>NW_026870875.1:5770349-6074052 GCF_033118175.1 Dama dama
AAAGGTGTGAAATATATGACGAGCATAAAAAGGCGTGAAATATATAAGGAACCTGAAACGCTCTGAGAAACAGTAGGAGAATGAAGCGGTGTGGAAGAATATGAAGAGCCTGAAAAGGTGTTAAAAATATTAGGAGCCTGAAACGGTCTGAAAAATAGGAGGCACATGAAGCAGTGTTGAAAAACTTGAAAAGCCTGAAAAGGTGTGAAAAACATGAAGAGCTTCAAAAACTGTCAAAAATATGAGGAGCATGAAACGGTCTGAAAAATAGGAGGAGCATGAAACGGTGTTGAAAAACATGAAGAGCCTGAAAAGAGTGAAATATATGAAGAGCTTCAAAAGGTGTCAAAAATATGAGGAACATGAAACGGTCTGAAGAATAGGAGGAGCATGAAGCGGGGTTGAAAAAGATGAAGAGCCTGAAAAGTTGTGTAATATATGAAGAGCTTCAAAAGGTGTCAAAAATATGAGGAGCATGAAACGGTCTGAACAATAGGAGGAGCATGAAGCAATGTTGAAAAACATGAAGAGCCTGAAAATGTGTGAAAAATATGAGGAGCATGAAACGGCCTGAAAAACAGGAGGAGCATGTATCCGTGTTGAAAACTTGAAGAGCCTGAAAAGGTATGAAAAATATGAAGAGCTTCAAAAGGTGTCAAAAATATGAGGAGCATGAAATGGTCTGAAGAATAGGAGGAGCATCAAACGGTGTTCAAAAACATGAAGAGCATGAAAAGCTGTGAAAAATATGAAGAGCTTCAAAATGTGTCAAAAATATGAGGAGCATGAAGCGATCTGAAAAATAGGAGGAGCATGAAACGGTGTTGAAAACATGAAGAGCCTGTAAATGTGTGAAAAATATGAACCGCTTCAGAAGGTGTGAAAAATATGAGGAGCATGAAACGGTCTGAAAAACAAGAGGAGCATGAAGCAGTGTTGAAAAACATGAAGAGCCTGAAAAGGTGTGAAAAATATGAAGAGCTTCAAAAAGTGTCAAAAATATGAGAAGCATGAAAAAGTCTGAAAAATAGGAGGAGCATCAAATGGTGTTGAAGAACATGAAGATCCTGAAAAGTTGTGAAAAATATGAAGAGCGTCAAAAGGTGTCAAAATTATGAGGAGCATGAAACGGTCTGAAAAATAGGAGGAGCAAGAAGCGGTGTTGAAAAACCTGAAGAGCCTGAAACGGTGTGAAATATATGAAGAGCTTCAAAAGGTGTCAAAAATATGAGGAGCATGAAACGATCTGAAAAATAGGAGGAGCATGAAGCGTTGTTCAAAAACAAGAATTGCCTAAAAAGGTGTGAAAAATATGAAGAGATTCAAAAGGTGTCTAATATTTGAGGAGCATGAAAAGGTCTGAAAAATAGGAGGAGCATGAAGCGGTGTTGAAAAACATGAAGAGCCTGAAAAGGTGTGAAATATATGAAGAGCTTAAAAAGGCGTGAAATGTATAAGGAACCTGAAACGCTCTGAAAAACAGGAGGAGAAAGAAGCGGTGTTGAAAAATATGAAGAGCCTGAAAAGTTGTGAAATATATGAAGAGCTTCAAAAGGTGTCAAAAATTTTAGGAGCATGAAACGGTCTGAAAAATTGGAGGAGCATGAAGCGGTGATGAAAAATATGAAGAGCCTGAAAAGGTGTGAAATATATGAAGAGCTTAAAAAGGCGGGAAATATATGAGGAACCTGTAACGCTCTGAGAAACAGGAGGAGAATGAATCGGTCTTGAAAAATATGAAGAGCCTGAAAAGGTGTTAACAATATTAGGAGCCTGAAACTGTCTGAAAAATAGGAGGCACATGAAGCGGTGTTGAAAAACTTGAAAAGCCTGAAAAGGTGTGAAAAACATGTAGAGCTTCAAAAAGTGTCAAAAATATGAGGAGCATGAAACGGTCTGAAAAATAGGAGGAGCATGAAACGGTGTTGAAAAACATGAAGAGCCTGAAAAGAGTTAAATATATGAAGAGCTTCAAAAGGTGTCAAAAATATGAGGAACATGAAACGGTCTGAAGAATAGGAGGAGCATGAAGCGGGGTTGAAAAAGATGAAGAGCCTGAAAAGTTGTGTAATATATGAAGAGCTTCAAAAGGTGTCAAAAATATGAGGAGCATGAAACGGTCTGAACAATAGGAGGAGCATGAAGCAATGTTGAAAAACATGAAGAGCCTGAAAATGTGTGAAAAATATGAGGAGCATGAAACGGCCTGAAAAATAGGAGGAGCATGTATCCGTGTTGAAAACTTGAAGAGCCTGAAAAGGTATGAAAAATATGAAGAGCTTCAAAAGGTGTCAAAAATATGAGGAGCATGAAATGGTCTGAAGAATAGGAGGAGCATCAAACGGTGTTCAAAAACATGAAGAGCATGAAAAGCTGTGAAAAATATGAAGAGCTTCAAAATGTGTCAAAAATATGAGGAGCATGAAGCGATCTGAAAAATAGGAGGAGCATGAAACGGTGTTGAAAACATGAAGAGCCTGTAAATGTGTGAAAAATATGAACCGCTTCAGAATGTGTGAAAAATATGAGGAGCATGAAACGGTCTGAAAAACAAGAGGAGCATGAAGCAGTGTTGAAAAACATGAAGAGCCTGAAAAGGTGTGAAAAATATGAAGAGCTTCAAAAAGTGTCAAAAATATGAGAAGCATGAAAAAGTCTGAAAAATAGGAGGAGCATGAAACGGTGTTGAAAAACATGAAGAGCCAGAAAAGGTGTGTAAAATATGAACAGCTTCAAAAGGTGTCAAAAAAATGAGGAGCATGACAGTCTGAAAAATAGGAGGAGCATGAAGCGGTGTTGAAAAACATGAAGAGCCTGAGAAGGTGTGAAAATTATGGAGAGCTTCAAAAGGTGTCAAAAATTTGAAGAGAATGAAACAGTCTGATAAATAGGAGCAGCATGAAGCAGTGTTGAAAAACATGAAGAGCCTGAAAAGGTGTTAAAAATATTAGGAGCATGAAACGGTCTTAAAAATAGGTGGAGTATGAAGCGGTTGTGAAAAACATGAAGAGCCTGAAAAGGTGTGAAATATATGAAGAGCTTCAAAACGTGTAAAAAATATGAGGAGCATGAAACGGTATTCAAAAACATGAAGAGCCTGAAAAGATGTGAAAAATATGAAGAGCTACAAAAGGTGTCAAAAAGATGAGGAGCATGAAACGGTCTGAAAAATAGGAGGAGCATCAAATGGTGTTGAAGAACATGAAGATCCTGAAAAGTTGTGAAAAATATGAAGAGCGTCAAAAGGTGTCAAAATTATGAGGAGCATGAAACGGTCTGAAAAATAGGAGGAGCATCAAATGGTGTTGAAAAACATGAAGAGCCTGAAAAGTTGTGAAATATATGAAGAGCTTCAAAAGGTGTCAAAAATTTTAGGAGCATGAAACGGTCTGAAACATTGGAGGAGCATGAAGCGGTGTTGAAAAATATGCAGAGCCTGAAAAGGTGTGAAATATATGACGAGCTTAAAAAGGCGTGAAATATATAAGGAACCTGAAACGCTCTGAGAAACAGTAGGAGAATGAAGCGGTGTGGAAGAATATGAAGAGCCTGAAAAGGTGTTAACAATATTAGGAGCCTGAAACGGTCTGAAAAATAGGAGGCACATGAAGCAGTGTTGAAAAACTTGAAAAACCTGAAAAGGTGTGAAAAACATGAAGAGCTTCAAAAACTGTCAAAAATATGAGGAGCATGAAACGGTCTGAAAAATAGGAGCAGCATGAAACGGTGTGGAAAAACATGAAGAGCCTGAAAAGAGTGAAATATATGAAGAGGTTCAAAAGGTGTCAAAAATATGAGGAACATGAAACGGTCTGAAAAATAGGAGGAGCATGAAGCGGGGTTGAAAAAGATGAAGAGCCTGAAAAGTTGTGTAATATATGAAGAGCTTCAAAAGGTGTCAAAAATATGAGGAGCATGAAACGGTCTGAACAATAGGAGGAGCATGAAGCAATGTTGAAAAACATGAAGAGCCTGAAAATGTGTGAAAAATATGAGGAGCATGAAACGGCCTGAAAAATAGGAGGAGCATGTATCCGTGTTGAAAACTTGAAGAGCCTGAAAAGGTATGAAAAATATGAAGAGCTTCAAAAGGTGTCAAAAATATGAGGAGCATGAAACGGTCTGAAGAATAGGAGGAGCATCAAACGGTGTTCAAAAACATGAAGAGCATGAAAAGCTGTGAAAAATATGAAGAGCTTCAAAACGTGTCAAAAATATGAGGAGCATGAAGCGATCTGAAAAATAGGAGGAGCATGAAACGGTGTTGAAAACATGAAGAGCCTGTAAATGTGTGAAAAATATGAAGAGCTTCAAAAGGTGTCAAAAATATGAGGAGCCTGAAACGGTCTGAAAATAGTAGGATGATGAAGCTGTGTTGAAAAACATGAAGAGCCTGAAAAGGTGTGAAAATTATGAAGAGCTTCAAAAGGTGTCAAAAATTTGAAGAGAATGAAACGGTCTGAAAAACAGGAGCAGCATGAAGCGGTTTTGAAAAATATGAAGATCCTGAAAAGGTGTGAAAATTATGAAGAGCTTCAAAAGGTGCAAAAATATGAGGAGCATGAAACGGTCTGAAAAAATAGGAGGAGCATGAAGCAGTGTTGCAAACATGAAGAGCCTGAAAATGTGTGAAATATATGAAGAGCTTCAAAAGGTGTCAAATATATGAGGAGCATGAAACGGTCTGAAAAATAGAGGGAACATGAAGCGGTGTTGAAAAACATGAAGAGCCTGAAGAGTGAAATATATGAAGAGCTGCAAAAGGTGTAAAAATATGAGGAGCATGAAACGGTCTGAAAAATAGGCAGAGCAAGAAGCGGTGTTGAAAAACATGACGAGCCTGAAAAAGTGTGAAATATATGAAGAGCTTCAAAAGGTGTTAAAATTTGAGGAGCATGATATGGTCTGAAAAATAGGAGGAGCATGAAGCGGTGTTGAAAAACAAGAAGAGCCAGAAAAGTTGTTAAAAATATTAGGAGCATGAAACTGTCTTAAAAATAGGTGGAGCATGAAGCGGTTGTGAAAAACATGAAGAGCCTGAAAAGGTGTGAAATATATGAAGAGCTTCAAAACGTGTCAAAAATATGAGGAGCATGAAACGGTATTCAAGAACATGAAGAGCCTGAAAAGATGTGAAAAATATGAAGAGCTTCAAAAGGTGTCAAAAATATGAGGAGCATGAAATGGTCTGAAAATTAGGACTAGCATGAAACGGTGTTCAAAAACATGAAGAGCCTGAAAAGGTGGGAAATATATTAAGAGCTTCAAAAGGTGTGAAAAATATGAGGAGCATGAAACGGTCTGAAAAATAGGAGGAGCATCAAATGGTGTTGAAGAACATGAAGATACTGAAAAGTTGTGAAAATATGAAGAGTGTCAAAAGGTGTCAAAATTATGAGGAGCATGAAACGGTCTGAAAAATAGGAGGAGCAAGAAGCGGTGTTGAAAAACCTGAAGAGCCTGAAACGGTGTGAAATATATGAAGAGCTTCAAAAGTTGTCAAAAATATGAGGAGCATGAAACGATCTGAAAAATAGGAGGAGCATGAAGCGGTGTTCAAAAACAAGAATTTCCTGAAAAGGTGTGAAAAATATGAAGAGATTCAAAAGGTGTCTAATATTTGAGGAGCATGAAACGGTCTGAAAAATAGGAGGAGCATTAAGCGGTGTTGAAAAACATGAAGAGCCTGAAAAGGTGTGAAATATATGAAGAGCTTCAAAAGGTGTCAAAAATTTTAGGAGCATGAAACGGTCTGAAAAATTGGAGGAGCATGAAGCGGTGGTGAAAAATATGAAGAGCTTGAAAATGTGTGAAATATATGACGAGCTTAAAAAGGCGGGAAATATATGAGGAACCTGAAACGCTCTGAGAAACAGGAGGAGAATGAATCGGTGTTGAAAAATATGAAGAGCCTGAAAAGGTGTGAAATATATGACGAGCTTAAAAAGGCGTGAAATATATGAGGAACCTGAAACTCTCTGAGAAACAGGACGAGAATGAAGCGTTGTTGAAGAATATGAAGAGCCTGAAAAGGTGTTAACAATATTAGGAGCCTGAAACGGTTTGAAAAATAGGAGGCGCATGAAGCGGTGTTGAAAAACTTGAAAAGCCTGAAAAGGTGTGAAAATAATGAAGAGCTTCAAAAAGTGTCAAAAATATGAGGAGCATGAAACGGTCTGAAAAATAGGAGGAGCATGAAGTGGGGTTGAAAAAAAATGAAGAGCCTGAAAAGTTGTGTAATATATGAAGAGCTTCAAAAGATGTGAAAAATATGAGGAGAATGATACGGGCTGAACAAAAGGAGGAGCATGAACCGGTGTTGAAAAACATGAACAGCCTGAAAAGGTGTGAAAAACATGAAGAGCTTCAAAAGGTGTCAAAAATATGAGGAGCATGAAATGGCCTGAAAAATAGGAGGAGCATGAAGCGGTGTTCAAAAATATGAAGAGTCTGAAAAGGTGGGGAAAATATGAGGAGCATGATACGGTCTGAAAAATAGGTGGAGCATGAAGCGGTGTTCAAAAACATGAAGAGCCTGACAGGTGTGAAAAATATGAAGAGCTTCAAAAGGTGTCAAAAATTTGAAGAGAATGAAACAGTCTGATAAATAGGAGCAACATGAAGCGGTGTTGAAAAACATGAAGAGCCTGAAAAGGTGTTAAAAATATTAGGAGCATGAAACGGTCTTAAAAATAGGTGGAGCATGAAGCGGTTGTGAAAAACAGGAAGAGCCTGAAAAGGTGTGAAATATATGAAGAGCTTCAAAACGTGTAAAATATATGAGGAGCATGAAACGGTATGCAAAAACATGAAGAGCCTGAAAAGATGTGAAAATATGAAGAGCTACAAAAGGTGTCAAAAAGATAAGGAGCATGAAACGGTCTGAAAAATAGGAGGAGCATCAAATGGTGTTGAAGAACATGAAGATCCTGAAAAGTTGTGAAAAATATGAAGAGCGTCAAAAGGTGTCAAAATTATGAGGAGCATGAAACGGTCTGAAAAATAGGAGGAGCAAGAAGCGGTGTTGAAAAACCTGAAGAGCCTGAAACGGTGTGAAATATACGAAGAGCTTCAAAAGTTGTCAAAAATATGAGGAGCATGAAACGATCTGAAAAATAGGAGGAGCATGAAGCGTTGTTCAAAAACAAGAATTGCCTGAAAAGGTGTGAAAATTATGAAGAGATTCAAAGGGTGTCTAATATTTGAGGAGCATGAAACGGTCTGAAAAATAGGAGGAGCATGAAGCGGTGTTGAAAAACATGAAGAGCCTGAAAAGGTGTGAAATATATGAAGAGCTTAAAAAGGCGTGAAATGTATAAGGAACCTGAAACGCTCTGAAAAACAGGAGGAGAAAGAAGCGGTGTTGAAAAATATGAAGAGCCTGAAAAGTTGTGAAATATATGAAGAGCTTCAAAAGGTGTCAAAAATTTTAGGAGCATGAAACGGTCTGAAAAATTGGAGGAGCATGAAGCGGTGATGAAAAATATAAAGAGCCTGAAAAGGTGTGAAATATATGAAGAGCTTAAAAAGGCGGGAAATATATGAGGAACCTGAAACGCTCTGAGAAACAGGAGGAGAATGAATCGGTGTTGAAAAATATGAAGAGCCTGAAAAGGTGTTAACAATATTAGGAGCCTGAAACGGTCTGAAAAATAGGAGGCACATGAAGCGGTGTTGAAAAACTTGAAAAGACTGAAAAGGTGTGAAAAACATGTAGAGCTTCAAAAAGTGTCAAAAATATGAGGAGCATGAAACGGTCTGAAAAATAGGAGGACGATGAAACGGTGTTGAAAAACATGAAGAGCCTGAAAAGAGTGAAATATATGAAGAGCTTCAAAAGGTGTCAAAAATATGAGGAGCATGAAATGGTCTGAACAATAGGAGGAGCATGAAGCAATGTTGAAAAACATAAAGAGCCTGAAAATGTGTGAAAAATATGAGGAGCATGAAACGGCCTGAAAAATAGGAGGAGCATGTATCCGTGTTGAAAACTTGAAGAGCCTGAAAAGGTATGAAAAATATGAAGAGCTTCAAAAGGTGTCAAAAATATGAGGAGCATGAAATGGTCTGAAGAATAGGAGGAGCATCAAACGGTGTTCAAAAACATGAAGAGCATGAAAAGCTGTGAAAAATATGAAGAGCTTCAAAATGTGTCAAAAATATGAGGAGCATGAAGCGATCTGAAAAAGAGGAGGAGCATGAAACGGTGTTGAAAACATGAAGAGCCTGTAAATGTGTGAAAAATATGAACCGCTTCAGAAGGTGTGAAAAATATGAGGAGCATGAAACGGTCTGAAAAACAAGAGGAGCATGAAGCAGTGTTGAAAAACATGAAGAGCCTGAAAAGGTGTGAAAAATATGAAGAGCTTCAAAAAGTGTCAAAAATATGAGAAGCATGAAAAAGTCTGAAAAATAGGAGGAGCATGAAACGGTGTTGAAAAACATGAAGAGCCTGAAAAGGTGTGAAAAATATGAACAGCTTCAAAAGGTGTCAAAAAAATGAGGAGCATGAAACGGTCTGAAAAACAAGAGGAGCATGAAGCAGTGTTGAAAAACATGAAGAGCCTGAAAAGGTGTGAAATATATGAAGAGCTTCAAAATGTAAAAAATAGAGGAGCATTAAACGGTATTCAAAAACATGAAGAGCCTGAAAAGATGTGAAAAATAAGAAGAGCTACAAAAGGTGTCAAAAAGATGAGGAGCATGAAACGGTCTGAAAAATAGGAGGAGCATCAAATGGTGTTGAAGAACATGAAGATCCTGAAAAGTTGTGAAAAATATGAAGAGCGTCAAAAGGTGTCAAAATTATGAGGAGCATGAAACGGTCTGAAAAATAGGAGGAGCATCAAATGGTGTTGAAAAACATGAAGAGCCTGAAAAGTTGTGAAATATATGAAGAGCTTCAAAAGGTGTCAAAAATTTTAGGAGCATGAAAAGTCTGAAACATTGGAGGAGCATGAAGCGGTGTTAAAAAATATGAAGAGCCTGAAAAGGTGTGAAATATATGAAGAGCTTAAAAAGGCGGGAAATATATGAGGAACCTGAAACGCTCTGAGAAACAGGAGGAGAATGAATCGGTGTTGAAAAATATGAAGAGGCTGAAAAGGTGTGAAATATATGACGAGCTTAAAAAGGCGTGAAATATATAAGGAACCTGAAACGCTCTGAGAAACAGTAGGAGAATGAAGCGGTGTTGAAGAATATGAAGAGCCTGAAAAGGTGTTAACAATATTAGGAGCCTGAAACGGTCTGAAAAATAGGAGGCACATAGAGCGGTGTTGAAAAACTTGAAAAGCCTGAAAAGGTGTGAAAACCATGAAGAGCTTCAAACTGTCAAAAATATGAGGAGCATGAAACGGTCTGAAAAATAGGAGCAGCATGAAACGGTGTTGAAAAACATGAAGAGCCTGAAAAGAGCGAAATATATGAAGAGCTTCAAAAGGTGTCAAAAATATGAGGAACATGAAACGGTCTGAAAAATAGGAGGAGCATGAAGCGGGGTTGTAAAACATGAAGAGCCTGAAAAGTTGTGAAATATATGAAGAGCTTCAAAAGGAGTCAAAAATTTTAGGAGCATGAAACGGTCTGAAAAATTGGAGGAGCATGAAGCGGTGTTGAAAAATATGAAGAGCCTGAAAAGGTGTGAAATATATGAAGAGCTTAAAAAGGCGTGAAATATATGAGGAACCTGAAACGCTCTGAGAAACAGGAGGAGAATGAAGCGGTGTTGAAAAATATGAATAGCCTGAAAAGGTGTGAAATATATGATGAGCTTAAAAAGGCGTGAAATATATGAGGAACCTGAAACGCTCTGAGAAACAGGAGGAGAATGAAGCGGTGTTGAAAAATATGAAGAGCCTGAAAAGGTGTTAACAATATTAGGAGCCTGAAACAGTCTGAAAAATAGGAGGCGCATGAAGCGGTGTTGAAAAACATGAAGAGCCTGAAAAGAGTGAAATATATGAAGAGCTTCAAAATATGTCAAAAATATGATCAGAATGATACAGGCTGAAAAACAGGAGGAGCATGAAGCGGTTTTGAAAAATATGAAGATCCTGAAAAGGTGTGAAAAATATGAAGAGCTTCAAAAGTTGCAAATATATGAGGAGCATCAAATGGTCTGAAAAAATAGGAGGAGCATGAAACGGTGTGAAAAAATAGGAGGAGCATGAAGCAGTGTTGCAAACATGAAGAGCCTGAAAATGTGTGAAATATATGCGGAGCTTCAAAAGGTGCAAAAATATGAGGAGCATGAAACGGTCTGAAAAATAGGCAGAGCAAGAAGTGGTGTTGAAAAACATGACAAGCCTGAAAAAGTGTGAAATATATGAAGAGCTTCAAAAGGTGTTAAAATTTGAGGAGCATGATATGGTCTGAAAAATAGGAGGAGCATGAAGCGGTGTTGAAAAACATGAAGAGCCAGAAAAGGTGTTAAAAATATTAGGAGCATGAAACGGTCTTAAAAATAGGTGGAGCATGAAGCGGTTGTGAAAAACATGAAGAGCCTGAAAAGGTGTGAAATATATGAAGAGCTTCAAAAAGTGTCAAAAATATGAGGAGCATGAAACTGTCTGAAAAATAGGAGGAGCATGAAACGGTGTTGAAAAACATGAAGAGCCTGAAAAGAGTGAAATATATGAAGAGCTTCAATAGGTGTCAAAAAGATGAGGAGCATGAAACGCTCTGAGAAACAGGAGGAGAATGAATCGGTGTTGAAAAATATGAAGAGCCTGAAAAGGTGTTAACAATATTAGGAGCCTGAAACTGTCTGAAAAATAGGAGGCACATGAAGCGCTGTTGAAAAACTTGAAAAGCCTGAAAAGGTGTGAAAAACATGTAGAGCTTCAAAAAGTGTCAAAAATATGAGGAGTATGAAACGGTCTGAAAAATAGGAGGAACATGAAACGGTGTTGAAAAACATGAAGAGCCTGAAAAGAGTGAAATATATGAAGAGCTTCAAAAGGTGTCAAAAATATGAGGAACATGAAACGGTCTGAAGAATAGGAGGAGCATGAAGCGGGGTTGAAAAAGATGAAGAGCCTGAAAAGTTGTGTAATATATGAAGAGCTTCAAAAGGGTCAAAAATATGAGGAGCATGACACGGTCTGAACAATAGGAGGAGCATGAAGTAATGTTGAAAAACATGAAGAGCCTGAAAATGTGTGAAAAATATGAGGAGCATGAAACGGCCTGAAAAATAGGAGGAGCATGTATCCGTGTTGAAAACTTGAAGAGCCTGAAAAGGTATGAAAAATATGAAGAGCTTCAAAAGGTGTCAAAAATATGAGGAGAATGAAATGGTCTGAAGAATAGGAGGAGCATCAAACGGTGTTCAAAAACATGAAGAGCATGAAAAGCTGTGAAAAATATGAAGAGCTTCAAAATGTGTCAAAAATATGAGGAGCATGAAGCGATCTGAAAAATAGGAGGAGCATAAAACGGTGTTGAAAACATGAAGAGCCTGTAAATGTGTGAAAAATATGAACCGCTTCAGAAGGTGTGAAAAATATGAGGAGTATGAAACGGTCTGAAAAACAAGAGGAGCATGAAGCAGTGTTGAAAAACATGAAGAGCCTGAAAAGGTGTGAAAAATATGAAGAGCTTCAAAAAGTGTCAAAAATATGAGAAGCATGAAAAAGTCTGAAAAATAGGAGGAGCATGAAACGGTGTTGAAAAACATGAAGAGCCTGAAAAGGTGTGTAAAATATGAACAGCTTCAAAAGGTGTCAAAAAAAATGAGGAGCATGACAGTCTGAAAAATAGGAGGAGCATGAAGCGGTGTTGAAAAACATGAAGAGCCTGAGAAGGTGTGAAAATTATGGAGAGCTTCAAAAGGTGTCAAAAATTTGAAGAGAATGAAACAGTCTGATAAATAGGAGCAGCATGAAGCAGTGTTGAAAAACATGAAGAGCCTGAAAAGGTGTTAAAAATATTAGGAGCATGAAACGGTCTTAAAAATAGGTGGAGTATGAAGCGGTTGTGAAAAACATGAAGGGCCTGAAAAGGTGTGAAATATATGAAGAGCTTCAAAACGTGTAAAAAATATGAGGAGCATGAAACGGTGTTCAAAAACATGAAGAGCCTGAAAAGATGTGAAAAATATGAAGAGCTTCAAAAAGTGTCAAAAATATGAGAAGCATGAAAAAGTCTGAAAAATAGGAGGAGCATCAAATGGTGTTGAAGAACATGAAGATCCTGAAAAGTTGTGAAAAATATGAAGAGCGTCAAAAGGTGTCAAAATTATGAGGAGCATGAAACGGTCTGAAAAATAGGAGGAGCAAGAAGCGGTGTTGAAAAACCTGAAGAGCCTGAAATGGTGTGAAATATATGAAGAGCTTAAAAAGGCGTGAAATGTATAAGGAACCTGAAATGCTCTGAAAAACAGGAGGAGAAAGAAGCGGTGTTGAAAAATATGAAGAGCCTGAAAAGTTGTGAAATATATGAAGAGCTTCAAAAGGTGTCAAAAATTTTAGGAGCATGAAACGGTCTGAAAAATTGGAGGAGCATGAAGCGGTGATGAAAAATATGAAGAGCCTGAAAAGGTGTGAAATATATGAAGAGCTTAAAAAGGCGGGAAATATATGAGGAACCTGTAACGCTCTGAGAAACAGGAGGAGAATGAATCGGTGTTGAAAAATATGAAGAGCCTGAAAAGGTGTTAACAATATTAGGAGCCTGAAACTGTCTGAAAAATAGGAGGCACATGAAGCGGTGTTGAAAAACTTGAAAAGCCTGAAAAGGTGTGAAAAACATCTAGAGCTTCAAAAAGTGTCAAAAATATGAGGAGCATGAAACTGTCTGAAAAATAGGAGGAGCATGAAACGGTGTTGAAAAACATGAAGAGCCTGAAAAGAGTGAAATATATGAAGAGCTTCAAAAGGTGTCAAAAATATGAGGAACATGAAACGGTCTGAAGAATAGGAGGAGCATGAAGCCGGGTTGAAAAAGATGAAGAGCATGAAAAGTAGTGTAATATATGAAGAGCTTCAAAAGGTGTCAAAAATATGAGGAGCATGAAACGGTCTGAACAATAGGAGGAGCATGAAGCAATGTTGAAAAACATGAAGAGCCTGAAAATGTGTGAAAAATATGAGGAGCATGAAACGGCCTGAAAAATAGGAGGAGCATGTATCCGTGTTGAAAACTTGAAGAGCCTGAAAAGGTATGAAAAATATGAAGAGCTTCAAAAGGTGTCAAAAATATGAGGAGCATGAAATGGTCTGAAGAATAGGAGGAGCATCAAACGGTGTTCAAAAACATGAAGAGCATGAAAAGCTGTGAAAAATATGAAGAGCTTCAAAATGTGTCAAAAATATGAGGAGCATGAAGCGATCTGAAAAATAGGAGGAGCATGAAACGGTGTTGAAAACATGAAGAGCCTGTAAATGTGTGAAAAATATGAACCGCTTCAGAATGTGTGAAAAATATGAGGAGCATGAAACGGTCTGAAAAACAAGAGGAGCATGAAGCAGTGTTGAAAAACATGAAGAGCCTGAAAAGGTGTGAAAAATATGAAGAGCTTCAAAAAGTGTCAAAAATATGAGAAGCATGAAAAAGTCTGAAAAATAGGAGGAGCATGAAACGGTGTTGAAAAACATGAAGAGCCTGAAAAGGTGTGTAAAATATGAACAGCTTCAAAAGGTGTCAAAAAAAATGAGGAGCATGACAGTCTGAAAAATAGGAGGAGCATGAAGCGGTGTTGAAAAACATGAAGAGCCTGAGAAGGTGTGAAAATTATGGAGAGCTTCAAAAGGTGTCAAAAATTTGAAGAGAATGAAACAGTCTGATAAATAGGAGCAGCATGAAGCAGTGTTGAAAAACATGAAGAGCCTGAAAAGGTGTTAAAAATATTAGGAGCATGAAACGGTCTTAAAAATAGGTGGAGTATGAAGCGGTTGTGAAAAACATGAAGGGCCTGAAAAGGTGTGAAATATATGAAGAGCTTCAAAACGTATAAAAAATATGAGGAGCATGAAACGGTATTCAAAAACATGAAGAGCCTGAAAAGATGTGAAAAATATGAAGAGCTTCAAAAAGTGTCAAAAATATGAGAAGCATGAAAAAGTCTGAAAAATAGGAGGAGCATGAAACGGTGTTGAAAAACATGAAGAGCCTGAAAAGGTGTGTAAAATATGAACAGCTTCAAAAGGTGTCAAAAAAAATGAGGAGCATGACAGTCTGAAAAATAGGAGGAGCATGAAGCGGTGTTGAAAAACATGAAGAGCCTGAGAAGGTGTGAAAATTATGGAGAGCTTCAAAAGGTGTCAAAAATTTGAAGAGAATGAAACAGTCTGATAAATAGGAGCAGCATGAAGCAGTGTTGAAAAACATGAAGAGCCTGAAAAGGTGTTAAAAATATTAGGAGCATGAAACGGTCTTAAAAATAGGTGGAGTATGAAGCGGTTGTGAAAAACATGAAGAGCCTGAAAAGGTGTGAAATATATGAAGAGCTTCAAAACGTATAAAAAATATGAGGAGCATGAAACGGTATTCAAAAACATGAAGAGCCTGAAAAGATGTGAAAAATATGAAGAGCTTCAAAAAGTGTCAAAAATATGAGAAGCATGAAAAAGTCTGAAAAATAGGAGGAGCATCAAATGGTGTTGAAGAACATGAAGATCCTGAAAAGTTGTGAAAAATATGAAGAGCGTCAAAAGGTGTCAAAATTATGAGGAGCATGAAACGGTCTGAAAAATAGGAGGAGCAAGAAGCGGTGTTGAAAAACCTGAAGAGCCTGAAACGGTGTGAAATATATGAAGAGCTTCAAAAGGTGTCAAAAATATGAGGAGCATGAAACGATCTGAAAAATAGGAGGAGCATGAAGCGTTGTTCAAAAACAAGAATTGCCTAAAAAGGTGTGAAAAATATGAAGAGATTCAAAAGGTGTCTAATATTTGAGGAGCATGAAACGGTCTGAAAAATAGGAGGAGCATGAAGCGGTGTTGAAAAACATGAAGAGCCTGAAAAGGTGTGAAATATATGAAGAGCTTAAAAAGGCATGAAATGTATAAGGAACCTGAAACGCTCTGAAAAACAGGAGGAGAAAGAAGCGGTGTTGAAAAATATGAAGAGCCTGAAAAGTGGTGAAATATATGAAGAGCTTCAAAAGGTGTCAAAAATTTTAGGAGCATGAAACGGTCTGAAAAATTGGAGGAGCATGAAGCGGTGATGAAAAATATGAAGAGCCTGAAAAGGTGTGAAATATATGAAGAGCTTAAAAAGGCGGGAAATATATGAGGAACCTGTAACGCTCTGAGAAACAGGAGGAGAATGAATCGGTGTTGAAAAATATGAAGAGCCTGAAAAGGTGTTAACAATATTAGGAGCCTGAAACTGTCTGAAAAATAGGAGGCACATGAAGCCGTGTTGAAAAACTTGAAAAGCCTGAAAAGGTGTGAAAAACATGTAGAGCTTCAAAAAGTGTCAAAAATATGAGGAGCATGAAACGGTCTGAAAAATAGGAGGAGCATGAAACGGTGTTGAAAAACATGAAGAGCCTGAAAAGAGTGAAATATATGAAGAGCTTCAAAAGGTGTCAAAAATATGAGGAACATGAAACGGTCTGAAGAATAGGAGGAGCATGAAGCCGGGTTGAAAAAGATGAAGAGCCTGAAAAGTTGTGTATTATATGAAGAGCTTCAAAAGGTGTCAAAAATATGAGGAGCATGAAACGGTCTGAACAATAGGAGGAGCATGAAGCAATGTTGAAAAACATGAAGAGCCTGAAAATGTGTGAAAAATATGAGGAGCATGAAACGGCCTGAAAAATAGGAGGAGCATGTATCCGTGTTGAAAACTTGAAGAGCCTGAAAAAGTATGAAAAATATGAAGAGCTTCAAAAGGTGTCAAAAATATGAGGAGCATGAAATGGTCTGAAGAATAGGAGGAGCATCAAACGGTGTTCAAAAACATGAAGAGCATGAAAAGCTGTGAAAAATATGAAGAGCTTCAAAATGTGTCAAAAATATGAGGAGCATGAAGCGATCTGAAAAATAGGAGGAGCATGAAACGGTGTTGAAAACATGAAGAGCCTGTAAATGTGTGAAAAATATGAACCGCTTCAGAATGTGTGAAAAATATGAGGAGCATGAAACGGTCTGAAAAACAAGAGGAGCATGAAGCAGTGTTGAAAAACATGAAGAGCCTGAAAAGGTGTGAAAAATATGAAGAGCTTCAAAAAGTGTCAAAAATATGAGAAGCATGAAAAAGTCTGAAAAATAGGAGGAGCATGAAACGGTGTTGAAAAACATGAAGAGCCTGAAAAGGTGTGTAAAATATGAACAGCTTCAAAAGGTGTCAAAAAAATGAGGAGCATGACAGTCTGAAAAATAGGAGGAGCATGAAGCGGTGTTGAAAAACATGAAGAGCCTGAGAAGGTGTGAAAATTATGGAGAGCTTCAAAAGGTGTCAAAAATTTGAAGAGAATGAAACAGTCTGATAAATAGGAGCAGCATGAAGCAGTGTTGAAAAACATGAAGAGCCTGAAAAGGTGTTAAAAATATTAGGAGCATGAAACGGTCTTAAAAATAGGTGGAGTATGAAGCGGTTGTGAAAAACATGAAGAGCCTGAAAAGGTGTGAAATATATGAAGAGCTTCAAAACGTGTAAAAAATATGAGGAGCATGAAACGGTGTTCAAAAACATGAAGAGCCTGAAAAGATGTGAAAAATATGAAGAGCTTCAAAAAGTGTCAAAAATATGAGAAGCATGAAAAAGTCTGAAAAATAGGAGGAGCATCAAATGGTGTTGAAGAACATGAAGATCCTGAAAAGTTGTGAAAAATATGAAGAGCGTCAAAAGGTGTCAAAATTATGAGGAGCATGAAACGGTCTGAAAAATAGGAGGAGCAAGAAGCAGTGTTGAAAAACCTGAAGAGCCTGAAACGGTGTGAAATATATGAAGAGCTTCAAAAGGTGTCAAAAATATGAGGAGCATGAAACGATCTGAAAAATAGGAGGAGCATGAAGCATTGTTCAAAAACAAGAATTGCCTAAAAAGGTGTGAAAAATATGAAGAGATTCAAAAGGTGTCTAATATTTGAGGAGCATGAAACGGTCTGAAAAATAGGAGGAGCATGAAGCGGTGTTGAAAAACATGAAGAGCCTGAAAAGGTGTGAAATATATGAAGAGCTTAAAAAGGCGTGAAATGTATAAGGAACCTGAAATGCTCTGAAAAACAGGAGGAGAAAGAAGCGGTGTTGAAAAATATGAAGAGCCTGAAAAGTTGTGAAATATATGAAGAGCTTCAAAAGGTGTCAAAAATTTTAGGAGCATGAAACGGTCTGAAAAATTGGAGGAGCATGAAGCGGTGATGAAAAATATGAAGAGCCTGAAAAGGTGTGAAATATATGAAGAGCTTAAAAAGGCGGGAAATATATGAGGAACCTGTAACGCTCTGAGAAACAGGAGGAGAATGAATCGGTGTTGAAAAATATGAAGAGCCTGAAAAGGTGTTAACAATATTAGGAGCCTGAAACTGTCTGAAAAATAGGAGGCACATGAAGCGGTGTTGAAAAACTTGAAAAGCCTGAAAAGGTGTGAAAAACATGTAGAGCTTCAAAAAGTGTCAAAAATATGAGGAGCATGAAACTGTCTGAAAAATAGGAGGAGCATGAAACGGTGTTGAAACACATGAAGAGCCTGAAAAGAGTGAAATATATGAAGAGCTTCAAAAGGTGTCAAAAATATGAGGAACATGAAACGGTCTGAAGAATAGGAGGAGCATGAAGCCGGGTTGAAAAAGATGAAGAGCCTGAAAAGTTGTGTAATATATGAAGAGCTTCAAAAGGTGTCAAAAATATGAGGAGCATGAAACGGTCTGAACAATAGGAGGAGCATGAAGCAATGTTGAAAAACATGAAGAGCCTGAAAATGTGTGAAAAATATGAGGAGCATGAAACGGCCTGAAAAATAGGAGGAGCATGTATCCGTGTTGAAAACTTGAAGAGCCTGAAAAGGTATGAAAAATATGAAGAGCTTCAAAAGGTGTCAAAAATATGAGGAGCATGAAATGATCTGAAGAATAGGAGGAGCATCAAACGGTGTTCAAAAACATGAAGAGCATGAAAAGCTGTGAAAAATATGAAGAGCTTCAAAATGTGTCAAAAATATGAGGAGCATGAAGCGATCTGAAAAATAGGAGGAGCATGAAACGGTGTTGAAAACATGAAGAGCCTGTAAATGTGTGAAAAATATGAACCGCTTCAGAATGTGTGAAAAATATGAGGAGCATGAAACGGTCTGAAAAACAAGAGGAGCATGAAGCAGTGTTGAAAAACATGAAGAGCCTGAAAAGGTGTGAAAAATATGAAGAGCTTCAAAAAGTGTCAAAAATATGAGAAGCATGAAAAAGTCTGAAAAATAGGAGGAGCATGAAACGGTGTTGAAAAACATGAAGAGCATAAAAAGGTGTGTAAAATATGAACAGCTTCAAAAGGTGTCAAAAAAATGAGGAGCATGACAGTCTGAAAAATAGGAGGAGCATGAAGCGGTGTTGAAAAACATGAAGAGCCTGAGAAGGTGTGAAAATTATGGAGAGCTTCAAAAGGTGTCAAAAATTTGAAGAGAATGAAACAGTCTGATAAATAGGAGCAGCATGAAGCAGTGTTGAAAAACATGAAGAGCCTGAAAAGGTGTTAAAAATATTAGGAGCATGAAACGGTCTTAAAAATAGGTGGAGTATGAAGCGGTTGTGAAAAACATGAAGAGCCTGAAAAGGTGTGAAATATATGAAAAGCTTCAAAACGTGTAAAAAATATGAGGAGCATGAAACGGTATTCAAAAACATGAAGAGCCTGAAAAGATGTGAAAAATATGAAGAGCTTCAAAAAGTGTCAAAAATATGAGAAGCATGAAAAAGTCTGAAAAATAGGAGGAGCATCAAATGGTGTTGAAGAACATGAAGATCCTGAAAAGTTGTGAAAAATATGAAGAGCGTCAAAAGGTGTCAAAATTATGAGGAGCATGAAACGGTCTGAAAAATAGGAGGAGCAAGAAGCGGTGTTGAAAAACCTGAAGAGCCTGAAACGGTGTGAAATATATGAAGAGCTTCAAAAGGTGTCAAAAATATGAGGAGCATGAAACGATCTGAAAAATAGGAGGAGCATGAAGCGTTGTTCAAAAACAAGAATTGCCTAAAAAGGTGTGAAAAATATGAAGAGATTCAAAAGGTGTCTAATATTTGAGGAGCATGAAACGGTCTGAAAAATAGGAGGAGCATGAAGCGGTGTTGAAAAACATGAAGAGCCTGAAAAGGTGTGAAATATATGAAGAGCTTAAAAAGGCGTGAAATGTATAAGGAACCTGAAACGCTCTGAAAAACAGGAGGAGAAAGAAGCGGTGTTGAAAAATATGAAGAGCCTGAAAAGTTGTGAAATATATGAAGAGCTTCAAAAGGTGTCAAAAATTTTAGGAGCATGAAACGGTCTGAAAAATTGGAGGAGCATGAAGCGGTGATGAAAAATATGAAGAGCCTGAAAAGGTGTGAAATATATGAAGAGCTTAAAAAGGCGGGAAATATATGAGGAACCTGTAACGCTCTGAGAAACAGGAGGAGAATGAATCGGTGTTGAAAAATATGAAGAGCCTGAAAAGGTGTTAACAATATTAGGAGACTGAAACTGTCTGAAAAATAGGAGGCACATGAAGCGGTGTTGAAAAACTTGAAAAGCCTGAAAAGGTGTGAAAAACATGTAGAGCTTCAAAAAGTGTCAAAAATATGAGGAGCATGAAACGGTCTGAAAAATAGGAGGAGCATGAAACGGTGTTGAAAAACATGAAGAGCCTGAAAAGAGTGAAATATATGAAGAGCTTCAAAAGGTGTCAAAAATATGAGGAACATGAAACGGTCTGAAGAATAGGAGGAGCATGAAGCCGGGTTGAAAAAGATGAAGAGCCTGAAAAGTTGTGTAATATATGAAGAGCTTCAAAAGGTGTCAAAAATATGAGGAGCATGAAACGGTCTGAACAATAGGAGGAGCATGAAGCAATGTTGAAAAACATGAAGAGCCTGAAAATGTGTGAAAAATATGAGGAGCATGAAACGGCCTGAAAAATAGGAGGAGCATGTATCTGTGTTGAAAACTTGAAGAGCCTGAAAAGGTATGAAAAATATGAAGAGCTTCAAAAGGTGTCAAAAATATGAGGAGCATGAAATGGTCTGAAGAATAGGAGGAGCATCAAACGGTGTTCAAAAACATGAAGAGCATGAAAAGCTGTGAAAAATATGAAGAGCTTCAAAATGTGTCAAAAATATGAGGAGCATGAAGCGATCTGAAAAATAGGAGGAGCATGAAACGGTGTTGAAAACATGAAGAGCCTGTAAATGTGTGAAAAATATGAACCGCTTCAGAATGTGTGAAAAATATGAGGAGCATGAAACGGTCTGAAAAACAAGAGGAGCATGAAGCAGTGTTGAAAAACATGAAGAGCCTGAAAAGGTGTGAAAAATATGAAGAGCTTCAAAAAGTGTCAAAAATATGAGAAGCATGAAAAAGTCTGAAAAATAGGAGGAGCATGAAACGGTGTTGAAAAACATGAAGAGCCTGAAAAGGTGTGTAAAATATGAACAGCTTCAAAAGGTGTCAAAAAAATGAGGAGCATGACAGTCTGAAAAATAGGAGGAGCATGAAGCGGTGTTGAAAAACATGAAGAGACTGAGAAGGTGTGAAAATTATGGAGAGCTTCAAAAGGTGTCAAAAATTTGAAGAGAATGAAACAGTCTGATAAATAGGAGCAGCATGAAGCAGTGTTGAAAAACATGAAGAGCCTGAAAAGGTGTTGAAAATATTAGGAGCATGAAACGGTCTTAAAAATAGGTGGAGTATGAAGTGGTTGTGAAAAACATGAAGAGCCTGAAAAGGTGTGAAATATATGAAGAGCTTCAAAACGTGTAAAAAATATGAGGAGCATGAAACGGTGTTCAAAAACATGAAGAGCCTGAAAAGATGTGAAAAATATGAAGAGCTTCAAAAAGTGTCAAAAATATGAGAAGCATGAAAAAGTCTGAAAAATAGGAGGAGCATCAAATGGTGTTGAAGAACATGAAGATCCTGAAAAGTTGTGAAAAATATGAAGAGCGTCAAAAGGTGTCAAAATTATGAGGAGCATGAAACGGTCTGAAAAATAGGAGGAGCAAGAAGCGGTGTTGAAAAACCTGAAGAGCCTGAAACGGTGTGAAATATATGAAGAGCTTCAAAAGGTGTCAAAAATATGAGGAGCATGAAACGATCTGAAAAATAGGAGGAGCATGAAGCATTGTTCAAAAACAAGAATTGCCTAAAAAGGTGTGAAAAATATGAAGAGATTCAAAAGGTGTCTAATATTTGAGGAGCATGAAACGGTCTGAAAAATAGGAGGAGCATGAAGCGGTGTTGAAAAACATGAAGAGCCTGAAAAGGTGTGAAATATATGAAGAGCTTAAAAAGGCGTGAAATGTATAAGGAACCTGAAATGCTCTGAAAAACAGGAGGAGAAAGAAGCGGTGTTGAAAAATATGAAGAGCCTGAAAAGTTGTGAAATATATGAAGAGCTTCAAAAGGTGTCAAAAATTTTAGGAGCATGAAACGGTCTGAAAAATTGGAGGAGCATGAAGCGGTGATGAAAAATATGAAGAGCCTGAAAAGGTGTGAAATATATGAAGAGCTTAAAAAGGCGGGAAATATATGAGGAACCTGTAACGCTCTGAGAAACAGGAGGAGAATGAATCGGTGTTGAAAAATATGAAGAGCCTGAAAAGGTGTTAACAATATTAGGAGCCTGAAACTGTCTGAAAAATAGGAGGCACATGAAGCGGTGTTGAAAAACTTGAAAAGCCTGAAAAGGTGTGAAAAACATGTAGAGCTTCAAAAAGTGTCAAAAATATGAGGAGCATGAAACTGTCTGAAAAATAGGAGGAGCATGAAACGGTGTTGAAACACATGAAGAGCCTGAAAAGAGTGAAATATATGAAGAGCTTCAAAAGGTGTCAAAAATATGAGGAACATGAAACGGTCTGAAGAATAGGAGGAGCATGAAGCCGGGTTGAAAAAGATGAAGAGCCTGAAAAGTTGTGTAATATATGAAGAGCTTCAAAAGGTGTCAAAAATATGAGGAGCATGAAACGGTCTGAACAATAGGAGGAGCATGAAGCAATGTTGAAAAACATGAAGAGCCTGAAAATGTGTGAAAAATATGAGGAGCATGAAACGGCCTGAAAAATAGGAGGAGCATGTATCCGTGTTGAAAACTTGAAGAGCCTGAAAAGGTATGAAAAATATGAAGAGCTTCAAAAGGTGTCAAAAATATGAGGAGCATGAAATGGTCTGAAGAATAGGAGGAGCATCAAACGGTGTTCAAAAACATGAAGAGCATGAAAAGCTGTGAAAAATATGAAGAGCTTCAAAATGTGTCAAAAATATGAGGAGCATGAAGCGATCTGAAAAATAGGAGGAGCATGAAACGGTGTTGAAAACATGAAGAGCCTGTAAATGTGTGAAAAATATGAACCGCTTCAGAATGTGTGAAAAATATGAGGAGCATGAAACGGTCTGAAAAACAAGAGGAGCATGAAGCAGTGTTGAAAAACATGAAGAGCCTGAAAAGGTGTGAAAAATATGAAGAGCTTCAAAAAGTGTCAAAAATATGAGAAGCATGAAAAAGTCTGAAAAATAGGAGGAGCATGAAACGGTGTTGAAAAACATGAAGAGCATAAAAAGGTGTGTAAAATATGAACAGCTTCAAAAGGTGTCAAAAAAATGAGGAGCATGACAGTCTGAAAAATAGGAGGAGCATGAAGCGGTGTTGAAAAACATGAAGAGCCTGAGAAGGTGTGAAAATTATGGAGAGCTTCAAAAGGTGTCAAAAATTTGAAGAGAATGAAACAGTCTGATAAATAGGAGCAGCATGAAGCAGTGTTGAAAAACATGAAGAGCCTGAAAAGGTGTTAAAAATATTAGGAGCATGAAACGGTCTTAAAAATAGGTGGAGTATGAAGCGGTTGTGAAAAACATGAAGAGCCTGAAAAGGTGTGAAATATATGAAAAGCTTCAAAACGTGTAAAAAATATGAGGAGCATGAAACGGTATTCAAAAACATGAAGAGCCTGAAAAGATGTGAAAAATATGAAGAGCTTCAAAAAGTGTCAAAAATATGAGAAGCATGAAAAAGTCTGAAAAATAGGAGGAGCATCAAATGGTGTTGAAGAACATGAAGATCCTGAAAAGTTGTGAAAAATATGAAGAGCGTCAAAAGGTGTCAAAATTATGAGGAGCATGAAACGGTCTGAAAAATAGGAGGAGCAAGAAGCGGTGTTGAAAAACCTGAAGAGCCTGAAACGGTGTGAAATATATGAAGAGCTTCAAAAGGTGTCAAAAATATGAGGAGCATGAAACGATCTGAAAAATAGGAGGAGCATGAAGCGTTGTTCAAAAACAAGAATTGCCTAAAAAGGTGTGAAAAATATGAAGAGATTCAAAAGGTGTCTAATATTTGAGGAGCATGAAACGGTCTGAAAAATAGGAGGAGCATGAAGCGGTGTTGAAAAACATGAAGAGCCTGAAAAGGTGTGAAATATATGAAGAGCTTAAAAAGGCGTGAAATGTATAAGGAACCTGAAACGCTCTGAAAAACAGGAGGAGAAAGAAGCGGTGTTGAAAAATATGAAGAGCCTGAAAAGTTGTGAAATATATGAAGAGCTTCAAAAGGTGTCAAAAATTTTAGGAGCATGAAACGGTCTGAAAAATTGGAGGAGCATGAAGCGGTGATGAAAAATATGAAGAGCCTGAAAAGGTGTGAAATATATGAAGAGCTTAAAAAGGCGGGAAATATATGAGGAACCTGTAACGCTCTGAGAAACAGGAGGAGAATGAATCGGTGTTGAAAAATATGAAGAGCCTGAAAAGGTGTTAACAATATTAGGAGACTGAAACTGTCTGAAAAATAGGAGGCACATGAAGCGGTGTTGAAAAACTTGAAAAGCCTGAAAAGGTGTGAAAAACATGTAGAGCTTCAAAAAGTGTCAAAAATATGAGGAGCATGAAACGGTCTGAAAAATAGGAGGAGCATGAAACGGTGTTGAAAAACATGAAGAGCCTGAAAAGAGTGAAATATATGAAGAGCTTCAAAAGGTGTCAAAAATATGAGGAACATGAAACGGTCTGAAGAATAGGAGGAGCATGAAGCCGGGTTGAAAAAGATGAAGAGCCTGAAAAGTTGTGTAATATATGAAGAGCTTCAAAAGGTGTCAAAAATATGAGGAGCATGAAACGGTCTGAACAATAGGAGGAGCATGAAGCAATGTTGAAAAACATGAAGAGCCTGAAAATGTGTGAAAAATATGAGGAGCATGAAACGGCCTGAAAAATAGGAGGAGCATGTATCTGTGTTGAAAACTTGAAGAGCCTGAAAAGGTATGAAAAATATGAAGAGCTTCAAAAGGTGTCAAAAATATGAGGAGCATGAAATGGTCTGAAGAATAGGAGGAGCATCAAACGGTGTTCAAAAACATGAAGAGCATGAAAAGCTGTGAAAAATATGAAGAGCTTCAAAATGTGTCAAAAATATGAGGAGCATGAAGCGATCTGAAAAATAGGAGGAGCATGAAACGGTGTTGAAAACATGAAGAGCCTGTAAATGTGTGAAAAATATGAACCGCTTCAGAATGTGTGAAAAATATGAGGAGCATGAAACGGTCTGAAAAACAAGAGGAGCATGAAGCAGTGTTGAAAAACATGAAGAGCCTGAAAAGGTGTGAAAAATATGAAGAGCTTCAAAAAGTGTCAAAAATATGAGAAGCATGAAAAAGTCTGAAAAATAGGAGGAGCATGAAACGGTGTTGAAAAACATGAAGAGCCTGAAAAGGTGTGTAAAATATGAACAGCTTCAAAAGGTGTCAAAAAAATGAGGAGCATGACAGTCTGAAAAATAGGAGGAGCATGAAGCGGTGTTGAAAAACATGAAGAGACTGAGAAGGTGTGAAAATTATGGAGAGCTTCAAAAGGTGTCAAAAATTTGAAGAGAATGAAACAGTCTGATAAATAGGAGCAGCATGAAGCAGTGTTGAAAAACATGAAGAGCCTGAAAAGGTGTTGAAAATATTAGGAGCATGAAACGGTCTTAAAAATAGGTGGAGTATGAAGTGGTTGTGAAAAACATGAAGAGCCTGAAAAGGTGTGAAATATATGAAGAGCTTCAAAACGTGTAAAAAATATGAGGAGCATGAAACGGTGTTCAAAAACATGAAGAGCCTGAAAAGATGTGAAAAATATGAAGAGCTTCAAAAAGTGTCAAAAATATGAGAAGCATGAAAAAGTCTGAAAAATAGGAGGAGCATCAAATGGTGTTGAAGAACATGAAGATCCTGAAAAGTTGTGAAAAATATGAAGAGCGTCAAAAGGTGTCAAAATTATGAGGAGCATGAAACGGTCTGAAAAATAGGAGGAGCAAGAAGCGGTGTTGAAAAACCTGAAGAGCCTGAAACGGTGTGAAATATATGAAGAGCTTCAAAAGGTGTCAAAAATATGAGGAGCATGAAACGATCTGAAAAATAGGAGGAGCATGAAGCATTGTTCAAAAACAAGAATTGCCTAAAAAGGTGTGAAAAATATGAAGAGATTCAAAAGGTGTCTAATATTTGAGGAGCATGAAACGGTCTGAAAAATAGGAGGAGCATGAAGCGGTGTTGAAAAACATGAAGAGCCTGAAAAGGTGTGAAATATATGAAGAGCTTAAAAAGGCGTGAAATGTATAAGGAACCTGAAATGCTCTGAAAAACAGGAGGAGAAAGAAGCGGTGTTGAAAAATATGAAGAGCCTGAAAAGTTGTGAAATATATGAAGAGCTTCAAAAGGTGTCAAAAATTTTAGGAGCATGAAACGGTCTGAAAAATTGGAGGAGCATGAAGCGGTGATGAAAAATATGAAGAGCCTGAAAAGGTGTGAAATATATGAAGAGCTTAAAAAGGCGGGAAATATATGAGGAACCTGTAACGCTCTGAGAAACAGGAGGAGAATGAATCGGTGTTGAAAAATATGAAGAGCCTGAAAAGGTGTTAACAATATTAGGAGCCTGAAACTGTCTGAAAAATAGGAGGCACATGAAGCGGTGTTGAAAAACTTGAAAAGCCTGAAAAGGTGTGAAAAACATGTAGAGCTTCAAAAAGTGTCAAAAATATGAGGAGCATGAAACTGTCTGAAAAATAGGAGGAGCATGAAACGGTGTTGAAACACATGAAGAGCCTGAAAAGAGTGAAATATATGAAGAGCTTCAAAAGGTGTCAAAAATATGAGGAACATGAAACGGTCTGAAGAATAGGAGGAGCATGAAGCCGGGTTGAAAAAGATGAAGAGCCTGAAAAGTTGTGTAATATATGAAGAGCTTCAAAAGGTGTCAAAAATATGAGGAGCATGAAACGGTCTGAACAATAGGAGGAGCATGAAGCAATGTTGAAAAACATGAAGAGCCTGAAAATGTGTGAAAAATATGAGGAGCATGAAACGGCCTGAAAAATAGGAGGAGCATGTATCCGTGTTGAAAACTTGAAGAGCCTGAAAAGGTATGAAAAATATGAAGAGCTTCAAAAGGTGTCAAAAATATGAGGAGCATGAAATGATCTGAAGAATAGGAGGAGCATCAAACGGTGTTCAAAAACATGAAGAGCATGAAAAGCTGTGAAAAATATGAAGAGCTTCAAAATGTGTCAAAAATATGAGGAGCATGAAGCGATCTGAAAAATAGGAGGAGCATGAAACGGTGTTGAAAACATGAAGAGCCTGTAAATGTGTGAAAAATATGAACCGCTTCAGAATGTGTGAAAAATATGAGGAGCATGAAACGGTCTGAAAAACAAGAGGAGCATGAAGCAGTGTTGAAAAACATGAAGAGCCTGAAAAGGTGTGAAAAATATGAAGAGCTTCAAAAAGTGTCAAAAATATGAGAAGCATGAAAAAGTCTGAAAAATAGGAGGAGCATGAAACGGTGTTGAAAAACATGAAGAGCCTGAAAAGGTGTGTAAAATATGAACAGCTTCAAAAGGTGTCAAAAAAATGAGGAGCATGACAGTCTGAAAAATAGGAGGAGCATGAAGCGGTGTTGAAAAACATGAAGAGCCTGAGAAGGTGTGAAAATTATGGAGAGCTTCAAAAGGTGTCAAAAATTTGAAGAGAATGAAACAGTCTGATAAATAGGAGCAGCATGAAGCAGTGTTGAAAAACATGAAGAGCCTGAAAAGGTGTTAAAAATATTAGGAGCATGAAACGGTCTTAAAAATAGGTGGAGTATGAAGCGGTTGTGAAAAACATGAAGAGCCTGAAAAGGTGTGAAATATATGAAGAGCTTCAAAACGTGTAAAAAATATGAGGAGCATGAAACGGTATTCAAAAACATGAAGAGCCTGAAAAGATGTGAAAAATATGAAGAGCTTCAAAAAGTGTCAAAAATATGAGAAGCATGAAAAAGTCTGAAAAATAGGAGGAGCATCAAATGGTGTTGAAGAACATGAAGATCCTGAAAAGTTGTGAAAAATATGAAGAGCGTCAAAAGGTGTCAAAATTATGAGGAGCATGAAACGGTCTGAAAAATAGGAGGAGCAAGAAGCGGTGTTGAAAAACCTGAAGAGCCTGAAACGGTGTGAAATATATGAAGAGCTTCAAAAGGTGTCAAAAATATGAGGAGCATGAAACGATCTGAAAAATAGGAGGAGCATGAAGCGGTGATGAAAAATATGAAGAGCCTGAAAAGGTGTGAAATATATGAAGAGCTTAAAAAGGCGGGAAATGTATAAGGAACCTGAAACGCTCTGAAAAACAGGAGGAGAAAGAAGCGGTGTTGAAAAATATGAAGAGCCTGAAAAGTTGTGAAATATATGAAGAGCTTCAAAAGGTGTCAAAAATTTTAGGAGCATGAAACGGTCTGAAAAATTGGAGGAGCATGAAGCGGTGATGAAAAATATGAAGAGCCTGAAAAGGTGTGAAATATATGAAGAGCTTAAAAAGGCGGGAAATATATGAGGAACCTGTAACGCTCTGAGAAACAGGAGGAGAATGAATCGGTGTTGAAAAATATGAAGAGCCTGAAAAGGTGTTAACAATATTAGGAGCCTGAAACTGTCTGAAAAATAGGAGGCACATGAAGCGGTGTTGAAAAACTTGAAAAGCCTGAAAAGGTGTGAAAAACATGTAGAGCTTCAAAAAGTGTCAAAAATATGAGGAGCATGAAACGGTCTGAAAAATAGGAGGAGCATGAAACGGTGTTGAAAAACATGAAGAGCCTGAAAAGAGTTAAATATATGAAGAGCTTCAAAAGGTGTCAAAAATATGAGGAACATGAAACGGTCTGAAGAATAGGAGGAGCATGAAGCCGGGTTGAAAAAGATGAAGAGCCTGAAAAGTTGTGTAATATATGAAGAGCTTCAAAAGGTGTCAAAAATATGAGGAGCATGAAACGGTCTGAACAATAGGAGGAGCATGAAGCAATGTTGAAAAACATGAAGAGCCTGAAAATGTTTGAAAAATATGAGGAGCATGAAACGGCCTGAAAAATAGGAGGAGCATGTATCTGTGTTGAAAACTTGAAGAGCCTGAAAAGGTATGAAAAATATGAAGAGCTTCAACAGGTGTCAAAAATATGAGGAGCATGAAATGGTCTGAAGAATAGGAGGAGCATCAAACGGTGTTCAAAAACATGAAGAGCATGAAAAGCTGTGAAAAATATGAAGAGCTTCAAAATGTGTCAAAAATATGAGGAGCATGAAGCGATCTGAAAAATAGGAGGAGCATGAAACGGTGTTGAAAACATGAAGAGCCTGTAAATGTGTGAAAAATATGAACCGCTTCAGAATGTGTGAAAAATATGAGGAGCATGAAACGGTCTGAAAAACAAGAGGAGCATGAAGCAGTGTTGAAAAACATGAAGAGCCTGAAAAGGTGTGAAAAATATGAAGAGCTTCAAAAAGTGTCAAAAATATGAGAAGCATGAAAAAGTCTGAAAAATAGGAGGAGCATGAAACGGTGTTGAAAAACATGAAGAGCCTGAAAAGGTGTGTAAAATATGAACAGCTTCAAAAGGTGTCAAAAAAATGAGGAGCATGACAGTCTGAAAAATAGGAGGAGCATGAAGCGGTGTTGAAAAACATGAAGAGCCTGAGAAGGTGTGAAAATTATGGAGAGCTTCAAAAGGTGTCAAAAATTTGAAGAGAATGAAACAGTCTGATAAATAGGAGCAGCATGAAGCAGTGTTGAAAAACATGAAGAGCCTGAAAAGGTGTTAAAAATATTAGGAGCATGAAACGGTCTTAAAAATAGGTGGAGTATGAAGCGGTTGTGAAAAACATGAAGAGCCTGAAAAGGTGTGAAATATATGAAGAGCTTCAAAACGTGTAAAAAATATGAGGAGCATGAAACGGTATTCAAAAACATGAAGAGCCTGAAAAGATGTGAAAAATATGAAGAGCTTCAAAAAGTGTCAAAAATATGAGAAGCATGAAAAAGTCTGAAAAATAGGAGGAGCATCAAATGGTGTTGAAGAACAAAAGATCCTGAAAAGTTGTGAAAAATATGAAGAGCGTCAAAAGGTGTCAAAATTATGAGGAGCATGAAACGGTCTGAAAAATAGGAGGAGCAAGAAGCGGTGTTGAAAAACCTGAAGAGCCTGAAACGGTGTGAAATATATGAAGAGCTTCAAAAGGTGTCAAAAATATGAGGAGCATGAAACGATCTGAAAAATAGGAGGAGCATGAAGCGTTGTTCAAAAACAAGAATTGCCTAAAAAGGTGTGAAAAATATGAAGAGATTCAAAAGGTGTCTAATATTTGAGGAGCATGAAACGGTCTGAAAAATAGGAGGAGCATGAAGCGGTGTTGAAAAACATGAAGAGCCTGAAAAGGTGTGAAATATATGAAGAGCTTAAAAAGGCGTGAAATGTATAAGGAACCTGAAACGCTCTGAAAAACAGGAGGAGAAAGAAGCGGTGTTGAAAAATATGAAGAGCCTGAAAAGTTGTGAAATATATGAAGAGCTTCAAAAGGTGTCAAAAATTTTAGGAGCATGAAACGGTCTGAAAAATTGGAGGAGCATGAAGCGGTGATGAAAAATATGAAGAGCCTGAAAAGGTGTGAAATATATGAAGAGCTTAAAAAGGCGGGAAATATATGAGGAACCTGTAACGCTCTGAGAAACAGGAGGAGAATGAATCGGTGTTGAAAAATATGAAGAGCCTGAAAAGGTGTTAACAATATTAGGAGCCTGAAACTGTCTGAAAAATAGGAGGCACATGAAGCGGTGTTGAAAAACTTGAAAAGCCTGAAAAGGTGTGAAAAACATGTAGAGCTTCAAAAAGTGTCAAAAATATGAGGAGCATGAAACTGTCTGAAAAATAGGAGGAGCATGAAACGGTGTTGAAACACATGAAGAGCCTGAAAAGAGTGAAATATATGAAGAGCTTCAAAAGGTGTCAAAAATATGAGGAACATGAAACGGTCTGAAGAATAGGAGGAGCATGAAGCCGGGTTGAAAAAGATGAAGAGCCTGAAAAGTTGTGTAATATATGAAGAGCTTCAAAAGGTGTCAAAAATATGAGGAGCATGAAACGGTCTGAACAATAGGAGGAGCATGAAGCAATGTTGAAAAACATGAAGAGCCTGAAAATGTGTGAAAAATATGAGGAGCATGAAACGGCCTGAAAAATAGGAGGAGCATGTATCCGTGTTGAAAACTTGAAGAGCCTGAAAAGGTATGAAAAATATGAAGAGCTTCAAAAGGTGTCAAAAATATGAGGAGCATGAAATGATCTGAAGAATAGGAGGAGCATCAAACGGTGTTCAAAAACATGAAGAGCATGAAAAGCTGTGAAAAATATGAAGAGCTTCAAAATGTGTCAAAAATATGAGGAGCATGAAGCGATCTGAAAAATAGGAGGAGCATGAAACGGTGTTGAAAACATGAAGAGCCTGTAAATGTGTGAAAAATATGAACCGCTTCAGAATGTGTGAAAAATATGAGGAGCATGAAACGGTCTGAAAAACAAGAGGAGCATGAAGCAGTGTTGAAAAACATGAAGAGCCTGAAAAGGTGTGAAAAATATGAAGAGCTTCAAAAAGTGTCAAAAATATGAGAAGCATGAAAAAGTCTGAAAAATAGGAGGAGCATGAAACGGTGTTGAAAAACATGAAGAGCCTGAAAAGGTGTGTAAAATATGAACAGCTTCAAAAGGTGTCAAAAAAATGAGGAGCATGACAGTCTGAAAAATAGGAGGAGCATGAAGCGGTGTTGAAAAACATGAAGAGCCTGAGAAGGTGTGAAAATTATGGAGAGCTTCAAAAGGTGTCAAAAATTTGAAGAGAATGAAACAGTCTGATAAATAGGAGCAGCATGAAGCAGTGTTGAAAAACATGAAGAGCCTGAAAAGGTGTTAAAAATATTAGGAGCATGAAACGGTCTTAAAAATAGGTGGAGTATGAAGCGGTTGTGAAAAACATGAAGAGCCTGAAAAGGTGTGAAATATATGAAGAGCTTCAAAACGTGTAAAAAATATGAGGAGCATGAAACGGTATTCAAAAACATGAAGAGCCTGAAAAGATGTGAAAAATATGAAGAGCTTCAAAAAGTGTCAAAAATATGAGAAGCATGAAAAAGTCTGAAAAATAGGAGGAGCATCAAATGGTGTTGAAGAACATGAAGATCCTGAAAAGTTGTGAAAAATATGAAGAGCGTCAAAAGGTGTCAAAATTATGAGGAGCATGAAACGGTCTGAAAAATAGGAGGAGCAAGAAGCGGTGTTGAAAAACCTGAAGAGCCTGAAACGGTGTGAAATATATGAAGAGCTTCAAAAGGTGTCAAAAATATGAGGAGCATGAAACGATCTGAAAAATAGGAGGAGCATGAAGCGGTGATGAAAAATATGAAGAGCCTGAAAAGGTGTGAAATATATGAAGAGCTTAAAAAGGCGGGAAATGTATAAGGAACCTGAAACGCTCTGAAAAACAGGAGGAGAAAGAAGCGGTGTTGAAAAATATGAAGAGCCTGAAAAGTTGTGAAATATATGAAGAGCTTCAAAAGGTGTCAAAAATTTTAGGAGCATGAAACGGTCTGAAAAATTGGAGGAGCATGAAGCGGTGATGAAAAATATGAAGAGCCTGAAAAGGTGTGAAATATATGAAGAGCTTAAAAAGGCGGGAAATATATGAGGAACCTGTAACGCTCTGAGAAACAGGAGGAGAATGAATCGGTGTTGAAAAATATGAAGAGCCTGAAAAGGTGTTAACAATATTAGGAGCCTGAAACTGTCTGAAAAATAGGAGGCACATGAAGCGGTGTTGAAAAACTTGAAAAGCCTGAAAAGGTGTGAAAAACATGTAGAGCTTCAAAAAGTGTCAAAAATATGAGGAGCATGAAACGGTCTGAAAAATAGGAGGAGCATGAAACGGTGTTGAAAAACATGAAGAGCCTGAAAAGAGTTAAATATATGAAGAGCTTCAAAAGGTGTCAAAAATATGAGGAACATGAAACGGTCTGAAGAATAGGAGGAGCATGAAGCCGGGTTGAAAAAGATGAAGAGCCTGAAAAGTTGTGTAATATATGAAGAGCTTCAAAAGGTGTCAAAAATATGAGGAGCATGAAACGGTCTGAACAATAGGAGGAGCATGAAGCAATGTTGAAAAACATGAAGAGCCTGAAAATGTTTGAAAAATATGAGGAGCATGAAACGGCCTGAAAAATAGGAGGAGCATGTATCTGTGTTGAAAACTTGAAGAGCCTGAAAAGGTATGAAAAATATGAAGAGCTTCAACAGGTGTCAAAAATATGAGGAGCATGAAATGGTCTGAAGAATAGGAGGAGCATCAAACGGTGTTCAAAAACATGAAGAGCATGAAAAGCTGTGAAAAATATGAAGAGCTTCAAAATGTGTCAAAAATATGAGGAGCATGAAGCGATCTGAAAAATAGGAGGAGCATGAAACGGTGTTGAAAACATGAAGAGCCTGTAAATGTGTGAAAAATATGAACCGCTTCAGAATGTGTGAAAAATATGAGGAGCATGAAACGGTCTGAAAAACAAGAGGAGCATGAAGCAGTGTTGAAAAACATGAAGAGCCTGAAAAGGTGTGAAAAATATGAAGAGCTTCAAAAAGTGTCAAAAATATGAGAAGCATGAAAAAGTCTGAAAAATAGGAGGAGCATGAAACGGTGTTGAAAAACATGAAGAGCCTGAAAAGGTGTGTAAAATATGAACAGCTTCAAAAGGTGTCAAAAAAATGAGGAGCATGACAGTCTGAAAAATAGGAGGAGCATGAAGCGGTGTTGAAAAACATGAAGAGCCTGAGAAGGTGTGAAAATTATGGAGAGCTTCAAAAGGTGTCAAAAATTTGAAGAGAATGAAACAGTCTGATAAATAGGAGCAGCATGAAGCAGTGTTGAAAAACATGAAGAGCCTGAAAAGGTGTTAAAAATATTAGGAGCATGAAACGGTCTTAAAAATAGGTGGAGTATGAAGCGGTTGTGAAAAACATGAAGAGCCTGAAAAGGTGTGAAATATATGAAGAGCTTCAAAACGTGTAAAAAATATGAGGAGCATGAAACGGTATTCAAAAACATGAAGAGCCTGAAAAGATGTGAAAAATATGAAGAGCTTCAAAAAGTGTCAAAAATATGAGAAGCATGAAAAAGTCTGAAAAATAGGAGGAGCATCAAATGGTGTTGAAGAACATGAAGATCCTGAAAAGTTGTGAAAAATATGAAGAGCGTCAAAAGGTGTCAAAATTATGAGGAGCATGAAACGGTCTGAAAAATAGGAGGAGCAAGAAGCGGTGTTGAAAAACCTGAAGAGCCTGAAACGGTGTGAAATATATGAAGAGCTTCAAAAGGTGTCAAAAATATGAGGAGCATGAAACGATCTGAAAAATAGGAGGAGCATGAAGCGTTGTTCAAAAACAAGAATTGCCTAAAAAGGTGTGAAAAATATGAAGAGATTCAAAAGGTGTCTAATATTTGAGGAGCATGAAACGGTCTGAAAAATAGGAGGAGCATGAAGCGGTGTTGAAAAACATGAAGAGCCTGAAAAGGTGTGAAATATATGAAGAGCTTAAAAAGGCGTGAAATGTATAAGGAACCTGAAACGCTCTGAAAAACAGGAGGAGAAAGAAGCGGTGTTGAAAAATATGAAGAGCCTGAAAAGTTGTGAAATATATGAAGAGCTTCAAAAGGTGTCAAAAATTTTAGGAGCATGAAACGGTCTGAAAAATTGGAGGAGCATGAAGCGGTGATGAAAAATATGAAGAGCCTGAAAAGGTGTGAAATATATGAAGAGCTTAAAAAGGCGGGAAATATATGAGGAACCTGTAACGCTCTGAGAAACAGGAGGAGAATGAATCGGTGTTGAAAAATATGAAGAGCCTGAAAAGGTGTTAACAATATTAGGAGCCTGAAACTGTCTGAAAAATAGGAGGCACATGAAGCGGTGTTGAAAAACTTGAAAAGCCTGAAAAGGTGTGAAAAACATGTAGAGCTTCAAAAAGTGTCAAAAATATGAGGAGCATGAAACGGTCTGAAAAATAGGAGGAGCATGAAACGGTGTTGAAAAACATGAAGAGCCTGAAAAGAGTTAAATATATGAAGAGCTTCAAAAGGTGTCAAAAATATGAGGAACATGAAACGGTCTGAAGAATAGGAGGAGCATGAAGCCGGGTTGAAAAAGATGAAGAGCCTGAAAAGTTGTGTAATATATGAAGAGCTTCAAAAGGTGTCAAAAATATGAGGAGCATGAAACGGTCTGAACAATAGGAGGAGCATGAAGCAATGTTGAAAAACATGAAGAGCCTGAAAATGTGTGAAAAATATGAGGAGCATGAAACGGCCTGAAAAATAGGAGGAGCATGTATCTGTGTTGAAAACTTGAAGAGCCTGAAAAGGTATGAAAAATATGAAGAGCTTCAAAAGGTGTCAAAAATATGAGGAGCATGAAATGGTCTGAAGAATAGGAGGAGCATCAAACGGTGTTCAAAAACATGAAGAGCATGAAAAGCTGTGAAAAATATGAAGAGCTTCAAAATGTGTCAAAAATATGAGGAGCATGAAGCGATCTGAAAAATAGGAGGAGCATGAAACGGTGTTGAAAACATGAAGAGCCTGTAAATGTGTGAAAAATATGAACCGCTTCAGAATGTGTGAAAAATATGAGGAGCATGAAACGGTCTGAAAAACAAGAGGAGCATGAAGCAGTGTTGAAAAACATGAAGAGCCTGAAAAGGTGTGAAAAATATGAAGAGCTTCAAAAAGTGTCAAAAATATGAGAAGCATGAAAAAGTCTGAAAAATAGGAGGAGCATGAAACGGTGTTGAAAAACATGAAGAGCCTGAAAAGGTGTGTAAAATATGAACAGCTTCAAAAGGTGTCAAAAAAATGAGGAGCATGACAGTCTGAAAAATAGGAGGAGCATGAAGCGGTGTTGAAAAACATGAAGAGCCTGAGAAGGTGTGAAAATTATGGAGAGCTTCAAAAGGTGTCAAAAATTTGAAGAGAATGAAACAGTCTGATAAATAGGAGCAGCATGAAGCAGTGTTGAAAAACATGAAGAGCCTGAAAAGGTGTTGAAAATATTAGGAGCATGAAACGGTCTTAAAAATAGGTGGAGTATGAAGTGGTTGTGAAAAACATGAAGAGCCTGAAAAGGTGTGAAATATATGAAGAGCTTCAAAACGTGTAAAAAATATGAGGAGCATGAAACGGTATTCAAAAACATGAAGAGCCTGAAAAGATGTGAAAAATATGAAGAGCTTCAAAAAGTGTCAAAAATATGAGAAGCATGAAAAAGTCTGAAAAATAGGAGGAGCATCAAATGGTGTTGAAGAACATGAAGATCCTGAAAAGTTGTGAAAAATATGAAGAGCGTCAAAAGGTGTCAAAATTATGAGGAGCATGAAACGGTCTGAAAAATAGGAGGAGCAAGAAGCGGTGTTGAAAAACCTGAAGAGCCTGAAACGGTGTGAAATATATGAAGAGCTTCAAAAGGTGTCAAAAATATGAGGAGCATGAAACGATCTGAAAAATAGGAGGAGCATGAAGCGTTGTTCAAAAACAAGAATTGCCTAAAAAGGTGTGAAAAATATGAAGAGATTCAAAAGGTGTCTAATATTTGAGGAGCATGAAACGGTCTGAAAAATAGGAGGAGCATGAAGCGGTGTTGAAAAACATGAAGAGCCTGAAAAGGTGTGAAATATATGAAGAGCTTAAAAAGGCGTGAAATGTATAAGGAACATGAAACGCTCTGAAAAACAGGAGGAGAAAGAAGCGGTGTTGAAAAATATGAAGAGCCTGAAAAGTTGTGAAATATATGAATAGCTCCAAAAGGTGTCAAAAATTTTAGGAGCATGAAACGGTCTGAAAAATTGGAGGAGCATGAAGCGGTGATGAAAAATATGAAGAGCCTGAAAAGGTGTGAAATATATGAAGAGCTTAAAAAGGCGGGAAATATATGAGGAACCTGAAACGCTCTGAGAAACATGAGGAGAATGAATCGGTGTTGAAAAATATGAAGAGCCTGAAAAGGTGTTAACAATATTAGGAGCCTGAAACTGTCTGAAAAATAGGAGGCACATGAAGCGGTGTTGAAAAACTTGAAAAGCCTGAAAAGGTGTGAAAAACATGTAGACCTTCAAAAAGTGTCAAAAATATGAGGAGCATGAAACGGTCTGAAAAATAGGAGGAGCATGAAACGGTGTTGAAAAACTTGAAGAGCCTGAAAAGAGTTAAATATATGAAGAGCTTCAAAAGGTGTCAAAAATATGAGGAACATGAAACGGTCTGAAGAATAGGAGGAGTATGAAGCCGGGTTGAAAAAGATGAAGAGCCTGAAAAGTTGTGTAATATATGAAGAGCTTCAAAAGGTGTCAAAAATATGAGGAGCATGAAACGGTCTGAACAATAGGAGGAGCATGAAGTAATGTTGAAAAACATGAAGAGCCTGAAAATGTGTGAAAAATATGAGGAGCATGAAACGGCCTGAAAAATAGGAGGAGCATGTATCCGTGTTGAAAACTTGAAGAGCCTGAAAAGGTATGAAAAATATGAAGAGCTTCAAAAGGTGTCAAAAATATGAGGAGCATGAAACGGTCTGAACAATAGGAGGAGCATGAAGCAATGTTGAAAAACATGAAGAGCCTGAAAATGTGTGAAAAATATGAGGAGCATGAAACGGCCTGAAAAATAGGAGGAGCATGTATCCGTGTTGAAAACTTGAAGAGCCTGAAAAGGTATGAAAAATATGAAGAGCTTCAAAAGGTGTCAAAAATATGAGGAGCATGAAATGGTCTGAAGAATAGGAGGAGCATCAAACGGTGTTCAAAAACATGAAGAGCATGAAAAGCTGTGAAAAATATGAAGAGCTTCAAAATGTGTCAAAAATATGAGGAGCATGAAGCGATCTGAAAAATAGGAGGAGCATGAAACGGTGTTGAAAACATGAAGAGCCTGTAAATGTGTGAAAAATATGAACCGCTTCAGAATGTGTGAAAAATATGAGGAGCATGAAACGGTCTGAAAAACAAGAGGAGCATGAAGCAGTGTTGAAAAACATGAAGAGCCTGAAAAGGTGTGAAAAATATGAAGAGCTTCAAAAAGTGTCAAAAATATGAGAAGCATGAAAAAGTCTGAAAAATAGGAGGAGCATGAAGCGGTGTTGAAAAAAAATGAAGAGCCTGAGAAGGTGTGAAAATTATGGAGAGCTTCAAAAGGTGTCAAAAATTTGAAGAGAATGAAACAGTCTGATAAATAGGAGCAGCATGAAGCAGTGTTGAAAAACATGAAGAGCCTGAAAAGGTGTTAAAAATATTAGGAGCATGACGGTCTTAAAAATAGGTGGAGTATGAAGCGGTTGTGAAAAACATGAAGAGCCTGAAAAGGTGTGAAATATATGAAGAGCTTCAAAACGTGTAAAAAATATGAGGAGCATGAAACGGTATTCAAAAACATGAAGAGCCTGAAAAGATGTGAAAAATATGAAGAGCTACAAAAGGTGTCAAAAAGATGAGGAGCATGAAACGGTCTGAAAAATAGGAGAAGCATCAAATGGTGTTGAAGAACATGAAGATACTGAAAAGTTGTGAAAAATATGAAGAGCGTCAAAAGTGTCAAAATTATGAGGAGCATGAAACGGTCTGAAAAATAGGAGGAGCATCAAATGGTGTTGAAGAACATGAAGATCCTGAAAAGTTGTGAAAAATATGAAGAGCGTCAAAAGTGTCAAAATTATGAGGAGCATGAAACGGTCTGAAAAATAGGAGGAGCATCAAATGGTGTTGAAAAATATGCAGAGCCTGAAAAGGTGTGAAATATATGACGAGCTTAAAAAGGCGTGAAATATATAAGGAACCTGAAACGCTCTGAGAAACAGTAGGAGAATGAAGCGGTGTGGAAGAATATGAAGAGCCTGAAAAGGTGTTAACAATATTAGGAGATTGAAACGGTCTGAAAAATAGGAGGCACATGAAGCAGTGTTGAAAAACTTGAAAAGCCTGAAAAGGTGTGAAAAACATGAAGAGCTTCAAAAACTGTCAAAAATATGAGGAGCATGAAACGGTCTGAAAAATAGGAGCAGCATGAAACGGTGTGGAAAAACATGAAGAGCCTGAAAAGAGTTAAATATATGAAGAGCTTCAAAAGGTGTCAAAAATATGAGGAATATGAAACGGTCTGAAAAATAGGAGGAGCATGAAGCGGGGTTGAAAAAGATGAAGAGCCTGAAAAGTTGTGTAATATATGAAGAGCTTCAAAAGGTGTCAAAATATGAGGAGCATGAAACGGTCTGAACAATAGGAGGAGCATGAAGCAATGTTGAAAAACATGAAGAGCCTGAAAATGTGTGAAAAATATGAGGAGCATGAAACGGCCTGAAAAATAGGAGGAGCATGTATCCGTGTTGAAAACTTGAAGAGCCTGAAAAGGTATGAAAAATATGAAGAGCTTCAAAAGGTGTCAAAAATATGAGGAGCATGAAACGGTCTGAAGAATAGGAGGAGCATCAAACGGTGTTCAAAAACATGAAGAGCATGAAAAGCTGTGAAAAATATGAAGAGCTTCAAAACGTGTCAAAAATATGAGGAGCATGAAGCGATCTGAAAAATAGGAGGAGCATGAAACGGTGTTGAAAACATGAAGAGCCTGTAAATGTGTGAAAAATATGAAGAGCTTCAAAAGGTGTCAAAAATATGAGGAGCCTGAAACGGTCTGAAAATAGTAGGATGATGAAGCGGTGTTGAAAAACATGAAGAGCCTGAAAAGGTGTGAAAATTATGAAGAGCTTCAAAAGGTGTCAAAAATTTGAAGAGAATGAAACGGTCTGAAAAACAGGAGCAGCATGAAGCGGTTTTGAAAAATATGAAGATCCTGAAATGGTGTGAAAATTATGAAGAGCTTCAAAAGGTGCAAAAATATGAGGAGCATGAAACGATCTGAAAAAATAGGAGGAGCATGAAGCAGTGTTGCAAACATGAAGAGCCTGAAAATGTGTGAAATATATGAAGAGCTTCAAAAGGTGTCAAATATATGAGGAGCATGAAACGGTCTGAAAAATAGAGGGAACATGAAGCAGTGTTGAAAAACATGACGAGCCTGAAAAAGTGTGAAATATATGAAGAGCTTCAAAAGGTGTTAAAATTTGGGAGCATGATATGGTCTGAAAAATAGGAGGAGCATGAAGCGGTGTTGAAAAACAAGAAGAGCCAGAAAAGTTGTTAAAAATATTAGGAGCATGAAACTGTCTTAAAAATAGGTGGAGCATGAAGCGGTTGTGAAAAACATGAAGAGCCTGAAAAGGTGTGAAATATATGAAGAGCTTCAAAATGTGTCAAAAATATGAGGAGCATGAAACGGTATTCAAGAATATGAAGAGCCTGAAAAGATGTGAAAAATATGAAGAGCTTCAAAAGGTGTCAAAAATATGAGGAGCATGAAATGGTCTGAAAATTAGGACTAGCATGAAACGGTGTTCAAAAACATGAAGAGCCTGAAAAGGTGGGAAATATATTAAGAGCTTCAAAAGGTGTGAAAAATATGAGGAGCATGAAACGGTCTGAAAAATAGGAGGAGCATCAAATGGTGTTGAAGAACATGAAGATACTGAAAAGTTGTGAAAATATGAAGAGTGTCAAAAGGTGTCAAAAGTATGAGGAGCATGAAACGGTCTGAAAAATAGGAGGAACAAGAAGCGGTGTTGAAAAACCTGAAGAGCCTGAAACGGTGTGAAATATATGAAGAGCTTCAAAAGTTGTCAAAAATATGAGGAGCATGAAACGATCTGAAAAATAGGAGGAGCATGAAGCGGTGTTCAAAAACAAGAATTTCCTGAAAAGGTGTGAAATATATGAAGAGCTTCAAAAGGTGTCAAAAATTTTAGGAGCATGAAACGGTCTGAAAAATTGGAGGAGCATGAAGCGGTGTTGAAAAATATGAAGAGCTTGAAAATGTGTGAAATATATGACGAGCTTAAAAAGGCGGGAAATATATGAGGATCCTGAAACGCTCTGAGAAACAGGAGGAGAATGAATCGGTGTTGAAAAATATGAAGAGCCTGAAAAGGTGTGAAATATATGACGAGCTTAAAAAGGCGTGAAATATATGAGGAACCTGAAACTCTCTGAGAAACAGGACGGGAATGAAGCGGTGTTGAAGAATATGAAGAGCCTGAAAAGGTGTTAACAATATTAGGAGCCTGAAACGGTTTGAAAAATAGGAGGCGCATGAAGCGGTGTTGAAAAACTTGAAAAGCCTGAAAAGGTGTGAAAATAATGAAGAGCTTCAAAAAGTGTCAAAAATATGAGGAGCATGAAACGGTCTGAAAAATAGGAGGAGCATGAAGTGGGGTTGAAAAACATGAAGAGCCTGAAAAGTTGTGTAATATATGAAGAGCTTCAAAAGATGTGAAAAATATGAGGAGAATGATACGGGCTGAACAAAAGGAGGAGCATGAACCGGTGTTGAAAAACATGAACAGCCTGAAAAGGTGTGAAAAACATGAAGAGCTTCAAAAGGTGTCAAAAATATGAGGAGCATGAAACGGCCTGAAAAATAGGAGGAGCATGAAGCGGTGTTCAAAAATATGAAGAGTCTGAAAAGGTGGGGAAAATATGAGGAGCATGATACGGTCTGAAAAATAGGTGGAGCATGAAGCGGTGTTCAAAAACATGAAGAGCCTGACAGGTGTGAAAAATATGAAGAGCTTCAAAAGGTGTCAAAAATTTGAAGAGAATGAAACAGTCTGATAAATAGGAGCAACATGAAGCGGTGTTTAAAAACATGAAGAGCCTGAAAAGGTGTTAAAAATATTAGGAGCATGAAACGGTCTTAAAAATAGGTGGAGCATGAAGCGGTTGTGAAAAACAGGAAGAGCCTGAAAAGGTGTGAAATATATGAAGAGCTTCAAAACGTGTAAAATATATGAGGAGCATGACACGGTATGCAAAAACATGAAGAGCCTGAAAAGATGTGAAAATATGAAGAGCTACAAAAGGTGTCAAAAAGATAAGGAGCATGAAACGGTCTGAAAAATAGGAGGAGCATCAAATGGTGTTGAAGAACATGAAGATCCTGAAAAGTTGTGAAAAATATGAAGAGCGTCAAAAGGTGTCAAAATTATGAGTAGCATGAAACGGTCTGAAAAATAGGAGGAGCAAGAAGCGGTGTTGAAAAACCTGAAGAGCCTGAAACGGTGTGAAATATACGAAGAGCTTCAAAAAGTGTCAAAAATATGAGGAGCATGAAACGATCTGAAAAATAGGAGGAGCATGAAGCGTTGTTCAAAAACAAGAATTGCCTGAAAAGGTGTGAAAAATATGAAGAGATTCAAAGGGTGTCTAATATTTGAGGAGCATGAAACGGTCTGAAAAATAGGAGGAGCATGAAGCGATGTTGAAAAACATGAAGAGCCTGAAAAGGTGTGAAATATATGAAGAGCTTAAAAAGGCGTGAAATGTATAAGGAACCTGAAATGCTCTGAAAAACCGGAGGAGAAAGAAGCGGTGTTGAAAAATATGAAGAGCCTGAAAAGTTGTGAAATATATGAAGACCTACAAAAGGTGTCAAAAATTTTAGGAGCATGAAACGGTCTGAAAAATTGGAGGAGCATGAAGCGGTGATGAAAAATATAAAGAGCCTGAAAAGGTGTGAAATATATGAAGAGCTTAAAAAGGCGGGAAATATATGAGGAACCTGAAACGCTCTGAGAAACAGGAGGAGAATGAATCGGTGTTGAAAAATATGAAGAGCCTGAAAAGGTGTTAACAATATTAGGAGCCTGAAACGGTCTGAAAAATAGGAGGCACATGAAGCGGTGTTGAAAAACTTGAAAAGCCTGAAAAGGTGTGAAAAACATGTAGAGCTTCAAAAAGTGTCAAAAATATGAGGAGCATGAAACGGTCTGAAAAATAGGAGGAGCATGAAACGGTGTTGAAAAACATGAAGAGCCTGAAAAGAGTTAAATATATGAAGAGCTTCAAAATGTGTCAAAAATATGAGGAGCATGAAACGATCTGAAAAATAGGTGGAGCATGAAGCGGTGCTGAAAAACATGATGAGACTGAAAAAGTGTGAAATATATGAAGAGCTTCAAAAGGTGTTAAAATTTGAGGAGCATGATACGGTCTGAAAGATAGGAGGAGCATGAAGCGGTGTTGAAAAACATGAAGAGCCTGAAAAGGTGTTAAAAATATTAGGAGCATGAAACGGTTTGAAAAATAGGTGGAGCATGAAGTGGTATTGAAAAACTTGAAAAGCCTGAAAAGGTGTTAACAATATAAGGAGCCTGAAACGGTCTGAAAAATAGGAGGCGCATAAAGCGGTGTTGAAAAACTTGAAAAGCCTGAAAAGGTTTGAAAAACATGAAGAGCTTCAAAAAGTGTCAAAAATATGAGGAGCATGAACCGGTCTGAAAAATAGGAGGAGCATGAAACGGTGTTAAAAAACATGAAAAGCTTCAAAAGGTGTGAAACATATGAAGAGCTTCAAAAGGTGTCAAAAATATGAGGAGCATGAAACGGTCTGAAAAATAGGAGAAGAATGAAATGGTGTTGGAAATCATGAAGTGCCTGAAAAGGTGTGAAAAATATGAAGAGCTTCAAAAGGTGTCAAAAATATAAGGAGCATGAAACGGTCTGAAAAATAGGAGGAGCATGAAGCGGTATTCAAAAACATGAAGAGCCTGAAAAGCTGTGCAATTATGTCAAGCTTCAAAAGGTGTGAAAAATATGAGGAGCATGAACCTGTCTGAAAAATAGGAGGAGCATGAAGCGGTGTTAAAGAACATGAAGTGCCTGAAAAGGTGTGAAATATATGAAAAGCTTCAAAAGGCGTCAAAATTATAAGGAGCATGAAACGGTCTGAAAAATAGGAGGAGCATGAAGCGGTATTCAAAAATATGAAGAGCCTGAAAAGCTGTGAAATTATGTCAAGCTTCAAAAGGTGTGAAAAATATGAGGAGCATGAAACTGTCTGAAAAATGGAGGAGAAGGAAACGGTGTGAAAAATAGGGGGAGCATGAATTGGTGTAGAAAAACATGAAGACCCTGAAAAGGTGTGAAATATATGAAGAGCTTCAAAAGGTGTCAAAATATGAGGAGCATGAAACTGTCTGAAATATAGCAGGAACATGAAAAGGTGTTAAAAAACATGAAGAGCCTGAAAAGATGTGAAAAATATGAAGATCTTCAAAAGGTGTCAAAAATATGAGGATCATGAAACGGTCTGAAAAATAGGAGGAGCATGAAGCGGTGTTGAAAAACATGAAGACCCTGAAAAGGTGTGAAAAATATGAAGAGCTTCAAAATGTGTCAAAATATGAGGAGCATGAAACTGTCTGAAATATAGGAGGAGCATAAAAAGGTGTTAAAAAACATGAAGAGCTTCAAAAGGTGTGAAACATATGAGGAGCATGAAACGTTCAGAAAAATAGGAGGAGCATGAAACGGTGTTAAAAAAGATGAAGAGCTTCAAAAGGTGTGAAACATATGAAGAGCTTCAAAAGGTGTCAAAAATATGAGGAGCATGAAACGGTCTGAAAAATAGGAGAAGAATGAAGTGGTGTTGAAAAACATGAAGAACCTGAAAAGGTGTGAAAAATATGAAGAGCTTCAAAAGGTGTCAAAAATATGAGGAGCATGAACGGTCTGAAAAATTGGAGAGGCATGAAGCAGTGTTGAAAAACATGAAGAGCCTGAAAATGTCTGACAAATATGAACAGCGTCAAAATGTGTCAAAAATATGAGGGGCATGAAACGGTCTGAAAAATTGGAAGCGCAAGAAATGGAGTTCAAAAACATGAAGAGCCAGAAGAGATGTGAAAAATATGAAGAGCTACAAAAGTTGTCAAAAATATGAGGAGCATGAACCGTCTGAAAAATAGGAGGAGCATGAAGCGGTGTTGAAAAACATGAAGAGCCTGAAAAGGTGTGAAAAATATGAAGAGCTTCAAAACGTGTCAAAAATATGAGAAGCATGAAACGGTCTGAAAAATAGTAGGAGCAAGAAATGGTGTTCAAAAACATAAAGAGCCAGAAAAGGTGTCAAAAATATGAAGAGCTCCAAAAGGTGTCAAAAATATGAGGAGCTTGAAACAGTCTGAAAAATAGGAGGAGCATGAAGCGGTATTCAAAAACATGAAGAGCCTGAAAAGATTTGAAAAATATGAAGAGCTTCAAAAGGTGTCAAAAATATGACGAGCATGAAACGGTCTGAAAAATAGGAGGAGAATGAAGTGGTGTAGAAAAACATGTAGACCCAGAAAATGAGTGAAAAATATGAAGAGCTTCAATAGGTTTCAAAAATATGGGGAGCATGAAACGGTTTGAAAAATAGGAAGAGCATGAAACGGTGTTAAAAAACATGAAGAGCTTCAAAAGGTGTGAAACATATGAAGAGCTTCAAAAGGTGTCAAAAATATGAGGATCATGAAACGGTCTGAACAATAGGAGGAGCATGAAGTTGTGTTGAAGAACATTTAGAACCTGAAATGGTGTGAAAAATATGAACAGCTTGAAAAGGTGTCAAAAATATGAGGAGCTTGAACGGTCTGAAAAATAGGAGGAGCATGAATCGGTGTTGAAAAACATGAAGAGCCTGAAAATGTGTGAAAAATATGAAGAGCTTCAAAAGGTGTGAAAAATATGAGGAGAATGAAACGGTCTGAAATATTGGAGGAGCAAGAAACGGAGTTCAAAAACATGAAGAGCCAGAAAAGGTGTGAAAAATATGAAGAGCTTCAAAAGTTGTCAAAAATATGAGGAGCATGAACGGTCTGAAAAACAGGAGCATGAAGCGGTGTTGAAAAACATGAAGAGCCTGAAAAGGTGTGAAAAATATGAAGAGCTTCAAAAGGTGTCAAAAATATGAGGAGCATGAAACTGTCTGAAATATAGGAGGAGAATGAAAAGGTGTTAAAAAACATGAAGAGCTTCAAAAGGTGTGAAATATATGAGGAGCATGAAACGGTATGAAAAATAGGAGGAGCATGAAACGGTGTTAAAAAACGTGAAGAGCTTCAAAAGGTGTGAAACATATGAAGAGCTTCAAAAGGTGTCAAAAATATGAGGAGCATGAAACGGTTCGAAAAATAGGAAAAGAATGAAGTGGTGTTGAAAAACATGAAGAGCCTGAAAAGGTGTGAAAAATATGAAGAGCTTCAAAATGTGTCAAAAATATGAGGAGCATGAACGTCTGAAAAATAGGAGGAGCATGAAGCGGTGTTGAAAAACATGAAGAACCTGAAAAGGTGTGAAAAATATGAAGAGCTTCAAAAGGTGTCAAAAATATGAGGAGCATGAATGGTTTGAAAAATAGGAGGAGCATGAAGTGTTGTTGAAAAACATGAAGAGCCTGACAATGTGTGAAATATATGAAGAGCTTCAAAAGGTGTCAGAAATGAAAGGAGCATGAAACGGTCTGAAAAATAGGAGAAGCATGAAGTGGTGTTGAAAAACATAAAGAGCCTGAAAAGGTGTGTAAAATATGAAGAGCTTCAAAAGGAGTGAAATACATGAGGAGCATGAAACCGTCTGAATTATAGGAGAAGCATGAAGTGGTGTTGAAAAACATGAAGAGCCTGAAAAGGGGTGAAAAATATGAAGAGCTACAAAAGGTGTGAAAAATATGAAGAGCTTCAAAAGTTGTGAAAAATATGAAGAGCTTCAAAAGGTGTGAAATACATGAGGAGCATGAAACGGTCAGAAAAACAGGAGGATCATGAAGCGGAGTTGAAAAACATGAAGAACCTGAAAAGGTGTTAAAAATATGAAGAGCTTCAAAAGTGTCAAAAATATGAGGAGCATGTAACGGTCTGAAAAATAGGAGGAGCATGAACTGGTGTGGAAAACATGAAGACACTGTAAATTTGTGAAAAATATGAAGACCTTCAAATCGTGTCAAAAATATGAGAAGCATGAAATTGTCTGAAAAATAGGAGCAGCATGAAGAGGTGTTCAAAAACATGAAGAGCCTGAAAACGTTTGAAAAATATGAAGAGCTTCAAAAGGTGTGAAAAATAGGAGAAGCATGAAGCGGTGTTGAAAAACATGAAGAGCCTGAAAACGTGTGAAAAACATGAAGAGCTTCAAAAGGTGTGAAAAATATGAACAGCTTCAAAAAGTGTCAAAAATGAGATGAGCATGAAGCGGTCTCAAAAATGGTGGAGCATGAAGTGTTGTTGAAAAACATGAAGAGCCTGATATCGTGTGAAAAGTATGAAGAGCTTCAAAAGGTGTGAAATACATGAGGGGCATTAATGGGTCTGAAAAATAGGAGTAGCATGAAGCGGTGCTGAAAAACATGAAGAGCCTAAAAATGAGTGAAAAATATGAAGAGCTTCAAAAGGTGTGAAATATATGAAGAGCTTCAACAGGTTTCAAAAATATGAGGAGCATGAAACGGTCTGAAAAATAGGAGGAGCATGAAGTGGTGTTCAAAACATGAAGAGCCTGAAAAAGTGTGAAAAATATGAAGAGCTTCAAAAAGTTTGAAAAATATGAAGAGCCTGAAAAGGTGTCAAAAATGAGATGAGCATGAAACGGTCTGAAAAATAGGAGGAGCATGAAGTGGTGTTCTAAACATGAAAAGCCTGAAAAAGTGTGAAAAATATGAAGAGCTTCACTGGTTTGAAAAATAAGAAGAGCCTGAAAAGGTGTGAAAATTGACATGAGCATGAAACGGTCTGAAAAATATGAAGAGCATGAAGAGGTGTTCAAAAACATGTACAGCATGACAAGGTGTGAAAAATATGTAGAGCTTCAAAAGGTGTCAAAAATATGAGGAGCATGAAACGGTCTGAAAAATAGGAGGAGCATGAAGTGGTGTTGAAATACATGAAGAGCCTGAAAATGTGTGAAAAATATGAAGAGCTTCAAAACGTGTCAAATATATGAGAAGCATGAAAAGGTCTGAAAAAAGGAGCAGCATGAAGAGCTGTTCAAAAACATGAAGAGCCTGAAAAGGAGTGAAAAATATGAAGAGCTTCAAAAGGTGTGAAAAATAGGAGGAGCATGAAGCAGTGTTGAAAAACATGAAGAGCCTGAAAACGTGTGAAAAATATGAAGACCTTCAAAAGGTGTGAAAAATATGAACACTTTCAAAAGTGTCAAAAATGAGATGAGCATGAAGCGGTCTGAAAAATGGTGGAGCATGAAGTGTTGTTGAAAAACATGAAGAGCCTGAAATCGTGTGAAAAATAAGAAGAGCTTCAAAAGGTGTGAAATACATGTGGAGCATTAATCGGTCTCAAAAGTAGGAGTAGCATGAAGCGGTGTTGAAAAACATGAAGAGCCTGAAAAGGTGTGAAAAATATGAAGAGCTACAAAAGGTGTGAAGTACAGGAGGAGCATTAAACGGTCTGAAAAATAGGAGGAGCATGAAGCGGTGTGGAAAAACATGAAGAGCCTGAAAGGTATGAAAAATATGAAGAGCTTCAAAAGGTGTGAAAAATACGAGGAGCATGAAGCGGTGTTCAAAAACATGAAGAGCCTGAAAAGGTGTGAAAAATTTGAAGAGCTTCAAAATGTGAAAAATATGAAGAGCTTCAAAAGTTGTGAAATATATGAAGAGCTTCAAAAGGTGTGAAAAATATGAAGAGCTTCAAAAGGTGTCAAAAATATGAAGAGCATGAAACGGTCTGAAAAATAGGAGGAGCATGAAGTGGTGTTGAAAAACATGAAGAGCCTGAAAATGTGTGAAATATATGAAGACCTTCAAAAGGTGTGAAAAATATGAAGAGCTTCAAAAGGTGTCAAAAATATGAAGAGCATGAAACGGTCGCAAAAATAGGAGGATCATGAAACAGTGTTGAAAAACATGAAGAGCCTGAAAAGGTGTGAAAAATATGAAGAGCTTCAAAACGTGTCAAAAATATGAGGAGCATAAAACTGTCTGAAAAATAGGAGGAGTAAGATGCGGTGTTGAAAAATATGAAGAGCTTCAAAAGGTGTCAAAAATGAGATGACCATGGAACGGTCTGAGAAATAGAAGGAGCATGAAGTTCTTTTCAAAAAAATGAAGAACCTGAAAAGGTGTGAAGTATATGAAGATTTCAAAAGGTGTCAAAATTATGAGGAGCATGAAACGGTTTGAAAAATAGGAGGAGCATGAAGTCATGTTGAAAAACATGAAGAACCAGAAAATATGTGAAAAATACGAAGAGCTTCAAAAGGTGTGAAAAATACGAGGAGCATGAAGCGGTGTTCAAAAACATGAAGAGCCTGAAAACGTGTGAAAAATTTGAAGAGCCTCAAAAATGTGAAAAATATGAAGAGCTTCAAAAGGTGTGAAATATATGAAGATCTTCAAAAGGTGTCAAAAATTAGATGAGCATGAAACGTTCTGAAAAATAGGAGGAGCATGAAGTGGTGTTGAAAATCATGACGAGCCTTAAAAGGTGCGTAAAATATGAAGAGCTTCATAATGTGTGAAATACATGAGGAGCATGAAACGGTCTGAAAAATAGGAGGAGCATGAAGCGGTGTTCAAAAATATGAAGAGCCTGAAAATTTGTGAAAACTATGAAGAGCTTCAGAAGGTGTCAAAAATTAGATGAGCATAAAACGGTCTGAAAAATAGGAGGAGCATGAAGCGGTGTTGAAAAACATGAGGAGCCTGAAAAGGTGTGAAAAATATGAAGAGCTTCAAAAGTTCTGAAAAATATGAAGAGCTTCAAATGCTGTCAAAAATGAGATGAGCATGAAACGGTCTGAGAAATAGGAGAAGCATGAAGCGGTGTTGAAAAACATGAAGAGCCTGAATAAGTGTGAAATATATGAAGAGCTTCAAAAGGTGTGAAAAATATGAAGAGCTTCAAAAGGTGTCAAAAATATGAGGAGCATGTAACGGTCTGAAAAATAGGAGGAGCATTGTAGCATTGTTCAAAAACTTGAAGAGCCTGAAATGGTGTGAAAAATATGAAGAGCTTCAAAAGGTGTCAAAAATATGAGGAGCATGAAACGGTCTGCACAATAGGAGGAGCATGAAACGGTCTGAAAAATAGGAGGAGCATTAGACGGTGTTGAAAAACATGAAGTGCCTGAAAATCTGTGAAATTAAGACAAGCTTCAAAAGGTGTTAAAAATATGAGGAGCATGAAACGGTCTGAAAAATACAAGGAGCATGAAGCGGTGTTAAAAAACATGAAGAGCTTCACAATGAGTGAAACATAAGAAGAGCTTCAAAAGATGGGAAATACATGAGGAGCATTAAACGGTCTGAAAATATGAGGAGCATGAAACGGTGTTCAAAACCATGAAGAGCCTGAAAAGGTGTGAAAAATATGAAGAGCTTGAAAACGTGTGAAAAATATGAGGAGCATTAAACGGTCTGAAATTAGGAGGAGCATGAAGCGGTGTTTAAAAACATGAAGATCCTGAAAAGTTCTGAAAAATATGAAGAGCTTCAAAAGGTGTGAAATGCATGAGGAGCATGAAACGGTCTGAAAAATAGGAGGAGCATGAAACGTTGTTCAAAAAATGAAGAGCCTGAAAAGGTGTGAAAAATAGGAAGAGCTTAAAAAGGTGTCGAAAATATGATTGACATGAACGGTCTTAAAAACAGGAGGAGGATGAAGTGGTGTTGAAAAACATGAAGAGCCTGAAAAGGTGTGAAAAATGTGAAGAGCTTAAAAATGTTTCAAAAATATGAGGAGCATGAAACGGGCTGAAAAATAGGAGGAGCATGAATTGATGTTGAAAAACATGAAGAGCCTGAAAAGGTGTGAAAAATATGAAGAACTTCAAAAGGTGTCAGAAATTTGAGGAGCATGAAACGTTCTGAAAAACAGAAGGAGCATGAAGATATGTTGAAAAACATGAAGAGCCTGAAAAGGTATGAAAAATATGAAGAGTTTCCAAAGGTATCAGAAATTTGAGGAGCATGAAACGGTCTGAAAAATAGGAGGAGCATGTAGCGGTGTTCAAAAAAATGAAGAGCCTGAAGAGGTGTGAGAAATATGAAGAGCTTCAAAAGGTGTTCAAAAATATGAGGAGCATGAAACGGTCTGAAAAATAGGAGGAGCATGAAGCAGTGTTCAAAAACATGAAGAGCCTTAAAAGGTGTGAAAAATATGAAGAGCGTCTAAAGGTGTCAAATATATGGGGAGCATGAAACGGTCTGAAAAATAGGAGGAGCATGAAACGGTGTTCAAAAACATGAAGAGCCTGAAAAGGTGTGAAAGATATGAGGAGTTTCAAAAGGTGTCAAATATATGAGTAGCATGAAACAGTCTGAAAATTAGGAAGAGCATGAAGTGGTGTTCAAAAACATGAAGAGCCTGAAAAGGAGTGAAAAATACGAAGAGCTCAAAAGGTGTCAAAAATATGACGAGCATGAAACAGTCTGAAAATTGGGAAGAGCATGAAGTGGTGTTCAAAAACAGGAAGAGCCTGAAAAGGGGTGAAAAATATGAAGAGCTTGAAAAGTTGTCAAAAATATGAGGAGCAAGTAACGGTCTGAAAAACAGGGGGAGCATGAAGCGGTGTTTAAAAACATGAAGAGCCTGAAAAGGTGTGACAAATATGAAGAGTTTCAAAAGGTTTGAAAAATATGAGGAGCATGAAGCGGTGTTCAAAAAAATGCAGAGCCTGAAAAGGTGTTAAAAATATGAAGAGCTTCAAAAGGTGTCAAAAATATGTGTTGCATGAAACGGTCTGAAAAATAGGAGGAGCATGAAGCGGTGTTGAAAATCATGAAGAGCCTGAAAAGGTGTGAAAAATATGAAGAGCTTCAAAAGGTGTCAAAAATATGACGAGCATGAAACCCTCTTAAAAATAGGAGGAGGATGAAGCGGTGTTCAAAAACATGAAGAGCCTGAAAAGGTGTGAAAAATATGTAGAGCTTCAAAAGGTGTAAAAAATATGAAGAGCTTCAAAAGGTGTCAAAAATGAGATGAGCATGAAACGGTCTGAAAAATAGAAGGAGCATGAAGCGGTGTTCAAAAAAATGCAGAGACTGAAAAATTGTGAAAAATATGAAGAGCTTCAAAAGGTGTGAAAAATAGGAGGAGCATGAATCGGGTTGAAAAATAGGAGGAGCATGAACCGGTGTTCAAAAACATAAAGAGTATGAAAAGGTGTGAAAAACATGAAGAGCTTCATAAGGTGTCAAAATTAGTTTAGCATGAAAGGGTCTGAAAAATAGGAGGAGCATGAAGTAGTGTTGAAAACATGAAGAGCCTGAAAAGGTGTGAAATATATGAAGAGCTTCAAAAGGTGTCAAAAATATGAGGAGATTGAAACGGTCTGAAAAATACGAGGAGCATGAAGTGGTGTTGAAAAACATGAACAGCCTAAAAGGTGTGAAAAATAGGAAGAGCTTCAAAAGGTGTCAACAATATGAGGAGCATGAAACGGTCTGAAAAATAGGAGGAGCATGAAGCGCTGTTGAAAATTATGAAGAGCCTGAAAAGGTGTGAAATATATGAAGAGCTTCAAAAGCTGTGAAAAATCTGAAGAGCTTCAAAAGGCGTCAAAAATATGAGGAGCATGAAACGGTCTTAAAAATAGGAGGAGCATGAAACGGTGTTCAAAAATATGAAAGGCCTGAAAAGGTTTGAAAAATATGAAGAGCTTCAAAAGGTGTGAAAATTATGAGGAGCATGAAACGGTATGAAAAATAGGAGGAACATGAAGCGTTGTTGAAAAACGTGAAGAGCCTGAAAAGGTTTGAAAAATAGGAAGAGCTTCAAAAGGTGTCAAAAATATGAGTAGCATGAGACGGTCTGAAAAATAGGAGGAGCATGAAGCGATGTAGAAAAACATGAAGCGCATGAAAAGGTGTGAAATATATGAAGAGCTTCAAAAGATGTCAAAAATGATAGGAGCATGAAACGTTCTGAAAAATAGAAGGAACATGAAGCGGTGTTCAAAAGCATGAAGAGCCTGAAAAGGTGTGAAAAATATGAAGAGCTTCAAAAGGTGTGAAAAATATGAGGAGTATGAAACGGTCTGAAAAAGAGAAGGAGCATGAAGCATTGATGAAAAACATGAGGAGCCTGAAAACGTGTGAAAAATATGAAGAGCTTCAAAAGGTGTGAAATACATGAGGAGCATGAAACGGTCTGAAAAATAGGAGGATCATGAAGCGGTGTTGAAAAATATGAAGAGCCTGAAAAGGTGTGAAAAATATGAAGAGCCTCAAAACGCGTCAAAACATGAAGATCATGAAACGGTCTGAAAAATAGGAGGAGCATGAAGCGGTGTTGAAAATCATGAAGAGCCTGAAAAGGTGTTAAAAATATGAAGAGCCTCAAAACGCGTCAAAACATGAAGATCATGAAACGGTCTGAAAAATAGGAGGAGCATGAAGTGGTGTTGAAAAACATGAAGAGCCTAAAAAGGTGTGAAAAATATGAAGAGCTTCAAAAGGTCTCAAAAATATGAGGAGCATGAAACGGTCTGAAAAACAGGAGGATCATGAAGCCGTGTTGAAAAACATGGGGAGCCTGAAAAGGTGTGAAAAATATGAAGAGCTTCAAAAGGTCTCAAAAATATGAGGAGCATGAAACGGTCTGAAAAATTGGAGAAGCATGAAATGGTGCTCAAAAACATGAAGACCCTGAAAAGCTGTGAAGAATATGAAGAGCTTCTAAAGGTGTGAAATACATGAGGAGCATGAAACGGTATGAAAAATATGAGGAGCATGAAGCAGTGTTCAAAAACATGAAGAACCGGAAAAGATGTGAAAAATATGAAGAGCTTCATAAGGTGTGAAAATTATGAGGAGCATGAAACGGTATGAAAAATATGAGGAGCATGAAGCAGTGTTCAAAAACATGAAGAGCCTGAAAAGATGTGAAAAATATGAAGAGCTTCAAAAGGTTGGAAATACATAAGGAGCATGAAACGGTCTGGAAAACAGGACAAGCATGAAGCGGTGTGGAAAAACATGAAGAGCCTGAAAACGTGTGAAAAATATGAAGAGCTTAAAAGCTGTGAGAAATATGAAGAGCTTCAAAAGTTGTCAAAAATATGAGGAGCATGAAATGATCTGAAAAGAGGAGGATGATGAAGCCGTGTTGAAAAACATGGGGAGCCTGAAAATGTGTGAAAAATATGAAGAGCTTCAAAAGGTGTCAAAAATATGAGGAGAATGAAACGGTCTGAAATATTGGAGGAGCAAGAAACAGAGTTCAAAAACATGAAGATTCAGAAAAGGTGTGAAAAATATGAAGAGCTTCGAAAGTTGTCAAAAATATGAGGAGCATGAACGGTCTGAAAAATAGGAGGAGCATGAAGCGGTGTTGAAAAACATGAAGAGCCTGAAAAGGTGTGAAAAATATGAAGAGCTTCAAAAGGTGTCAAATATATGAGGAGCATGAAACGGTCTGAAAAATAGGAGGAGCATGAAGCGGTGTTCAAAAACATGAAGAGCCTGAAAAGGTGTGAAAAATATGAAGAGCTTCAAAAGGAGTCAAATATATAAGGAGCAGGAAACGGTCTCAAAAATAGGAGAAGCATGAGGTGGTGTAGAAAAACATGAAGACCCTGAAAAGGTGTGAAAAATATAAAGAGCTTCAAAAGGTGTCAAAATATGAGGAGCATGAAACTGTCTGCAATATAGGAGGAGCATGAAAAGGTGTTAAAAAACATGAAGAGCTTCAGAAGGTGTGAAACATATGAGGAGCATGAAACGGTCGGAAAAATAGGAGCAGCATGAAACGGTGTTAGAAAACATGAAGAGCTTCAAAAGGTGTGAAATATGAAGAGCTTCAAAAGGTGTCAAAAATATGAGGAGCATGAAACGGTCTGAAAAATAGGAGAAGAATGAAGTGGTGTTGGAAATCATGAAGTGCTTGAAAAGGTGTGAAAAATATGAAGAGCTTCAAAAGGTGTCAAAAATATAAGGAGCATGAAACGGTCTGAAAAATAGGAGGAGCATGAAGCGGTATTCAAAAACATGAAGAGCCTGAAAAGCTGTGCAATTATGTCAAGCTTCAAAAGGTGTGAAAAATATGAGGAGCATGAAACTGTCTGAAAAATAGGAGCTGCATGAAGCGGTGTTAAAGAACATGAAGAGCCCGAAAAGGTGTGAAAAATATGAAGAGCTTCAAAAGGCGTCAAAATTATAAGGAGCATGAAACGGTCTGAAAAATAGGAGGAGCATGAAGCGGTATTCAAAAATATGAAGAGCCTGAAAAGCTGTGAAATTATGTCAACCTTCAAAAGGTGTGAAAAATATGAGGAGCATGAAACTGTCTGAAAAATGGAGGAGCAGGAAACGGTGTGAAAAATAGGGGGAGCATGAACTGGTGTAGAAAAACATGAAGACCCTGAAAAGGTGTGAAATATATGAAGAGCTTCAAACGGTGTCAAAATATGAGGAGCATGAAACTGTCTGAAATATAGGAGGAACATGAAAAGGTGTTAAAAAACATGAAGAGCCTGAAAAGATGTGAAAAATATGAAGATCTTCAAAAGAGGTCAAAAATATGAGGAGCATGAAACGGTCTGAAAAATAGGAGAAGAATGAAGTGGTGTTGAAAAACATGAAGAGCCTGAAAAGGTGTGAAAAATATGAAGAGCTTCAAAAGGTGTCAAAAATATGAGGAGCATGCAACGGTCTGAAAAATAAGAGGAGCATGAAGCGGTGTTAAAAAACATGAAGAACCTGAAAAGGTGTGAAAAACATGAAGAGCTTCAAAAGGTGTGAAAAATATGAAGAGCTTCAAAAGGTGTCAAAAATGAGAGGAGCATGAAACGGTGTGAAAAATAGGAGGAGCATGAAGCTGTGTTGAAAAACATGAAGAGCCTGAAAAGGTGTGAAAAATATGAAGAGCTTCAAAAAGTGTAAAAAATGAGAGCGGCATGAAACGGTCTGAAAAATAGGAGGAGCATGAAGTGGAGCTGAAAAACATTAAGAGTGTGAAAAGGTTTTCAAAAACATGAAGAGCCTGAAAAGGTGTGAAAAATATGAAGAGCTTCAAAACGTGTGAAAAATAAGAGGAGCATGAAACAGTTTGAAAAATAGGAGAAGCATAAAGCGGTGTTCAAAAACATGAAGAGCCTGAAAATTTGTGAAAAATATGAAGAGCTTCAAAAGGTGTCAAAAATATGAGGAGCATGTAACGGTCTGAAAAAACCGAGGAGCATGCAGCGGTGTTGAAAACTTGAAGAGCCTAAAAAGGTGCAAAAATTATGAAGAGCTTCAAAAGGTGTCAAAATATGAGGAGCAGGAAACGATCTGAAAAATACGAGGAGCATGAAGCGGTGTTGAAAAACATGAAGAGTCTTAAAAGATGTGAAAAATATGAAGAGCTTCAAAATGTGTCAAAAATAGGAGGAGGATGAAACGTTGTTAAAAAAACATGAAGAGCCTGAAAAGGTGTGAAATATATGAAGAGCTGCAAAAGGTGTGAAAAATATGAAGAGCTTCAAAAGGTGTGAAAAATATGAAGAGCTTCAAAAGGTGTCAAAAATATAGGAGAATGAAACGGTCTGAAAAATAGGAGGAGCATGAAACGGTGTTGAAAACATGAAGAGATGAAAAGGTGTGAAAAATATGAAGAGGTACTAAAGGTGTCAAAAATATGAGGAGCATGAAACAGTCTTTAAAATAGGATGAGAATGAGACGGTTTTGAAAAAGATGAAGAGCATGAAAAGGTGTGAAAAACATGAAGAGCTTCAAAAGGTGTAAAAAATATGAGAGGCATGAAACGACTGAAAAATAGGAGGAGGATGATGCGGTGGTCAAAAACATGAAGAGCCTGAAAAGATGTGAAAAATATAAAGAGCTTCAAAAGGTGTCAAAAATATTAGGAGCATGAAACAGTATGAAACATAGGATGAGCATGAAACTTTTTTGAAAAAGATGAAGAGGATGAAAAGTTGTGAAAAATATGAAGAGCTTCAAAAGGTGTTAAATTCATGAGGAGCATGAAACGGTCTGAAAAACACGAGGAGAATAAAGCTGAGTTCAAAAACATGAAGAGCCTGAAAAGGTGTGGAAAATATGAAGAGCTTCAAAAGGTGTGAAAAATATGAAGATCTTCAAAAGGTGTCAAAAATTAGATGAGCATGAAACGGCCTGAAAAATAGGAGGAGCATGAAGAGGTGTTTAAAAAACATGAAGAGCCGGAAAAGGTGTGAAATATATGAAGAGCTTCAAAAGATGTGAAAAATATGAAGAGCATCAAAAGGTGTGAAAAATATGAGGAGAATGAAAAGGTCTGAAAAATAGGATCAGCATGAAGCGGAGTGGAAAAATATGAAGAGCTTGAAAACGTGTGAAAAATATGAAGAGCTTCTAAAGGTGTGAAATAAAAGAGGAGCATGAAACGGTCTGAAAAATAGAAGGAGCATGAAGCGGTGTTGAAAAACATGAAGAGCCTGAAAAGGTGTGAAAAATCTGAAGAGCTTCAAAATATGTGAAAAATATGAGGAGCATGAAACGGTCTGAAAAATAGGAGGAGCATGAAGTGGTGTTGAATAACATGAAAAGCCTGAAAAGGTGTGAAAAATATGAAGAGCTTCAAAAGGTGTCAAAAATATGAGGAGCATGAAACGGTCTGAAAAATAGGAGTCGCAAGAAGCGGTGTTGAAAAACATGAAGAGCCTGAAAAGGTGTGAAAAATATGAAGAGCTTCAAAAGCTGTGAAAAATATGAAGAGCTTCAAAACGTGTCAAAAATGTGATGAGCATGAAACGGTCTGAAAAATAGGAGGAGCAAGAAGCGTTTTTGAAAACCATTAAGAGACTGAAAAGTTGTGAAAAATATGAAAAGCTTCAAAAGATGTCAAAAATGTGAGGAGCAAGAAACGGTCTGAAATATAGCAGGAGCATGAAGCGGTGTTCAACAACATGAAGAGCCTGAAAAGGTGAGAAAAATATGAAAAGCTTCAAAAGGTGTCAAAAATATGAGGAGCATGAAACGGTCTGAAAAATAGGAGGAGCATGAAGCAGTGTTCAAAAACATGAAAAGCCTGAAAAGGTGTGAAAAATATGAAGAGCTTCAAAAGGAGTGAAAAATATGAGGAGCATGAAACGGTCTGGAAACCTGGAGGAGCATGAAGTGGTGTTGAAAAACATGAAGAGCCTGAAAAGGTGTGAATAATATGAAAAGCTTCAAAAGATGTCAAAAATATGAGGAGCATGAAACGGTCTGAAATATAGGAGGATCATGAAGCGGTGTTCAAAAACATGAAGAGCCTGAAAAGGTGTGAAAAATATGAAGAGCTTCAAAAGGTGTGAAAAATATGAGGAGCATGAAACGGTCTGCAAACCTGGAGGAGCATGAAGCGGTGTTGAAAAACATGAAAAGCCTGAAAAGGTGTGAAAATATGAAGAGCTTCAAAAAGTGTCAAAAATATGAGGAGCATGAAACGGTCACAAAAAATTGAGGAGCATGAAGTGGTGTGGAAAAAGATGAAGAGACTGAAAAAGTGTGAAAAATATGAAGAGCTTCAAAAGGTGTGAAATATATGAGGAGCATGAAACTCTCTGAAAAATAGGAGGAGCATGAAGCTGTGTTAAAAACATGAAGAGCCTGAAAAGGTGTGAAAAATATGAAGAGCTTTAAAAGCTGTGAAAAATATGAGGAGCATGAAACCGTCTGAAAAACAGAAGCAGCATGAAACGGTGTTGAAAAACATGAAAAGCCTGCAAACGTGTGAAAAATATGAAGAGCTTCAAAAGGTGTGAAATATATGAAGAGCTTAAAAATGTGTCAAAAATATGAGGAGCATGAAACGGTCTGAAAAATAGGAGGATCATGAAGCCGTGTTCAAAAACATGAAGAGCCTGAAAAGGTGTGAAAAATATGAAGAGCTTCAAAAGGTGTGAAAAATATGAGGAGCATGAAACGGTCTGCAAACCTGGAGGAGCATGAAGCGGTGTTGAAAAACATGAAAAGCCTGAAAAGGTGTGAAAAATATGAAGAGCTTCATAGGTGTCAAAAATATGAGGAGCATGAAACGGTCTGAAAAATAGGAGTCGCAAGATGCGGTGTTGAAAAATATGAAGAGCCTGAAAACGTGGGAAAATATGAAGAGCTTCAAAAGCTATGAAAAATATGAAGAGCTTCAAAACGTGTCAAAAATGAGATGAGCATGAAACGGTCTGAAAAATAGGAGGAGCAAGAAGCGTTTTTGAAAAACATGAAGAGACTGAAAAGGTGTGAAAAATATGAAAAGCTTCAAAAGATGTCAAAAATATGAGGAGCATGAAACGGTCTGAAATATATCAGGAGCATGAAGCGGTGTTCAAAAACATGAAGAGCCTGAAAAGGTGAGAAACATATGAAGAGATTCAAAAGGTGTAAAAAATATGAGGAGCATGAAACGGTCTGAAAAATAGGAGGAGCATGAAGTGGTGTTCAAAAACATGTAAAGCCTGAAAAGGTGTGAAAAATATGAAGAGCTTCAAAAGGTGTGAAAAATATGAGGAGCATGAAACGGTCTGCAAACCTGGAGGAGCATGAAGTGGTGTTGAAAAACATGAAGAGCCTGAAAAGGTGTGAAAAATATGAAAAGCTTCAAAAGATGTCAAAAATATGAGGAGCATGAAACGGTCTGAAATATAGGAGGATCATGAAGCGGTGTTCAAAAACATGAAGAGCCTGAACAGGTGAGAAAAATATGAAGAGCTTCAAAAGGTGTCAAAAATAGGAGGAGCATGAAACGGTCTGCAAACCTGGAGGAGCATGAAGTGGTGTTGAAAAACATGAAGAGCCTGAAAAGGTGTGAAAAACATGAAAAGCTTCAAAAGATGTCAAAAATATGAGGAGCATGAAACGGTCTGAAAAAAAGGAGGAGCATGAAGTTGTGTTGAAAAACATGAGAGCCGGAAAATGTGTGAAATATATGAAAAGCTTCAAAAGTTGTGAAAAATATGAAGAGCTTCAAAAGGTGTGAAAAATATGAAGAGCTTCAAATGTGTCAAAAATGAGAAGAGCATGAAAAGGTCTGAAAAATAAGAGGAGCATGAAGTGGTGTTGAAAAAAAAGAAGAGGCTGAAAAGGTGTGAAATATGTGAAAACCTTCAAAAGGTGTCAAAAATATGAGGAGAATGAAACGTTCTGAATAATAGGAGGAGCATGAAGCGGTGTTGAAAAACATGAAGAGCCTGAAAACGTGTGAAAAATATGAAGAGCTTCAAAAGGTGTGAAATATATGAAGAGCTCAAATGTGTCAAAAATGAGATGAGCATGAAACGGTCTGAAAAATAAGAGGAGCATGAAGTGGAGTTGAAAAAAAAAGAAGAGCCTGAAAAGATGTGAATATCTGAAGAACTTCAAAAGGTGTCAAAAATATGAGGAGAATGAATCGGTCTGAATAATAGGAGGATCATGAAGCGGTGTTGAAAAACATGAAGAGCCTGAAAACGTGTGAAAAATATGAAGAGTTTCAAAAGATGTGAAAAATAAGAAGAGCTTCAAAAGTTGTCAAAAATGATGTGAGCATGAAGCGGTCTGAAAAATAGGAGGAGTATAAAGTGGTGTTGAAAAAAATGAAGAGCCTGAAAATGTGTGAAATATATGAAGAGCTTCAAAAGGTGTCAAAAATATGAGGATCATGAAATGATCTGAAAAATAGGAGGAACATGAAACGGTCTGAAAAATAGGAGGAGCATGAAACTTTTTTGAAAAAGATGAAGAGCATGAAAAGGTGTGAAAAATATGAAGAGCTTCAAAAGATGTTAAAAATATGAGGAGCATGATACTTTCTGAAAAATTGGAGGAGCATGAAGCGGTGTTGAAAAACATGAAGAGCCTGAAAAGGTGTGAAATGTATGAAGAGCTTCAAAAGTTGTCAAAAATATGAGGAGCATGAAACGGTCTAAAAAATAGGAGAAGCATGAAGCGGTGTTGAAAAACATGAAAAGCCTGAAAAGTTGGAAAAATATGAAGAGCTTCAAAAAGTATCAACAACATGAGGAGCATGAAACGGTCTGAAAATTAGGAAGAGCATGAAACTGTGTTGATAAACATGAAGAGCCTGAAAAGGTGTGAAAAATATGAAGAGATTCAAAAGGTCTAAAATATATGAGGAGCACGAAACAGTGTGAAAAATAGGATGAGCATGAAACGGTTTTAAAAAGACGAAGAGCCTAAAAGGTGTGACATATATGAAAAGCTTCAAAAAGTGTGAAATACATGAGGAGGTCGAAACCGTCTGAAAATAGTAGGAGCATGAAGCGGCGTTGAAAAACATGAAGAGCCTGAAAAGTTGTGAAATATATGAAGAGCTTCAAAAGGTGTGAAAAATATGAGGAGCTTCAAAAGGTGTCAAAAATATGAGGAGCCTGAAACGGTCTGAAAAATAGGAGGAGCATGATACGGTGTTCAAAAATATGAAGAGCCTTAAAAGGTGTGAAAAACATGAATATCTTCAAAAGGGGTCAAAAATATGAGGAGCATGAAACGGTGTGAAAAATAGGAAGAGCATGATGCAGTGTTGAAAAACATGAAGAGGCTGAAAACGTGTGAAAAATATGAAGTGCTCCAAAGATGTCAAAAATATGAGGAGCATGAAGCGGTCCGAAAAATAGGATGAGCATGAAGCGGTGTTGAAAACATTAAGAGCCTGAAAAGGTGTGAAATATATGAAGAGCTTGAAACGGTGTCAAAAATATGAGGAGCATGAAACGGTGTGAAAAATAGAAGAAGCATGAAGTGATGTTGAGAAACATGAAGAGCCTGAAAAGGTGTGAAAAAAATGAAGAGCTACAAAAGGTGTCAAATACATGAGGAGCATGAAACGATCTGAAAAAGAGTAGGAGCATGAAGTGGTGTTGAAAAATATGAAGAGCCTGAAAAGGTGTGAAAATTATGAAGAGCTTCAAAATGTGTCAAAAAAAAGGAGGATACTGAAACAGTGTTCAAATACATTAAGAGCGTGAATAGATGTGAAAAATATGAAGAGCTTCAAAATGTGTCAAAAAAAAGGAGGAGCATGAAGCGGTGTTTAAAAACAAGAAGTGCCTGAAAAGGTGTGAAATATATGAAGAGCTTCAAAAGGTGTCAAAAATTGGAGGAGCATGTAACGGTCTGAAATATAGGAGGAGCATGAAGCGGTGTTCAAAAACATGAAGAGCGTGAAATGGTGTGAAAAGTATGAAGAGCTTCCTAAGGTGTCAAATTTAGTTTAGAATGAAAGGTCTGAAAAATAGGAGGAGCATGAAGTGATGTTGAAAACATGAAGAGCCTGAAAAGGTGTGAAATATACGAAGAGCTTCAAAAGGTGTGAAAAATATGAAGTGCATCAAAAGGTGTCAAAAATGAGATGAGCATGAAACGGTCTGAAAAATAGGAGGAGCATGAAGCGGTGTTCAAAAAAACTGCAGAGACTGAAAAATTGTGAAAAATATGAAGAGCTTCAAAAGGTGTAAAAAATAGGAGGAGCATGAACCGGTGTTCAAAAACATAAAGAGCATGAAAAGGTGTGAAAAACATGAAGAGCTTCATAAGGTATCAAAATTAGTTTAGAATGAAAGGGTCTGAAAAATAGGAGGAGCATGAAGTGGGGGTGAAAACATGAAGAGCCTGAAAAGGTGTGAAATATACGAAGAGCTTCAAAAGGTGTGAAAAATATGAAGTGCATCAAAAGGTGTCAAAAATGAGATGAGCATGAAACGGTCTGAAAAAATAGGAGGAGCATGAAGTGGTATTGAAAAACATGAAGAGCCTGAAAACGTGTGAAAAATATGAAGAGCTTCAAAAATATGAAAAATATGAAGAAATTCAAAAGGTGTGAAAAATATGAAGAGCTTCAAAACATGTCAAAAATGAGAAGAGCATGAAATGGTCTGAAGAAAAGGAGGAGCATGAAGCGGAGTTCACAAAAATGAAGAGCCTGAAAAGGTGGAAAATATATGAAGAGCTTCAAAAGGTGTCAAAAATTTGAGGAGCATGAAACACTCTGAAAAATAGGAGGAGCATGAATTGGTTTTGAAAAACATGAAGACCCTGAAAACATGCGAAATATATGAAGCGCTTCAAAAGGTGTGAAATACATGAGGAGCATGAAACTGTCTAAAAAATAGGAGGAGCATGAAGCAGTGTTCAAAAACCTGAAGAACCGGAAAAGGTGTGTAAAATATGAAGAGCTTCAAAAGGTGTGAAAATTATGAGGAGCATGAAACGGTCTGAAAAATAGGAGGAGCATGAAGCGGTGTTGAAAAACATGAAGAGCCTGAAAAGGTGGGTAAAATATGAAGAGCTTCAAAAGTTGTCAAAAATATGAGGAGCATGAAACGGTCTGAAAAATAGGAGGAGCATTAAACGGTGTTCAAAAACATGAAGAGCCTGAAATGGTGTGAAAAATATGAAGAGCTTCAAAAGGTTGGAAATACAGGAGGAGCATGAAACGGTCTGAAAAATAGGAGAAGCATGAAGCGGTGTTGAAAAACATGAACAGCCTGAAAAGGTGGGTAAACTATGAAGAGCTTCAAAAGGTGTCAAAAATATGAGGAGCATGAAACGGTCTGAAAAATAGGAGGAGCATTAAACGGTGTTCAAAAACATGAAGAGCCTGAAATGGTGTGAAAAATATGAAGAGCTTCAAAAGGTGTCAAAAATAGGAGGAGCATGAAACGGTCTGAAAAATTGGAGGAGCATGAAGCAGTGGTGAAAACATGAAGAGCCTAAAAATGTGTCACAAATATGAAGAGCTTCAAAAGCTGTCAAAAATATGAGGGGCATGAAACGGTCTGAAAAATTGGAAGAGCAAGAAACGGAGTTCAAAAACATGAAGAGCCAGAAGAGATGTGAAAAATATGAAGAGCTACAAAAGTTGTCAAAAATATGAGGAGCATGAACCGTCTGAAAAATAGGAGGAGAATGAAGCGGTGTTGAAAAACATGAAGAGCCTGAAAACGTGTGAAAAATATGAAGAGCTTCAAAAGGTGTGAAATATATGAAGCGCTTCCAAAGGTGTCAAAAATGAGATGAGCATGAAAAGGTCTGAAAAATAGGAGGAGCATGAAGTGGTCGTGAAAATCATGAAGTGCCTGAAATGGTGTGAAATATATGAAGAGCTTCAAAAGTTGTGAAAAAATGAGGAGGTTCAAAAGGTGTCAAAAATATGAGGAACATGAAAAGGTCTGAAAAATAGGAGGAGCATGAAACGGTGTTCAAAACATGAAGAGCATGAAAAGGTGTGAAAAATATGAAGAGCTTAAAAACCTGTCAAAGATATGTGGAGCAAGAAACCGTCTGAAAAATAGGAGGAGCATGAAGCCATGTTCAAAAATATGAAGAGCCTGAAAAGGTGTGAAAAATATGAAGAGCTTCAAAAGGTGTCAAAAATATGAGGAGCATGAAACCGTCTGAAAATTAGGAGGAGCATGAAGCGGTGTTGAAAAACATGAAGAGTCTGAAAAAGTGTGAAATATATGAAGAGCTTCAAAATGTTTCAAAAATATGAGGAGCATAAAACGGTCTGAAGAATAGTAGGAGCATGAAGCGGTGTTCAAAAACATGAAGAGACTGAAAAGGTGTGAAAAATATGAAGAGCTTCAAAACGTGTCAAAAATATGAAGAGCATGAAACGGTCAGAAAAATAGGAGGAGCATGAAACGGTGTTGAAAAACATGAAGAGCCTGAAAAGGTGTGAAAAATATGAATAGCTTCAAAAGGTGTCAAAAATATGAGGAGCATGAAACGGTCTGAAAAATAAGAGGAGCATGAAGCGGTGCTCAAAAATATGAAGAGCCTGAAACGGTGTGAAAAATATGAAGAGCGTCAAAAGGAGTCAAAAATATGAGGAGCATGAAACGGTATGAAAAATAGGAGGAGCATGAAGCGGTGTTGAAAAACCTGAAGAGCCTGAAAAGGTGTGAAAATTACGAAGAGCTTCAAAAGGTGTGAAATACATGAGGAGCATTAAACGGTCTGAAAAATCGGAGGAGCATGAAGCGGTTTTGAAAAGCATGAAGAGCCTGAAAAGGTGTGAAAAATATGAAGAGCTTAAAAACCTGTCAAAGATATGTGGAGCAAGAAACCGTCTGAAAAATAGGAGGAGCATGAAGCCATGTTCAAAAATATGAAGAGCCTGAAAAGGTGTGAAAAATATGAAGAGCTTCAAAAGGTGTCAAAAATATGAGGAGCATGAAACCGTCTGAAAGTTAGGAGGAGCATGAAGCGGTGTTGAAAAACATGAAGAGTCTGAAAAAGTGTGAAATATATGAAGAGCTTCAAAATGTTTCAAAAATATGAGGAGCATAAAACGGTCTGAAGAATAGTAGGAGCATGAAGCGGTGTTCAAAAACATGAAGAGACTGAAAAGGTGTGAAAAATATGAAGAGCTTCAAAACGTGTCAAAAATATGAGGAGCATGAAACGGTCAGAAAAATAGGAGGAGCATGAAACGGTGTTGAAAAACATGAAGAGCCTGAAAAGGTGTGAAAAATATGAATAGCTTCAAAAGGTGTCAAAAATATGAGGAGCATGAAACGGTCTGAAAAATAAGAGGAGCATGAAGCGGTGCTCAAAAATATGAAGAGCCTGAAACGGTGTGAAAAATATGAAGAGCGTCAAAAGGAGTCAAAAATATGAGGAGCATGAAACGGTATGAAAAATAGGAGGAGCATGAAGCGGTGTTGAAAAACCTGAAGAGCCTGAAAAGGTGTGAAAATTACGAAGAGCTTCAAAAGGTGTGAAATACATGAGGAGCATGAAACGGTCTGAAAAATAGGAGGAGCATGAAGCGGTGTTTAAAAACATGAACAGCCTGAAACGGTGTGAAAAATATGAAGAGCTTCAAAAGGAGTCAAAAATATGAGGAGCCTGAAACGGTATGAAAAATAGGAGGAGCATGAAATGCTGTTGATAAACATGAAGTGCCTGAAAATGTGTGAAAAATATGAAGAGCTTCAAAAGGTGTCAAATATATGAGGAGCATGAAACGGTCTGAAAATTAGGAGGAGCATGAAGCGGTGTTGAAAAACATGAAGAGTCTGAAAACGTTTGAAAAATATGAAGAGCTTCAAAAGGTGTGAAAAATATGAAGAGCTTCCAAAGGTGTCAAAAATGTGATGAGCATGAATTGGTTTGAAAAACAGGAGGAGCGTGAAGTGGTGTTGAAAAACATGAAGAGCCTGAAAAGGTGTGAAAAATACGAAGAGCTTCAAAAGGTGTCAAAAATATTAGGAACATGAAACGGTTGGAAAAATAGGAGGAGCATGAAGTGGTGTTCAAAAACATGAAGAGCCTGAAAAAGTGAGAAAAATATGAAGAGCTTCAAAAGGTTTGAAATACATGAGAGCATGTAAAGGTCTGAAAAATATGAGGAGCATGAAGATGTGTTCAAAAACATGAGAGCTTGAAAAGGTGTGAAAAATATAAAGAGCTTCAAAAGGTGTGAAATACATCACGAGCATGAAGCGGTCTGAAAAATAGGAGGAGCATGAAGCGGTGTTCAAAAATATGAAGAGCCTAAAAATGTGTGAAAAATATGAAATCTTCAAGAGGTGTGAAAAATATGAGGAGCATGAAACGGTCTGAAAAATAGGAGGAGCATGAAGTGGTGTTCAAAAAAATGAAGAGCCAGAAAAGGTGTGAAAAATATGAAGAGCTTCAAAAGGTGTCAAAAATATGAGGAGCATGAAAAAGTCTGAAAATTAGGATGAGCATGAGCGGTGTTCAAAAAAATGAAGAGCCTGAAAAGGTGTGAAATATATGAAGAGCTTCAAAAGGTGTCAAAAATATGAGTAGCATGAAACGGTCTGAAAAAGAGGAGGAGAATGAAACGGTCTGAAAAAAAGGAGGAGCATGAAGCGGTGTTGAAAAACATGAAGAGCCTGAAAAGGTGTGAAAATATGAAGAGCTTCAAAGGAGTCAAAAATATGAGGAGCATGAAACGGTCTGAAAAATAAGAGGAGTATGAAGTGCTGGTGAAAAACATGAAGAACCTGAAAATGTGTGAAAAATATGAAGAGCTTAAATGGTGTGAAAAATACGAGGAGCTCCAAAAGGTGTCAAAAATATGAGGAGCATGAAACGGTCTGAAAAATAAGAGGAGCATGAAACCGTGTTCAAAAACTTGAAGAGCCTGAAAAGGTGTGAAAAATATGAAGATGTTCAAAACGTGTCAAAATATGAGGAGCATGAAACGGTCTGAAAAATAGGAGGAGCAAGAGGCGGTGTTGAAAAACAAGAAGAGAATGAAAACTTGTGAAAAATATGAATATTTTCAAAGGTGTGAAAAATATGAAGAGCTTCAAAAGTTGGCAAAAATGAGATGATCATGAAAAGGTCTGAAATATAGGAGGAGCATGAAGAGGTGTTCAAAAACATGAACAGCCTGAAAAGGTGTGAAAAATATGAAGACCTTCAAAAGGTGTCAAAAATATGAGGAGCATGAAATGGTCTGAAAAATAAGAGGAGCATGAAGTGGTGGTGAAAAACATGAAGAGACTGAAAAAGTGTGAAAAATATGAAGACCTTCAAAAAGTGTAATAATATGAGGAGCATGAAACGGTCTGAAAAATAAGAGGAGCATTATGTGGTGGTGAAAAATATGAAGAGCCTGAAAAGGTGTGAAAAATATGAAGAGCTTCAAAAGGTGTCAAATATATGAGAAGCATGAAACGGTCTGAAAAATAGGAGGATCCTGAAGTGGTGTTGAAAAACACGAACAGCCTGAAAATGTGTGAAAAATATGAAGAGCTTCAAAATGAGTCAAAAATATGAGGAGCATGAAACGGTCTGAAGAATAGGAGGAGCATGAAGCGGTTTTCAAAAACATGAGGAGACGGAAAAGGTGTGAAAAATATGAAGAGCTTCAAAACGTGTCAAAAATATGAGGAGCATGATGGTCTGAAATATACGAGGAGCCTGAAGCGGTGCTGAAAACCATGAAGAGCCTGAAAACGTGTGAAAAATAGGAAGAGCTTCAAAAGGTGTCAAAAATATGAGGAGCATGAAACGATCTGAAAAATAGGAGGAACATGAATCGGTGTTCAAAAACATGAAGAGCCTGAAAAGGTGTCAAAAATATGAAGCGCTTCAAAAGGTGTGAAATACATGAGGAGCATGAAACTTTCTGAAAAATAGGAGGAGCATGAAGCCGTTTTCAAAAACATGAAGAGCGTGAAAAGATGTGAAAAATATGAAGACCTTAAAAAAGTTTGAAAAAAATGAGGAGCATGAACCGTTCTGAAAAATAAGAGGAGCATGAAGCGGTGTTCAAAAACATGAAGAGCCTGAAAAAGTGTGAAAAATATGAAGAGATTCAAAAGGTGTGAAAAATATGAGGAGCTTCAAAAGGTGTTAAAAATACGAGGAGCATGACACGGTATGAAAAATAATAGGAGCATGAAACGGTCTTCAAACACTTGAAGAGCCTGAAACGGTGTGAAAAATATGAAGAGCTTGAAAAGGTGTGAAATAAATGAGGAGCATTAAACGGTCTGAAAAATCGGAGGAGCATGAAGCGGTTTTGAAAAGCATGAAGAGCCTGAAAAGGTGTGAAAAATATGAAGAGCGTAAAAACCTGTCAAAGATATGTGGAGCAAGAAACCGTCTGAAAAATAGGAGGAGCATGAAGCCATGTTCAAAAATATGAAGAGCCTGAAAAGGTGTGAAAAATATGAAGAGCTTCAAAAGGTGTCAAAAATATGAGGAGCATGAAACCGTCTGAAAATTAGGAGGAGCACGAAGCGGTGTTGAAAAACATGAAGATTCTGAAAAAGTGTGAAATATATGAAGAGCTTCAAAATGTTTCAAAAATATGAGGAGCATAAAACGGTCTGAAGAATAGTAGGAGCATGAAGCGGTGTTCAAAAACATGAAGAGACTGAAAAGATGTGAAAAATATGAAGAGCTTCAAAACGTGTCAAAAATATGAGGAGCATGAAAAGGTCTGAAAAATAGGAGAAGCATGAAAGGGTGTTGAAAAACATGAACCGCATGAAAAGGTTTGAAAAATATGAAGATCTACACAAGGAGTCAGAAATACGAGGAGCATGAAACGGTCTGAAAAATAGGAGAAGCATGAAAGGGTGTTGAAAAACATGAACCGCATGAAAAGGTTTGAAAAATATGAAGAGCTTCACAACGTGTCAGAAATACGAGGAGCATGAAACGGTCTGAAAAATAGGAGGTGCATCAAGTGGTGTTGAAAAACATGAAGAGCCTGAAAAGGTGTGAAAAATATGAAGAGCTTCAAAAGGAGTCAAAAATATGAGGAGCATGAAACGGTCTGAAAAATATGAGGAGCATGAAACGGTGTGAAAAATATGAAGAGCTTCAAAAGGTGTCAAATATATGAGGAGCATGACACGGTCAGAAATATAGTAGGAGCATGAAGTTTTGTTGAAAACATGAAGAACCTGAAAAGTTGTGAAAAATATGAAGAGCATGAAAAGGTGTGAAAAATATGTGGAGCATGAAACTGTGTTCAAAAACATGAAGAGCCTGAAAAGGTGTGAAAAATATGAAGAGCCTGAAAAAGTGTGAAAAATATGAAGAGCTTCAAAAGCTGTCAAAAATATGAGGAGCATGAAAAAGTCTGAAAAATAGGAGAAGCATGAAACGGTGTTGAGAAACATGAAGAGCCTGAAAAGGTGTGAAAAATATGAAGAGCATGAAAAGGTGTGAAAAATATGTGGAGCATGAAACTGTGTTCAAAAACATGAAGAGCCTGAAAAGGTGTGAAAAATATGAAGAGCCTGAAAAAGTGTGAAAAATATGAAGAGCTTCAAAAGCTGTCAAAAATATGAGGAGCATGAAAAAGTCTGAAAAATAGGAGAAGCATGAAACGGTGTTGAGAAACATGAAGAGCCTGAAAAGGTGTGAAAAATATGAAGAGCTTCAAAAGGGGTCATAAATATGAGGAGCATGAAACGGTCTGAAAATTAGAAGGAACATGAAACGGTGTTCCAAAACATGAAGATCCTGAAAACGTGTGAAAAATATGAAGAGCTTCAAAAGGTGTCAAATATATGAGGAGCAAGAAACTTTCTGAAAATTAGGAGGAGCATGAAGCCGTGTTCAAAAACATGAAGAGCCTACAAGGTATGAAAAATATGCAGAGCTTGAAAACGTCTCAAAAACATGAGGAGCATGAAACGGCCTGAAAAATAGGAGGAGCATGAAACGGTGTTCAAAAACATGAAGAGCCTGAAAAGGTGTGAAAAATATGAAGAGCACGAAAATGTGTGAAAAATATGAGGAGAATGAAACTGTGTTCAAAAACATGAAAATCCTGAAAAGGTGTGAAAAATACGAAGAGATTCAAAGGGTGTCAAAAATATGAGGAGTATGAAACGGTCTGAAAAATAGGAGGAGCAAGAGACCTTGTTCAAAAACATGGAGAGCCTGAAAAGGTTTGAAAAATATGAAGAGCTTGAAAAGGTGGCAAAAATATGAGGAGCATGAAACGGTCTGAAAAATAGGAGGAGCATTAAGCTGTGTTGAAATTCAGGAAGAGCCTGAAAAGGTGTGAAAAATATGAAGAGCTTCAAAAGGTGTCAAAAATATGAGGAGCATTAAACGGTCTGAAAAATAGGAAGAGTATGAAATGGTGTTCAAAAATATGAAGATCCTGAAAAGGTGTGAAATATATGAAGAGCTTCAAAAGCTGGCAAATATATGAAGAGCATGAAACGGTCTGAAAAATAGGAGGAGCATGAAATGGTGTTCAAAAACATGAAGACTAGGAAAGGTGTGAAAAATATGAAGAGCTTCAAAAGGTGTCAAAAATATCAGGAGCATGAAACGGTCTGAAAAATAGGAGGAGCATTAAGCGGTGTTGAAAAACATGACGATCCTGAAAAGATGTGAAAAATATGAAAAGCTTCAAAAGGGGTGAAAAATATGAGGAGCAGGAAACGGTCTTAAAAAAAGGAGGAGCATGAAGCGGTGTTGAGAAACATGAAGAGGCTGAAAAGGTGTGAAATATATGAAGAGCTTCAAAAGGAGTCAAAAATATGAGGAGCATGAAACGGTCTGAAAAATAGGAGGAGCATGAAGCGGTGTTGAAGAACATGAAGAGCCTGAAAAGGTGTGAAATATATGAAGAGCTTCAAAAGGTGTCAAAAATATGAGGAGCATGAAACGCTCTAAAAAATAGGAGGAGCATGAAATGGAGTTGAAAAACATGAAGAGGGAGAAAAGGTGTGAAAGACATGAAGAGCTTCAAAAGGTGTCAAAAATATGAAGAGCATGAAACGATCTGAAAAATAGGAGGAGAATGAAGTGGTTTTCAAAAACATGAAGAGCCTGAAAAGTTGTGAAAAATAGGAAGAGCTTCAAAAGTTGTCAAAAATATGACGAGCATGAAACGGTCTGAAAAATAGGAGGAGCATGAATTTGTGTTGAAAAATATGAAGAGCCTGAAAAGGTGTGAAAAATGTGAAGAGCTTCAAAAGGTGTCAAAATATGAGCAGCATGAAACGGTCTGAAAAACAGGAGGAGCATGAAATCGTGTTGAAAAACATGAAGAGCAAGGAAATGTGTGAAAAATATGAAGAGCTTCAAAAGGTGTGAAAAATGTGAGGAGCATGAAATGATCTGAAATATAGGAGGAGCATGAAGCGGTGTTCAAAACATGGAGAGCCTGAAAAGGTATGAAAAATATGAAGAGACTCAAAACTTGTCAAAAATATGAGGAGCATGAAACGGTCTGAAGAACAGTAGGAGCATGAAGCGGTGTTCAAAAACATGAAGAGACTGAAAAGGTGTGAAAAATATGAAGAGCTTCAAAACGTGTCAAAAATATGAGGAGCATGAAACGGTCAGAAATATAGGAGGAGCATGAAACGGTGTTGAAAAACATGAAGAGCCTGAAAAGGTGTGAAAAATATGAATAGCTTCAAAAGGTGTCAAAAATATGAGGAGCATGAAACGGTCTGAAAAATAAGAGGAGCATGAAGCGGTGCTCAAAAATATGAAGAGCCTGAAACGGTGTGAAAAATATGAAGAGCGTCAAAAGGAGTCAAAAATATGAGGAGCATGAAACGGTATGAAAAATAGGAGGAGCATGAAGCGGTATTGAAAAACATGAAGAGCCTGAAAAGGTGTGAAAATTACGAAGAGCTTCCAAAGGTGTGAAATACATGAGGAGAATCAACCTGTATTAAAAATATGAGCAGCATGAAACGGTTTGAAAAATATGAAGAGCATGAAAACGTGTGAAAAATATGAGGAGCATGAAAAGGTGTGATAAATATGAGAAGCATGAAACGGTCTGAAATTTATGAGGAGCATGAAAAGGTGTGATAAACACGAAGAGCATGAAATGGTGTGAAAAACACAAAGAGCATGAAAAGGTGTGAAAAATAACAAGAGCATGAAAATGTCTGAAAAACATGAAGTACATGAAAAGGTGTGAAATATATGAAGAGCATGAAAAGGAATGAAAAATATGAACGGAATGAAAAAGTGTGAAAAATATGATGAGCATGATATGGTCTGAAAAATATGAGGATCAAGAAACGGTCTAAAAAATATGAGGAGCAGGAAAAGGTGTGAAAATTATGAAGAGCATGAAACTATATCAAAATATGAGGAGGATGAAACGGTGTGAAAAATATGAAGACCATGAAAAGGTGTGAAAAATATAAGGAGCATGAAACGGTCTGAAAAATATGAGGAGCATGAAAAGATGTTTAAAATATGAGGAGGATGAAACGGTATGAAAAATATGAGAAGCATGAAACGGTGTGAAAAATATGAAGAGCATGAAAAGGAGTGAAAAATATGAGGAGCAGGAAAAGATGTGAAAAATATGAGGAGCATGAAACTGTAACAAAATATGAGGAGAAAGAAATGGTGTGAAAAATATGAAGAGCATGAAAAGTCTGAAAAATGTGAGGAGCATGGAAAGGTGTGAAAAAGACGAGGAGCATGAAAAGGTGTGAATAATAGGAGGAGCCTGAAAAGGTCTGAAAAATACGAGAAGAATGAAAAGGTCTGAATAATACGAGGAGGAGGAAAAGGTCTGAAAAACACGCGGAGCATGTCAAGGTCTGAAATATACGAGGAGCATGAAAAGGTCTGAAAAATATGAGGAGCAGGAAAATGTCTGAATAATACGAGGAGCATGAAAAGGTCTGAAATATACGAGGAGCATGAAAAGGTGTGAAAAAATATGAGATGCATGAAAAGGTGTGAAAAATATGAAGAGCATGAAAAGGTGTCAAAAATATGAGGAGCATGAAACGGTCTGTAATATTCAGGAACATGAAGCGGTCTGAAAATATGAGGAGCATGAAACGGTCTGAAAAATACGAGTAGCACGAAAAGCTGTGAAAAATATGAAAAGCATGAAAAACTGTCAAAAATATGAGGAGCATGAAAAGGTGTGAAAAATAGGAGGAGCATGAAACTGTATGAAAAATATTAGGAACATGAAAAGGTGTGAAAAATATGAGGAGCATGAAAAGGTGTCAAAAATATGAGGAGAATGAAACGGTGTGGAAATGTGAAGAGCATGAAACGATGTAAATAAGATGAAGAGTTAAAAGGAGTCAGAAATATGAGGAGCATGGAAAGGTGTGAAAAATATTAGGAGCATGAAACGGTGTGAAAAATATGAAGAGCATGAAAAGGTGTCAAATATTTGAGGAGCATGTAAACGTGTGAAATACATGAGGAGCATGAAAAGGTGTCAAAAACATGAACAGCCTGAAAAGGTGTGAAATATATGAAGAGCTGCAAAAGGTGTCAAATATATGAGGAGCATGAAAAGTTGAGGAGCATGAAAAGGTCTGAAAAATATGAGGAGCAAGAAACGGTCTGAAAAACATGAGGAGCATGGTACGGTGTTGAAAAATATGAAGCACATGAAAAGGTGTAAAAAATATGAAGAGCTTCAAAAGGTGTCAAATATATGAGGAGCATGAAACGGTCTGAAAAATATGAGGAGCATGAATCGGTGTTGAAAAACATGAAGAGCATGAAAAGGTATGAAAAATATGAAGAGCTTCTAAAAGGTGTCAAAAATATGAGGAGCATGAAACAGTCTAAACAACATTACGAGCATGATACGGTGTTGAAAAACATGAAGAGCATGAAAAGGTGTGAAAAACATGAAGAGCTTCAAAAGGTGTCAAAAATATGAGGAGCATGAAACAGTCTAAAAAACATTACGAGCATGAAACGGTGTTGAAAAACATGAAGAGCATGAAAAGTTGCGAAAAATATGAAGAGCTTCAAAAAGAGTCAAAAATATGAGGAGCATGAAACGGTCTGAAAAATAGCAGGAGCATGAAACGTTCTGAAAAATATGAGGAACATGAAACACTGTTGAAACACATGAACAGCATGAAAAGGTGTGAAAAATATGAAGAGCCTCAAAAGTTGTCAAAAATATGAGGAGCATGAAACGGTGTGAAAAAATAGAAGGAGCAAGAAAAGGTCTGAAATATATGAGGAGCATTAAACGGTGTTGAAAGACATGAAGAGCTTGAAAAGCTGTGAAAAATATGAAGAGTTTCAAAAGGTGTCAAAAATAGGGGAGCATGAAAAGGTCTGAAAAATATGAGGAGCGTGAAAAGATGTGAAAAATATCAAGAGCATGAAAAGGTCTGAAAAATATGAAGAGAATGAAAAGGTGTGAAAAATACGAAGAGCATGAAAAGGTGTGAAAAACAGGAAGATAAGGAAAAGTTGTGAAAAATACGAAGAGCATGAAAAGGTGTGAAAAATACAAAGAGCATGAAAAGGTTTGAAAACACGAAGAGCTTGAAAAGGTGTGAATAACAGGAAGAGCATTAAAAGGTGGGAAAAATACGAGGAATATGAAAAGGAGTGAAAAATACGAGGAGCATAAAAACGTGTGAAAAATTCGAAGAGCATGAAAAGGTATGAAAAATACGAAGAGCATTAAGTGGTGTGAAAATTATGAAGAGCATAAAAAGGTTGGAAAAATAAGAAGGGCATGAAAAGGTGTGAAAAATACGAGGTGCATGCAAAGGTCTGAAAATTTCGAGGAGCATGAAAAGATTTGAAAATAAGAGAAGCATTAAAAGGTGTGAAAAATACGAGAAGCATGAAAAGGTCTGAAAATTACGAGGAGCGAGAAAATGTCTGAAAAATACGAGGAGCATGAAATGGTGTGAAAAATACGAGGAGAATGAAAAGGTATGAAAAATTCAAAGAGCATGAAAAGGTGTGAAAAATCCGAGGAGCATGAAAAGGTGTCAAAAATACGAGGAGCATGAAAAGGTGTGAAAAATACGAGGATCATGGAAAGGTCTGAAAAAAAAAAGAGGAGCATGAAAAGGTCTGAAAAATTCGAGGAGCATGAAAAGGTTTGAAAAATACGAGGATCATGAAAAGGGGTGAAAAATACGAAGAACATGTAAAGGTGTGAAAAATACGAGGAGCCTGGAAAGGTCTGAAAAATAAGAGAACCATGAAAAGGTCTGAAAAATACAAGGAGCATGAAAAAGTGTGAAAAATAAGAGGAAGATGAAAAGGTCTGAAAAATAGGAGGAGCATTAAAAGGTCTGAAAATTATGAGGAGCCTGAAAAGGTCTGAAAAATCCGAGGAGCATGAAAATGTCTGAAAAATATGGAGAACATGAAAAGGTGTCAAAAATATGAGGAGCATGTAAAGGTGTGAAAAATATGAGGAGCATGAACCGGTCTGAAAAATAGGAGGAGCATGAAACGGTGTTGAAAAATATGAAGAGTATGAAAAGTGTGAAAAATATGAAGAGCTTCAAAAGGTGTCATATATATGAGGAGCAAAAAAATGTGTGAAAAATTTGAAGAGCATGAAAAGTTTTGAAAAATATGAGGAGAATGAAAAGGTGTGAAAAATATGAGAAGCATGAATCTGCATGAAAATTATGAGGAGAATGAAACCCTGGGAAAATATGAAGAGCATGAAAAGGTGTGAAAAATATGAAGAGCATGAAAGTTGTGAAAAATATGAGCAGCATGAAAAGGTGTCAAAAATATGAGGAGCATGAAACGTTGTGAAAAATAGGAGGTGCATGAAACAGACTGAAAAACATGAGGAGCAAGAAACGGTCTGAAAAATATGAGGAGCATGAAACGGTCTGAAAAATATGAGGAGTATGAAAAGGTGTCAAAAGTATGAGGAGCATGAAATGGTGTGAAAATATGATGATCCTGATATGGTGTGAAGATTATGAGGAGCATGAAACGTTCTGAAATATATGAGGAGCCTGAAACGTTCTGCAAAATATGGGGAGCATGAAACGGTCCGCAAAATATGGCGAGCATGAAAAGGTGTCAAAAATTCGAGGACCAAGTAAAGGTCTAAAACATACGAGGAGCATGAAAACATGTGAAAATTTATGAGGAACATGAACAGGTCTGAAAAATACGAGGAGCATGTAAAAGTCTGAAAAATATGAAGAGCATGAAAACGTGTCAAAAATATGAGGAGCATGAAAAGTTGTGAAAAATATGAAGAGCATGAGAAGGTGTCAAAAATATGAGGAGCATGTAATGGTGTGAAAAACATGAGGAGCATGAAAAGATGTGAAAAATATGAGGAGCATGAAATGATCTGAAAAAAAAAGGGGAGCATGAAACGGTCTGAAAAATACGAGGAGCATGAAATGGTCTGAAAAATATGGGGAGCATGAAAAGATGTCAAAAATATGAGGAGCATGAAATGGTGTGAAAAATATGAAGAGCATGAAAAGTTGTGAAAAATATGAGGAGCAGAAAAAGGTGCGAAAAATACGAGGAGCATGAAAAGGTCTGAAAAATACGAAGAGAATGAAAAAGTGTCAAAAATATGAGGAGAATGTAAACGTGTGAATAATATGAGGAGCATGAAATTGTATGAATAATATGAGGAGTATGAAATGGTGTGAACAATATGAAGAGCATGAAAAGGTGTGAAAAAATATGAGGAGCATGAAACGGTCTGAAAAATATGAGGAGCAAGAAAAGGTGTCTAAAATATGAGGAGCATGAAATGGTGTGAAAAATCTGAAGAGCTTCAAAAGGTGTCAAAAATATGAGGGGCATGAAAAGGTGTGAAAAATATGAGGAGCATGAAACGGTCTGAAAAATATGAGGAGCATGAAACGGTCTGAAAAATATGAGGAGCATGAAACAGTCTGAAAAAACGAGGAGCATGAAAAGGTCTAAAAAATATACAGAGCATTAAAAGGTGTCAAAAATATGAGGAGCATGAAAACGAGTGAAAAATGTGAGGAGCATGAAACTGTCTGAAAAATATGAGGAGCATGAATATGTGTCAAAAAATTAGGAGCATTAAACGGTGCGAAAAATTTGAAGAGCATGAAAAGGTGTGAAAAATACGAAAGGCATGAAAAGATGTGAAAAATATGAAGAGCATGAAAAGGTGTGAAAATATGAGGAGCATGAAAAGTTCTGAAAAATACGAGGAACATGAAAGCTGTGAATAATACAAAGAGCATGAAAAGGTTTTAAAAATATGAGGAGCAGGAAAATGTCTGAAAAATAAGAGGAGCAAGAAAAGGTCTGAAAAATACGAGGAACATGAAAATGTTTGAAAAATCCGAGGAGCATGAAATGGTCTGAAAAATTTGAAGACCATGAAAAGGTGTCAAAAATATGAGGAGCATGTAAAGGTGTGAAAAATATGTGGAGCGTAAATCTGCATGAAAAATATGAAAAGCATGAAATGGTGTGAAAAATATGAAGAGCAGGAAAAGGTGTAAAAAATATGAAGAGCATGAAAAGGTGTGAAAATATGAGGAGCATGTACAGGTGTGAAAAATATGAGTCGCAGTAAACTGTATGAAAAATATGAGGAGCATGAAAAGGTGTAAAAAATATGAGGAGCATGAAAAGTTATGAAAAATAGGAGAAGCATGAAACGGTCTGAAAAATATGAGGAGCATGAAACCATCTGAAAATAGGAGCAGCATGAAACGGTCTGAAAAATAGGAGGAACATGAAATGCTGTTGAAAAACATGAAGAGCATCTAAAGGTGTCAAAAATATGAGAAGCATGAAATGGTCTGAAAAATAGGAGGAGCATGAAACGGTGTTGAAAAACATGAAGAGCCTGAAAAGGTGTGAAAAATATGAATAGTTCCAAAGCTGTCAAAAATATGAAAAGCATAAAACGGTCTGAAAAATAGGAGTAGCATGAAACGGTGTTGAAAAACATGAAGAGCATGAAATAGTGTGAAAAATACAAAGAGCTTCAAAAGGTGTCAAAAACATGAGGAGCATGAAACGGTCTGAAAAATAGGAGGAGCATGAAACGGTTTTGAAAAACAAGAAGAGCATGAAAATGTGTGAAAAATATGAAGAGCTTCAAAAGGAATCAAAAATATGAGGAGCATGAAACGGTCTGAAAAATAGGAGGAGCATGATACGGTGTTGAAAAACATGAAGAGCTTAAAAAGGTATAAAAAATATGAGGAGCATGATACGGTCTGAAAAATATGAGGAGCATGAAATGGTGTTTTAAAACACGAAGAGCTTGAAAAGGTGTGAAATATACGAAGAGCTTCAAAAGGTGTCAAAAATATGAGGACCATGAAATGGTCTAAAAAATATGAGGAGCATGAGAAGTTGTCAAAAATACAAGCAGCATGAAAAGGTGTGAAAAATAAGAAGAGCATGAAAACGTATTAAAAGTATGAGGAGAATGAAAAGGTCTGAAAAATACAAGGAGCATAAAAACATCTGAAAAATATGAATAGGATGAAAAGGTGTCAAAAATATGAGGAGCAGGAAAATGTGGAAAAATATGAAGAGCATGAAAAGGTATCAAAATATGAGGAGAATGTAAAGGTGTGCAAAATATGAGGAGCACGAAACTGTACGAAAAATATAGGAGCAAGAATCGCTGTGAGAAATATGAAGAGCATGAAAAGGTGTGAAACATACGAGGAGCATTCAAAGGTGTGAAAAATATGAGGAGCATGAAACGGTCTGAAAATATGAGGAGAATGAAAGGTCTGAAAAATATGAATAGCATGAAAAGGTGTCAAAAATATGAGGAGCATGAAGAGGTCTGAAAAATACGAGGAGCATGAAAAGGTCTGAAAAATATGAGGAGCATGAAAAGGTCTGAAAAATACGAGCAGCATGAAAAGGTGTGAAAAATACGAGGATCTTGAAAAGGTCTGAAAAATACGAGGAGCATGGAAAGGTGTGAAAAATACGAGGAGCATGAAAAGGTCTGTAAAATTCGTGCCGCATGAAAAGGTCTGAAAAATACGAGGAGAATGAAAACGTCTGAAACATACGAGGAGCATGAAAAGGTCTGAAAAATACTAGGAGTTTAAAGGTGTGGAAAATACGAGGAGCATAAAAAGGTCTGAAAAACACGAGGAGCATGAAAAGGTCTGAAAAACACGAGGAGCATGAAAAGGTCTGAAAAATTCGAGGAGCATGAATAAGTCTGAAAAATATGAAGAGCATGAAAAGGTGTCATAAAATATGAGAAGCATGAAAAGGTGTGAAAAATATGAAGAGCATAGATAGTTGTCAAAAATATGAGGAACATGTAAAGGTGTAAAAAATATGCGGACCATGAAAAGGTCTGAAATTATGAGGAGCATGAAAAGGTCTGAAAAATATGAGGAGCATGAAAAGGTCTGAAAAATACGAGGAGCATAAAAAGTTGTGAAAATTACGAAGAGCATGAAAAGGTGTTAAATATACGAAGAGCATGAAAATTTCTGAAAAATACGAGAAGCATGAAAAGGTTTGAAAAATACAAGGACCATGAAAAGGTCTGAAATATACCAGGAGCATGAAAAGCTCTGAAAAATATGAACACCAAGAAAAGGTGTCAAAAATATTAGGAACATGAAACGGGGTGAAATGCATGAAGAGCATGAAAAGTTGTGAAATATACGAGGAGCAGGTAAATGTGTGAAAAATATGAGGAGCATCAACCTGTATTAAAAATATGAGCAGCATGAAACGGTTTGAAAAATATGAAGAGCATGAAAACGTGTGAAAAATATGAGGAGCATGAAAAGGTGTGATAAATATGAGAAGCATGAAACGGTCTGAAATTTATGAGGAGCATGAAAAGGTGTGGTAAACACGAAGAGCATGAAATGGTGTGAAAAACACGAAGAGCATGAAAAGGTGTGAAAAATAACAAGAGCATGAAAATGTCTGAAAAACATGAAGTACATGAAAAGGTGTGAAATATATGAAGAGCATGAAAAGGAATGAAAAATATGAACGGAATGAAAAAGTGTGAAAAATATGATGAGCATGATATGGTCTGAAAAATATGAGGAACAAGAAACGGTCTAAAAAATATGAGGAGCAGGAAAAGGTGTGAAAATTATGAAGAGCATGAAACTATATCAAAATATGAGGAGGATGAAACGGTGTGAAAAATATGAAGACCATGAAAAGGTGTGAAAAATATGAGGAGCATGAAACGGTCTGAAAAATATGAGGAGCATGAAAAGATGTTTAAAATATGAGGAGGATGAAACGGTATGAAAAATATGAGAAGCATGAAACGGTGTGAAAAATATGAAGAGAATGAAATGGTGTGAAAAATATGAGGAGCAGGAAAAGATGTGAAAAATATGAGGAGCATGAAACTGTAACAAAATATGAGGAGCAAGAAATGGTGTGAAAAATATGAAGAGCATGAAAAGTCTGAAAAATGTGAGGAGCATGGAAAGGTGTGAAAAAGACGAGGAGCATGAAAAGGTGTGAATAATAGGAGGAGCCTGAAAAGGTCTGAAAAATACGAGAAGAATGAAAAGGTCTGAATAATACGAGGAGGAGGAAAAGGTCTGAAAAACACGCGGAGCATGTCAAGGTCTGAAATATACGAGGAGCATGAAAAGGTCTGAAAAATACGAGGAGCAGGAAAATGTCTGAATAATACGAGGAGCATGAAAAGGTCTGAAATATACGAGGAGCATGAAAAGGTGTGAAAAAATATGAGATGCATGAAAAGGTGTGAAAAATATGAAGAGCATGAAAAGGTGTCAAAAATATGAGGAGCATGAAACGGTCTGTAATATTCAGGAACATGAAGCAGTCTGAAAATATGAGGAGCATGAAACGGTCTGAAAAATACGAGTAGCACGAAAAGCTGTGAAAAATATGAAAAGCATGAAAAACTGTCAAAAATATGAGGAGCATGAAAAGGTGTGAAAAATAGGAGGAGCATGAAACTGTATGAAAAATATTAGGAACATGAAAAGGTGTGAAAAATATGAGGAGCATGAAAAGGTGTCAAAAATATGAGGAGAATGAAACGGTGTGGAAATGTGAAGAGCATGAAACGATGTAAATAAGATGAAGAGTTAAAAGGAGTCAGAAATATGAGGAGCATGAAAAGGTGTGAAAAATATTAGGAGCATGAAACGGTGTGAAAAATATGAAGAGCATGAAAACGTGTCAAATATATGAGGAGCATGTAAACGTGTGAAATACATGAGGAGCATGAAAAGGTGTCAAAAACATGAACAGCCTGAAAAGGTGTGAAATATATGAAGAGCTTCAAAAGGTGTCAAATATATGAGGAGCATGAAAAGTTGAGGAGCATGAAAAGTTCTGAAAAATATGAGGAGCAAGAAACGGTCTGAAAAACATGAGGAGCATGATACGGTGTTGAAAAATATGAAGCACATGAAAAGGTGTGAAAAACATGAAGAGCTTCAAAAGGTGTCAAATATATGAGGAGCATGAAACGGTCTGAAAAATATGAGGAGCATGAATCGGTGTTGAAAAACATGAAGAGCATGAAAAGGTATGAAAAATATGAAGAGCTTCTAAAAGGTGTCAAAAATATGAGGAGCATGAAACAGTCTAAACAACATTACAAGCATGATACGGTGTTGAAAAACATGAAGAGCATGAAAAGGTGTGAAAAACATGAAGAGCTTCAAAAGGTGTCAAAAATATGAGGAGCATGAAACAGTCTAAAAAACATTACGAGCATGATACGGTGTTGAAGCACAAGAAGAGCATGAAAAGGTGTGAAAAATATGAAGAGCTTCAAAAGGTGTCAAAAATATGAGGAGCATGAAACGGTCAGAAAAATAGAAGGAGCATGAAACGGAGTTGAAAAACATGAAGAGCATGAAAAGTTGCGAAAAATATGAAGAGCTTCAAAAAGAGTCAAAAATATGAGGAGCATGAAACGGTCTGAAAAATAGCAGGAGCATGAAACGTTCTGAAAAATATGAGGAACATGAAACACTGTTGAAACACATGAACAGCATGAAAAGGTGTGAAAAATATGAAGAGCCTCAAAAGTTGTCAAAAATATGAGGAGCATGAAACGGTGTGAAAAAATAGAAGGAGCAAGAAAAGGTCTGAAATATATGAGGAGCATTAAACGGTGTTGAAAGACATGAAGAGCTTGAAAAGCTGTGAAAAATATGAAGAGTTTCAAAAGGTGTCAAAAATAGGGGAGCATGAAAAGGTCTGAAAAATATGAGGAGCGTGAAAAGATGTGAAAAATATCAAGAGCATGAAAAGGTCTGAAAAATATGAAGAGAATGAAAAGGTGTGAAAAATACGAAGAGCATGAAAAGGTGTGAAAAACAGGAAGATAAGGAAAAGTTGTGAAAAATACGAAGAGCATGAAAAGGTGTGCAAAATACAAAGAGCATGAAAAGGTTTGAAAACACGAAGAGCTTGAAAAGTTGTGAATAACAGGAAGAGCATTAAAAGGTGTGAAAAATACGAGGAATATGAAAAGGAGTGAAAAATACGAGGAGCATAAAAACGTGTGAAAAATTCGAAGAGCATGAAAAGTTATGAAAAATACGAAGAGCATTAAGTGGTGTGAAAATTATGAAGAGCATAAAAAGGTTGGAAAAATAAGAAGGGCATGAAAAGGTGTGAAAAATACGAGGTGCATGCAAAGGTCTGAAAATTTCGAGGAGCATGAAAAGATTTGAAAATACGAGAAGCATTAAAAGGTGTGAAAAATACAAGAAGCATGAAAAGGTCTGAAAATTACGAGGAGCGAGAAAATGTCTGAAAAATACGAGGAGCATGAAATGGTGTGAAAAATACGAGGAAAATGAAAAGGTATGAAAAATTCAAAGAGCATGAAAAGGTGTGAAAAATCCGAGGAGCATGAAAAGGTGTCAAAAATACGAGGAGCATGAAAAGGTGTGAAAAATACGAGGATCATGGAAAGGTCTGAAAAAAAATGAGGAGCATGAAAAGGTCTGAAAAATTCGAGGAGCATGAAAAGGTTTGAAAAATACGAGGATCATGAAAAGGGGTGAAAAATACGAAGAACATGTAAAGGTGTGAAAAATACGAGGAGCCTGGAAAGGTCTGAAAAATAAGAGGACCATGAAAAGGTCTGAAAAATACAAGGAGCATGAAAAAGTGTGAAAAATAAGAGGAAGATGAAAAGGTCTGAAAAATAGGAGGAGCATTAAAAGGTCTGAAAATTACGAGGAGCCTGAAAAGGTCTGAAAAATCCGAGGAGCATGAAAATGTCTGAAAAATATGGAGAACATGAAAAGGTGTCAAAAATATGAGGAGCATGTAAAGGTGTGAAAAATATGAGGAGCATGAAAAGGTCTGAAAAATATGAGGAGCATGAAACGGTGTTGAAAACATGAAGAGCATGAAACGATGTGAAAATTATGAAGAGCTTCAAAAGGTGTCAAAAATATGATGAGCATGAACCGGTCTGAAAAATAGGAGGAGCATGAAACGGTGTTGAAAGACATGAAGAGCTTGAGAAGCTGTGAAAAATATGAAGAGTTTCAAAAGGTGTCAAAAATAGGGGAGCATGAAAAGGTCTGAAAAATATGAGGAGCGTGAAAAGATGTGAAAAATATCAAGAGCATGAAAAGGTCTGAAAAATATGAAGAGAATGAAAAGTTGTGAAAAATAAGAAGAGCATGAAAAGGTGTGAAAAACAGGAAGATAAGTAAAAGTTGTGAAAAATACGAAGAGCATGAAAAGGTGTGAAAAATACAAAGAGCATGAAAAGGTTTGAAAACACGAAGAGCTTGAAAAGGTGTGAATAACAGGAAGAGCATTAAAAGGTGTGAAAAATACGAGGAATATGAAAAGGAGTGAAAAATACGAGGAGCATAAAAGCGTGTGAAAAATTCGAAGAGCATGAAAAGGTATGAAAAATACGAAGAGCATTAAATGGTGTGAAAATTATGAAGAGCATAAAAAGGTTGGAAAAATAAGAAGGGCATGAAAAGGTGTGAAAAATACGAGGTGCATGCAAAGGTCTGAAAATTTCGAGGAGCATGAAAAGATTTGAAAATACGAGAAGCATTAAAAGGTGTGAAAAATACGAGAAGCATGAAAAAGGTCTGAAAATTACGAGGAGCGAGAAAATGTCTGAAAAATACGAGGAGCATGAAATGATGTGAAAAATACGAGGAGAATGAAAAGGTATGAAAAATTCAAAGAGCATGAAAAGGTGTGAAAAATACGAGGATCATGGAAAGGTCTGAAAAAAAACGAGGAGCATGAAAAGGTCTGAAAAATTCGAGGAGCATGAAAAGGTTTGAAAAATACGAGGATCACGAAAAGGGGTGAAAAATACGAAGAACATGTAAAGGTGTGAAAAATACGAGGAGCCTGGAAAGGTCTGAAAAATAAGAGGACCATGAAAAGGTCTGAAAAATACAAGGAGCATGAAAAAGTGTGAAAAATAAGAGGAAGATGAAAAGGTCTGAAAAATAGGAGGAGCATTAAAAGGTCTGAAAATTACGAGGAGCCTGAAAAAGTCTGAAAAATCCGAGGAGCATGAAAATGTCTGAAAAATATGTAGAACATGAAAAGGTGTCAAAAATATGAGGAGCATGTAAAGGTGTGAAAAATATGAGGAGCATGAAAAGGTCTGAAAAATATGAGGAGCATGAAACGGTGTTGAAAACATGAAGAGCATGAAACGATGTGAAAATTATGAAGAGCTTCAAAAGGTGTCAAAAATATGATGAGCATGAACCGGTCTGAAAAATAGGAGGAGCATGAAACGGTGTTGAAAAACATGAAGAGCATGAAAAGTGTGAAAAATATGAAGAGCTTCAAAAGGTGTCAAATATATGAGGAGCAAAAAAATGTGTGAAAAATTTGAAGAGCATGAAAAGTTTTGAAAAATATGAGGAGAATGAAAAGGTGTGAAAAATATGAGAAGCATGAATCTGCATGAAAATTATGAGGAGAATGAAACCCTGGGAAAATATGAAGAGCATGAAAAGGTGTGAAAAATATGAAGAGCATGAAAGTTGTGAAAAATATGAGCAGCATGAAAAGGTGTCAAAAATATGAGGAGCATGAAACGTTGTGAAAAATAGGAGGTGCATGAAACAGACTGAAAAATATGAGGAGCATGAAACGGTCTGAAAAACATGAGGAGCAAGAAACGGTCTGAAAAATATGAGGAGCATGAAACGGTCTGAAAAATATGAGGAGTATGAAAAGGTGTCAAAAGTATGAGGAGCATGAAATGGTGTGAAAATATGATGATCCTGATATGGTGTGAAGATTATGAGGAGCATGAAACGTTCTGAAATATATGAGGAGCCTGAAACGTTCTGCAAAATATGGGGAGCATGAAACGGTCCGCAAAATATGGCGAGCATGAAAAGGTGTCAAAAATTCGAGGACCAAGTAAAGGTCTAAAACATACGAGGAGCATGAAAACATGTGAAAATTTACGAGGAACATGAACAGGTCTGAAAAATACAAGGAGCATGTAAAAGTCTGAAAAATATGAAGAGCATGAAAACGTGTCAAAAATATGAGGAGCATGAAAAGTTGTGAAAAATATGAAGAGCATGAGAAGGTGTCAAAAATAGGAGGAGCATGTAATGGTGTGAAAAACATGAGGAGCATGAAAAGATGTGAAAAATATGAGGAGCATGAAAAGATCTGAAAAAAAAAGGGGAGCATGAAACGGTCTGAAAAATACGAGGAGCATGAAACGGTCGGAAAAATATGAGGAGCATGAAAAGATGTCAAAAATATGAGGAGCATGAAATGGTGTGAAAAATATGAAGAGCATGAAAAGTTGTGAAAAATATGAGGAGCAGAAAAAGGTGCGAAAAATACGAGGAGCATGAAAAGGTCTGAAAATACGAAGAGAATGAAAAAGTGTCAAAAATATGAGGAGAATGTAAACGTGTGAATAATATGAGGAGCATAAAATTGTATGAATAATATGAGGAGTATGAAATGGTGTGAACAATATGAAGAGCATGAAAAGGTGTGAAAAATATGAGGAGCATGAAACGGTCTGGAAAATATGAGGAGCATGAAAAGGTGTCTAAAATATGAGGAGCATGAAATGGTGTGAAAAATCTGAAGAGCTTCAAAAGGTGTCAAAAATATGAGGGGCATGAAAAGATGTGAAAAATATGAGGAGCATGAAACGGTCTGAAAAATATGAGGAGCATGAAACGGTCTGAAAAATATGAGGAGCATGAAACAGTCTGAAAAAACGAGGAGCATGAAAAGGTCTAAAAAATATACAGAGCATTAAAAGGTGTCAAAAATATGAGGAGCATGAAAACGTGTGAACAATATGAAGAGCATGAAAAGGTGTGAAAAATGTGAGGAGCATGAATATGTGTCAAAAAATTAGGAGCATTAAACGGTGAGAAAAATTTGAAGAGCATGAAAAGGTGTGAAAAATACGAAAGGCATGAAAAGATGTGAAAAATATGAAGAGCATGAAAAGGTGTGAAAATATGAGGAGCATGAAAAGTTCTGAAAAATATGAGGAGCATGAAAGCTGTGAATAATACAAAGAGCATGAAAAGGTTTTAAAAATATGAGCAGCAGGAAAATGTCTGAAAAATAAGAGGAGCATGAAAAGGTCTGAAAAATACGAGGAGCATGAAAAGGTCTGAAAATTAAGAGGAGCATGAAAAGGTCTAAAAAATATGAGGAGCATGAAAAGGTTTGAAAAATACGAGGAGCATGGAAAGCTCTGAAAAATATGAGGAGCATGAAAATGTCTGAAAATCCGAGGAGCATGAAATGGTCTGAAAAATATGAAGACCATGAAAAGGTGTTAAAAATATGAGGAGCATGAAACGGTGTGAAAAATATGAAGACCATGAATAGGTGTGAAAAACACAAAGAGCATGAAAAGGTGTGAAAAATATCAAGAGCATGAAAAGGTCTGAAAAATATGAGGGGCATGAAACGATGTGAAAAATATGAGGAGCACAGAAGGCTGTGAAATATATTAGGAGCATGAAACGGTCTGAAAAATATGAGGAGCATGAAAAGGTGTCAAAAATATGAGGAGCATGAAATGGTGTGAAAATATGATGATCATGATATGGTGTGAAGAATATGAAGAGCTACATAAAGTGTCAAAAATAGGAGAAGCATGTAAAGGTGTGAAAAATATGAAGAGCATGAATAGGTCTGAAAAATAGGAAGAGCATGAAATGGTCCGAAAAATACGAGGAGCATGAAAAGGTCTGAAAAATATGAGGAGCATGAAAAGGTCTGAAAAATATGAGGAGCATGAAAAGGTGTGAAAAATACGAGGAGCATGAAAAGGTCTGAAAAATACGAGGAGCATGAAAAGTTCTGAAAAATATGAGGAGCATGTAAACGTGTGAAAAATATGAAGAGGATGAAAAGGTGTCAAAAATATGAGGAGAATGAAACGTGGGAAAAATCTGAAGAGCATGAAATTGTATGAAAAATATGAGGAGCATGAAACAGTGTGAACAATATGAAGAGCATGAAAAGGTGTGAAAAATATGAGGAGCATGAAACAGTCTGAAAAATATGAGGAGCATGAAACGGTTTGAAAATTATGAGGAGCATGAAAAGGTGTCAAAAATATTAGGAGCATGAATCGGTGTGAAAATATGAAGAGCATGAAAAGGTGTGAAAAATATGAGGATCATATAATGGTGTGAAAAACATGAGGAGCATGAAACTGTATGAAAAATATGAGGAGCATGAAACTGTGTGAAAATATGAAGAGCATGAAAAGATGTGAGATATATGAGGAGATGGAAATGATCTGAAAATAAAAGGGGATCATTAAATGATCTGAAAAATACGAGGAGCATGAAACGGTCTGAAAAATATGAAGAGCATGTAAAGATGTAAAAAATATGAGGAGGATGAAAAGGCGTGAAAAATATGAGGAGCATGAAACGGTATGAATAATAGGAGGAGCATGAAAGGGTCTGAAAAATATGTGGAGCAAAAAAGTTATTAAAAATATGAGGAGCATGAAACGTTGTGAAAAACATGAAGACCATGAAAAGGTGTGAAAAACACGAAGAGCATGAAAAGGTGTGAAAAATATCAAGAGCATGAAAAATTCTGAAAAATATGAGGAGCATGAAACGGTGTGAAAAATATGAGGAGGATGAAAAGCTATGAAATATATGAGGAGCAAGAAACGGTCCAAAAAATATGAGGAGCATGAAAAGTTTTCAAAAATACGAGGAACATGTAAAGGTGTGAAATATATGAGGAGCATGAAATTGTCTGAAAAATACGAGGAGAATGAAAAGGTCTGAAAAATATGTAGAGCATGAAAAGGTTTAAAAAATATGAAGAGCATGAAAATGTGTCAAAAATATGAGGAGCATGTAATGGTGTGAAAAATATGAAGAGCATGAAATGGTGTGAATAATATGAGGAGCATGAAAAGGTCTGAAAAATATGAGGAGGAGGAAACGGACTGAAAAATATGAAGCATGAAAAGATGTCAAAAATATGAGGAGCATGAAACGGTGTGAAAAATATGAAGAGCTTCAAAAGGTGTCAAAAATATGAGGAGCATGAAAAGTTCTGAAAAATACGAAGAGCATGCAAGGTGTGAAATGTATGAGGAGCATGAAAAAGTGTGAAAAATACGAAGAGCATGGAAAGATGTCAAAAATATCAGGAGCATGAAAAGGCATGAAAAATATGAGGAGGATGAAAAGGTTTCAAAAATGTGAGGAAACTGTAAAGGTGTGAAAAATCTGAAGAGCTACAAAAGGTGTCAAAAATATGAGGGCATGAAAAGGTGTGAAAAATACGAGGAACATGAAACGATCTGAAAAATATGAGGAGCATCAATTGGTCTGAAAAATATGAGGAGCATGGAAAGTTGTCAAAAATACGAGGATCATGTAAAGGTGTGAAATATATGAGAAGCATGAAATTGTCTGAAAAATATGAGGAGAATGAAAAGGTCTGAAAAATATGTAGAGCATGAAAAGGTTTCAAATATATGAGGAGCTGGAAAAGGTGTGAAAAATATTAGGAGCATGAAAAGGTGTCAAAAATATGTGGAGCATGTAAAGGTGTGAAAAATATGCAGAGCATAAATTTGCACGAAAAATATGAAGAGCATGAAAAGGTGTGAAAAATATGAAGAGCATGAAACGGTCTGAAAAATATGAGGTGCATGAAAAGATGTCAAAAATATGAGGAGCATGAAACGGTGTGAAAAATATGAAGAGCATGAAAAGTTGTGAAAAATACGAAGTGATGAAAAGGTTTGAAAAATATGAAGAGCAAGAAAAGGTGTGAAAAATATGAAGAGCATGAAATGGTCTGAAAAATATGAGGTGCATGAAAAGATGTCAAAAATATGAAGAGCATGAAATGGTGTGAAAAAAAAATGAAGAGCATGAAAAGGTGTGAAAAATATGAAGAGCATGAAAAGGTGTGAAAAATATGAGGACCATGAAACGGTCCACAAAAGACGACGAGCATGAAAAGGTTTCAAAAATTCGAGGAGCATGTAAATGTGTGAAACATACGAGGAGCATGAAAACGTGTGAAAAATACAAGGAACATGAAAAGGTCTGAAAATACGAGGAGCATGAAAAAGTCTGAAAAATATGAAGAACATGAAAAAGTGTCAAAAAAATGAGGAGCATGAAACGGTATGAAAATATGAACAGCATGAAAAGCTGTCAAAAGTATGAGGAGCATGTAATGGTGTAAAAAATATGAGGAGCATGAAACTGTATGAAAAACATGAGGAGCATGAAACGGTGTGAAAAATATGAGGAGCATGCAAAGATGTGAAAAATATGAGGAGAATGAAATGATCTGAAAAAAAAAAGGGGGAGCATTAAACGGTCCAAAAAATACGAGGAGCATGAAACGGTGTGAAAAATATGAAGAGCATGAAAAGTTGTGAAAAATATGAAGAGCAGGAAAAGGTGTGAAAAATATGAGGAGCATGAAAAGGTCTGAAAAATACGAAGAGCATGAAAAGGGGTGAAATGTACGAGGAGCATGAAAAGGTGTGAAAAACACGGGGAGCATGAAAAGGTCTGAAAAATACGAGGAGCATGAAAATTTCTGAAAAATACGAGGAGCATAAAATGGTCTGAAAAATACGAGGAGCATAAAAAGGTCTGAAAAATATAAAGAGCATGAAAAGGTGTCAATAATATGAGGAGAATGTAAACGTGTGAAAAATATGAAGAGCATGAAAAGGTGTGAAAAATATGAGGAGCATGAAATTGTCTGAAAAAAATGAGGAGCATGAAATGCTCTGAAATATATGAGGAGCATGAAAAGGTCTGAAAAATATGTAGAGCATTAAAAGGTGTCAAAAATATGAGGAGCATGAAAAGCTGTGAAAAATATGTAGAGCATGAAAAGATTTCAAAAATGTGAGGAACATGTAAAGGTGTGAAAAATATGAAGAGCATGAAAAGCTGTCAAAAATATGAGGAGCATGTAATGGTGTGAAAAATATGAGGAGCATAAAACTGTATGAAAAATAAGAAGAGCATGAAACTGTGTGAAAAATATGAGGAGCATGAAAAGATGTGAAAAATATGAGGAGAATGAAATGATCTGAAAAAAAATAGAGGGGCATTAAACGGTCTGAAAAATATGAGGAGCATGACACGGTATGAAAAATATGAGGTGCATGTAAAGAGTTCAAAAATATGAGGAGCATGAAACGGTGTGAAAAATATGAAGAGCATGAAAAGTTGTGAAAAATACGAAGTGATGAAAAGGTTTGAAAAATATGAAGAGCAAGAAAAGGTGTGAAAAATATGAAGAGCATGAACAACTGTGAAATATACGAAGAGCATGCAAAGGAGTGAAAAACAAGAAGAGCATGAAAAGGTGTGAAAAATATGAAGAGCATGAAAAGGTGTGAAAAATACGAGGAGCATGAAAAGTTCTGAAATATACGAGGAGCATGAAAAGGACTGAAAATTATGAGGAGCATGAAAATATCTGAAAAATACGAGGAGCATGAAAAGGTCTGAAAAATACGAGGAGCATGAAAAAGTCTGAAAATCCCAGGAGCATGAAATGGTCTGAAAAATATGAGGACAATGAAAAGCTGTCAAAAATATGAGGAATAGGAAAAGGTGTGAAAAATATGAAGAGCAGGAAAAGGTGTCAAAAATATGAGGAGCCTGTAAATGTGTGAAACATATGAGGAGCATGAAAACGTATGAAAAGTCCAAGGAACATGAAAAGTTCTGAAAATACGAGGATCATGAAAAAGTCTGAAAAATATGAAGAACATGAAAAAGTGTCAAAAATATGAGGAGCATGAAAAGCTCTGAAAAATATGTAGAGCATTAAAAGGTGTCAAAAATATGAGCATGAAAACGTGTGAAAAATATGAAGAGCATGTAAAGATTTAAAAAATGTGAGGAACATGTAAATGTGTGAAAGATATGAAGAGCATGAAAGCAGTCAAAAATATGAGGAGCATGTAATGGTGTGAAAAACATGAGGAGAATGAAACTGTATGAAATATATGAGGAGCATGAAACGGTGTGAAAAATATGAGGAGCATGAAAAGATGTGAAAAATATGAGGAGAATGAAATGATCTGAAAAAAAGGGGGAGTATTAAACGGTCTGTAAAATATGAGGAGCATGAAACGGTCTGAAAAATATGAGGTGCATGAAAAGATGTCAAAAATATGAGGAGCATGAAACGGTGTGAAAAATATGAAGAGCATGAAAAGTTGTGAAAAATACGTAGTGATGAAAAGGTTTGAAAAATATGAAGAGCAAGAAAAGCTGTGAAAATATGAAGAGCATGAAACGGTGTGAAAAATCTGAAGAGCTATAAAATGTGTCAAAAATATGAGGGCATGAAAAGGTGTGAAAAATATGAGGAACATGAAACGGTCTGAAAAATATGAGGAGCATCAATCGGTCTGAAAAATATGAGGAGTATGAATGGGTCTGAAAAATACGAGGAGCATGAAAAGGTCTGAAAAATATCTAGATCATTAAAAGGTGTCAAAAATATGAGGAGCATGAAAACTTGTGAAAAATATGAAGAGCATGAAAAGGTGTGAAAAATATCAAGAGCATAAAAAGGTCTGAAAAATATGAGGAGCATGAAATGGTGTGAAAAATATGAGGAGCATGCAACGGTCAGAAAAATATGAGGAGCATGCAACGGTCTGAAAAATATGAGGAGCATGATACAGTCTGAAAAATATGAGGAGGATGAATATGTTTCAAAAATATGAGGAGCATGAAATGGTGCGAAAAATTTGAAGAGCCTGAAAATGTGTGAAAAATATGAGGAGTATGAATAGGTGTGAAAAATACGAAGAGGATGAAAAGGTGTGAAAAATATGAAGAGCATGTAAAGATGTGAAAAATACGAAGTGATGAAAAGGTTTAAAAAATATGAAAAGCAAGAAAAGGTGTGAAAAATATGAAGAGCATGAAACGGTCTGAAAAATATGAGGTGCATGAAAAGATGTCAAAAATATGAAGAGCATGAAATGGTGTGAAAAAAAAATGAAGAGCATGAAAAGGTGTGAAAAATATGAAGAGCATGAAAAGATGTGAAAAATACGAAGTGATGAAAAGGTTTGAAAAATATGAAGAGCAAGAAAAGGTGTGAAAATATGAAGAGCATGAAACAGTGTGAAAATTCTGAAGAGCTACAAAAGGTGTCAAAAATATGAGGAGCATGAAAACGTGTGAAAAATATGAAGAGCATGAAAAGGTTTCAAAAATGTGAGGAAACTGTAAAGATGTGAAAAATATGAAGAGCATGAAACTGTATGAAAAATATGACAAGCATGAAATGCTCTGAAATATATGAGGAGCATGAAAAGGTCTGAAAAACATATAGAGCATTAAAAGCTGTCAAAAATATGATGAGCATGAAAAGATTTCAAAAATGTGAGGAACACGTAAAGGTGTGAAAAATATGAAGAGCATGAAAAGCTGTCAAAAATATGAGGAGCATGTAATGGTGTGAAAAACATGAGGAGCATAAAACTGTATGAAAAATATGAGGAGCATGAAACGGTGTGAAAAATATGAGGAGAATGAAAAGATGTGAAAAATATGAGGAGAATGAAATGATAGAAAAAAAAGGGGAGCGTTAAATGGTCTGAAAAATATGAGGAGCATGAAACAGTCTGAAAAATATGAGGTGCATGAAAAGATGTCAAAAATATGAGGAGCATGAAATGGTGTGAAAAATATGAAGAGCATGAAAAATTGTGACAAATATGAGGAGCATGAAACGGTCTGAAAAATATGAGGAGCATGAAAAGGTGTCAAAAATATGAGGAGCGTGAAACGGTGTGAAAAATCTGAGGAGCAAGAAATGGTCTGAAAAAAAACGAGGAGCTTGAAAAGGTCTGAAAAATGCGAGGAGCATGAAAAGGTCTCAGAAATACGAGGAGCATCAGAAGCTTTGAAAGATAAGAGCAACATGAAAAGGTTGAAAAATCCGAGAGCATGAAATGGTCTTAAAAATATGAAGAGCATGAAAAGGTGTCAAAAAAATGAGGAACATGAAATGGTGTGAAACATATGAAGAGCATGAAAAGGTGTCAAAAATATGAGGAGCATGTAAAGGTATGAAAAATATGAGGAGCATGAATCTGAAAGAAAAATATGAGGAGCATGAAACGGTGTAAAAAATATGAAGAGCATGAAAAGGTGTGAAAAATACGAGGAGCATGAAAAGGTGTGAAAAATACGAGGAGCATGAATAGGTGTGAAAAATAAGAGGAGCATGAAAAGGTCTGAAAAATAGGAGGAGCCCTAAAAGGTCTGAAAAATCTGAGGAGCATGAAATGGTCTGAAAAAAACGAGGAGCATGAAAAGGTCTGAAAATATGAGGAGCATGAAAAGGTCTGAAAAATATGTAAAGCATGAAAAGGTGTCAAAAATATGAGGAGCATGAAAAGGTGTGAAAAATATGTAGAGCATGGAAAGGTGTCAAAATATGAGGAGCATGTAAAGGTGTGAAAAATATGAGGAGCATGATCTGTATGAAAAATAAGGGGAGCATGAAACGGTGTGAAAAATAAGAAGAGCATGAAAAGGTGTGAATATTATGAGGAGCATGAAAAGGTGTTAAAAATATGAAGAGCATGAAAAGGTCTGAAAAATATGAGGAGCATGTAAAGTTGTGAAAAATATGAGGAGCATAAAATGTTGTCCAAAATATGAGGAGCATGAAAAGTTTTTAAAAATTGGAGGAGCATGAAACGTTCTGAAATATATGAGGATCATGTAACGGTCTGAAAAATATGAGAAGCATGAAAAAGTTTCAAAAATATGAGGAGCATGAAACGGTCTGGAAAATATGAGCAGCATGAAACGGTCTGAAAAATATGAGCAGCATGAAAAGGTGTGAAAATATGAAGAGCATGGAAAGGTGTCAAAAATATTAGGAGCATCTAAAGGTGTGAGAAATATGAGGAGCATGAAACAGTATGAAAAATATGAGGAGCATGAAATGGTCTGAAAAATATGAGGAGCCTGAAAAGTTGACAAAATTATGAGCAGCATGAAAAGGTGTGAGAAAAACGAAGAGCATGAAAAGGTGTGAAAAACACGAAAAGCATGAAAAGGTGTGCAAAAGACAAGAAGCATGAAAAGGTGTGAAAAATACGAAGAGGATGAAAAGGTGTGAAAAATATGAAAAGCATGAAAAGGTGTGAAAAATATGAAGAGCATGAAAAGGTGTGAAAAATGCAAGAAGCATGAAAAGGTGAGAAAAATACGAGGAGCATGAAAATGTGTGAAAAACACGAAGAGCATGAAAATGTGTGAAAAATATGAGGAGCATGAAAAGGTGTTAAAAATATGGAGAGCACTAAACGGTCTGAAAAATATGAGGAGCATGCAACGGTCTGAAATATATGAGGAGCATGATACAGTCTGAAAAATATGAGGAGCATGAATATGTTTCAAAAATATGAGGAGAATGAAATGGTGAGAAAAATTTGAAGTGCCTGAAAATGTGTGAAAAATATGAGGAGTATGAAAAGGTGTGAAAAATATGAAGAGCATGAAAAGGTGTGAAAATACGAAGAGGATGAAAAGGTGTGAAAAATATGAAGAGCATGAAAAGATGTGAAAAATACGAAGTGATGAAAAGGTTTGAAAAATATGAAGAGCAAGAAAAGGTATGAAAAATATGAAGAGCATTAAAAGGTGTGAAAAATACAAGGAGCATGAAAAGGTGTGAAAAATACGAGGAGCCTGAAAAGGTGTGAAAAATATGAATAGCCGGAAGAGTGAGAAAAATATGAGGAGCATGAAAAGATGTGAAAAATACGAGGAGCATGAAAAGGTGTGAAAAATACAAGGAGCATGATAAGGCGGGAAAAATAGGAAGAGCATGAAACGCTGTGAAAATTATGAGGAGCATGAAAAGGTCTGAAGAATACGAGGAGCATGAAAAGGTGTGAAACATACGAGGATCATGAAAAGGTCTGAAAAATAGGAGCAGCATGAAAAGGTCTGAAAAATACGAGGAGCATGAAAAAGTCTGAAAAATCCCAGGAGCATGAAATGGTCTGAAAAATATGAGGACAATGAAAAGGTGTCAAAAATATGAGGAATAGGAAAAGGTGTGAAAAATATGCAGAGCAGGAAAAGGTGTCAAAAATATGAGGAGCCTGTAAATGTGTGAAACATATGAGGAGCATGAAAACGTATGAAAAGTCCAAGGAACATGAAAAGTTCTGAAAATACGAGGATCATGAAAAAGTCTGAAAAATATGAAGAACATGAAAAAGTGTCAAAAATATGAGGAGCATGAAAAGCTCTGAAAAATATGTAGAGCATTAAAAGGTGTCAAAAATATGAGGATCATGAAAACGTGTGAAAAATATAAAGAGCATGTAAAGATTTAAAAAATGTGAGGAACATGTAAAGGTGTGAAAGATATGAAGAGCATGAAAGCAGTCAAAAATTTGAGGAGCATGTAATGGTGTGAAAAACATGAGGAGAATGAAACTGTATGAAAAATATGAGGAGCATGAAACGGTGTGAAAAATATGAGGAGCATGAAAAGATGTGAAAAATATGAGGAGAATGAAATGATCTGAAAAAAAGGGGGAGTATTAAACGGTCTGTAAAATATGAGGAGCATGAAACGGTCTGAAAAATATGAGGTGCATGAAAAGATGTCAAAAATATGAGGAGCATGAAACGGTGTGAAAAATATGAAGAGCATGAAAAGTTGTGAAAAATACGTAGTGATGAAAAGGTTTGAAAAATATGAAGAGCAAGAAAAGCTGTGAAAATATGAAGAGCATGAAACGGTGTGAAAAATCTGAAGAGCTACAAAAGGTGTCAAAAATATGAGGGCATGAAAAGGTGTGAAAAATATGAGGAACATGAAACGGTCTGAAAAATATGAGGAGCATCAATCGGTCTGAAAAATATGAGGAGCATGAATGGGTCTGAAAAATACGAGGAGCATGAAAAGGTCTGAAAAATATCTAGATCATTAAAAGGTGTCAAAAATATGAGGAGCATGAAAACTTGTGAAAAATATGAAGAGCATGAAAAGGTGTGAAAAATATCAAGAGCATAAAAAGGTCTGAAAAATATGAGGAGCATGAAATGGTGTGAAAAATATGAGGAGCAGGCAACGGTCTGAAAAATATGAGGAGCATGCAACGGTCTGAAAAATATGAGGAGCATGATACAGTCTGAAAAATATGAGGAGGATGAATATGTTTCAAAAATATGAGGAGATGAAATGGTGCGAAAAATTTGAAGAGCCTGAAAATGTGTGAAAAATATGAGGAGTATGAATAGGTGTGAAAAATACGAAGAGGATGAAAAGGTGTGAAAAATATGAAGAGCATGAAAAGATGTGAAAAATATGAAGTGATGAAAAGGTTTGAAAAATATGAAGAGCAAGAAAAGGTGTGAAAATATGAAGAGCATGAAACAGTGTGAAAAATCTGAAGAGCTACAAAAGGTGTCAAAAATATGAGGAGCATGAAAACGTGTGAAAAATATGAAGAGCATGAAAAGGTTTCAAAAATGTGAGGAAACTGTAAAGGTGTGAAAAATATGAAGAGCATGAAACTGTCTGAAAAATATGACAAGCATGAAATGCTCTGAAATATATGAGGAGCATGAAAAGGTCTGAAAAACATATAGAGCATTAAAAGCTGTCAAAAATATGATGAGCATGAAAAGGTGTGAAAAATATGAAGAGCATGAAAAGATTTCAAAAATGTGAGGAACACGTAAAGGTGTGAAAAATATGAAGAGCATGAAAAGCTGTCAAAAATATGAGGAGCATGTAATGGTGTGAAAAACATGAGGAGCATAAAACTGTATGAAAATATGAAGAGCATGAAACGGTGTGAAAAATATGAGGAGAATGAAAAGATGTGAAAAATATGAGGAGAATGAAATGATAGAAAAAAAAGGGGAGCATTAAATGGTCTGAAAAATATGAGGAGCATGAAACAGTCTGAAAAATATGAGGTGCATGAAAAGATGTCAAAAATATGAGGAGCATGAAATGGTGTGAAAAATATGAAGAGCATGAAAAATTGTGCAAATATGAGGAGCATGAAACGGTCTGAAAAATATGAGGAGCATGAAAAGGTGTCAAAAATATGAGGAGCATGAAACGGTGTGAAAAATCTGAGGAGCATGAAATGGTCTGAAAAAAACGAGGAGCTTGAAAAGGTCTGAAAAATGCGAGGAGCATGAAAAGGTCTCAGAAATACGAGGAGCATCAGAAGCTCTGAAAGATAAGAGCAGCATGAAAAGGTTGAAAAATCCGAGAGCATGAAATGGTCTTAAAAATATGAAGAGCATGAAAAGGTGTCAAAAAAATGAGGAACATGAAATGGTGTGAAACATATGAAGAGCATGAAAAGGTGTCAAAAATATGAGAAGCATGTAAAGGTATGAAAAATATGAGGAGCATGAATCTGAAAGAAAAATATGAGGAGCATGAAACGGTGTAAAAAATATGAAGAGCATGAAAAGGTGTGAAAAATACGAGGAGCATGAAAAGGTGTGAAAAATACGAGGAGCATGAATAGGTGTGAAAAATAAGAGGAGCATGAAAAGGTCTGAAAAATAGGAGGAGCCTTAAAAGGTCTGAAAAATCTGAGGAGCATGAAATGGTCTGAAAAAAACGAGGAGCATGAAAAGGTCTGAAAATATGAGGAGCATGAAAAGGTCTGAAAAATATGTATAGCATGAAAAGGTGTCAAAAATATGAGGAGCATGAAAACGTGTGAAAAATATGTAGAGCATGGAAAGGTGTCAAAATATGAGGAGCATGTAAAGGTGTGAAAAATATGAGGAGCATGATCTGTATGAAAAATAAGGGGAGCATGAAACGGTGTGAAAAATAAGAAGAGCATGAAAAGGTGTGAATATTATGAGGAGCATGAAAAGGTGTTAAAAATATGAAGAGCATGAAAAGGTCTGAAAAATATGAGGAGCATGTAAAGTTGTGAAAAATATGAGGAGCATAAAATTTTGTCCAAAATATGAGGAGCATGAAAAGTTTTTAAAAATTGGAGGAGCATGAAACGTTCTGAAAAATATGAGGATCATGTAACGGTCTGAAAAATATGAGAAGCATGAAAAAGTTTCAAAAATATGAGGAGCATGAAACGGTCTGGAAAATATGAGCAGCATGAAACGGTCTGAAAAATATGAGGAGCATGAAACGGTCTGAAAAATATGAGCAGCATGAAAAGGTGTGAAAATATGAAGAGCATGGAAAGGTGTCAAAAATATTAGGAGCATCTAAAAGTGTGAGAAATATGAGGAGCATGAAACTGTATGAAAAATATGAGGAGCATGAAATGGTCTGAAAAATATGAGGAGCCTGAAAAGTTGACAAAAATATGAGCAGCATGAAAAGGTGTGAGAAAAACGAAGAGCATGAAAAGGTGTGAAAAACACGAAAAGCATGAAAAGGTGTGCAAAAGACAAGAAGCATGAAAAGGTGTGAAAAATACGAAGAGGATGAAAAGGTGTGAAAAATATGAAAAGCATGAAAAGGTGTGAAAAATATGAAGAGCATGAAAAGGTGTGAAAAATGCAAGAAGCATGAAAAGGTGAGAAAAATACGAGGAGCATGAAAATGTGTGAAAAACACGAAGAGCATGAAAATGTGTGAAAAATATGAGGAGCATGAAAAGGTGTTAAAAATATGGAGAGCACTAAACGGTCTGAAAAATATGAGGAGCATGCAACGGTCTGAAATATATGAGGAGCATGATACAGTCTGAAAAATATGAGGAGCATGAATATGTTTCAAAAATATGAGGAGAATGAAATGGTGAGAAAAATTTGAAGTGCCTGAAAATGTGTGAAAAATATGAGGAGTATGAAAAGGTGTGAAAAATATGAAGAGCATGAAAAGGTGTGAAAATACGAAGAGGATGAAAAGGTGTGAAAAATATGAAGAGCATGAAAAGATGTGAAAAATACGAAGTGATGAAAAGGTTTGAAAAATATGAAGAGCAAGAAAAGGTATGAAAAATATGAAGAGCATTAAAAGGTGTGAAAAATACAAGGAGCATGAAAAGGTGTGAAAAATACGAGGAGCCTGAAAAGGTGTGAAAAATATGAATAGCCGGAAGAGTGAGAAAAATATGAGGAGCATGAAAAGCTGTGAAAAATACGAGGAGCATGAAAAGGTGTGAAAAATACAAGGAGCATGATAAGGCGGGAAAAATACGAAGAGCATGAAACGCTGTGAAAATTATGAGGAGCATGAAAAGGTCTGAAGAATACGAGGAGCATGAAAAGGTGTGAAACATACGAGGATCATGAAAAGGTCTGAAAAATAGGAGCAGCATGAAAAGGTCTGAAAAACACGAGGAGCATGAAAAGGTCTGAAAACCACGAGGAGCATGAAAAGGTGTGAAAATTACGAGGAGCATGTAACGGTTTGAAAAATATGAGCAGCATGAAATGGTCTGAAAAATATGAGGAGCATGAAAAGGTGTCAATAATATGAGGAGTATGAAATGGTGTGAAAAATACGAAGATCATAAAAAGGTGTGAAAATTACGAAGAGCATGAATAGGTGTGAAAAACACGAAGAGCATGAAAAGATGTGAAAAATACGAAGAGCATGAAAAGGTGTGAAAACCACGAAGAGCATGAAAATGTGTGAAAAACACGAAGCGCATGAAAAGGTGGGAAAATTTGAAGAGGAGGAAATGGTGTGAAAAATACGAGAAGGATGAAAAGTTGTGAAAAATACGAAGAGCATGAAACAGTCTCAAAAATATGAGGAGCATGAAAAGGTGTCAAAAATATGAGGACCATGAAGAGGTTTAAAAATATGAAGAGCATGAAACGCTCTGAAAAATACGAAGAGATTCAAAAGTGTTCAAATATATAAGGGCCATGAAAAGGTATGAAAAATAAGAGGAGCATGAAAAGGTGTAAAAACACGAGGAGCATGAAAAGGTGTGAAAAATATGAAGAGCATGAAAAGGTGTGAAAATTACGAGGAGCATGAAAACCTGTGAAAAATCTGAAGATCGACAATAGGTTTCAAAAATATGAGGGCATGAAAAGGTGTGCCAAATATGAGGAACATGAAACGGTATGAAAAATATTAGAAGCAGGAAACGGTGTGCAAAATATGAGGAGCAAGAAAAACTGTGAAATATATGAGAAGCCTTAAAAGTTGTGGAAAATATGAGGAGCATAAAACGGTCTGAAAAATATGTGGAGCATGAAACGCTCTGAAAAATATGAGGAGCATGAAACGGTCTGAAAAATACGAGGAGCATGAAAAGTTCTGAAAAATATGTAGAGCATTAAAAGATGTCAAAAATATGAGGAGGATGAAAACGTGTTAAAAATATGAAGAGCAAGAAAAGATTTCAAAAATGTGAGGAATATGTAAAGGTGTGAAAAATATGAAGAGCATGAAACGGTCTGAAATATATGAGGAGCATGAAATGCTCTGAAAAATACGAGGAGCATGAAAAGATCTTAAAAATATAAGGAGCATGTAAAGGTGTGAAAAATATGAAGACCATGAAAAGGTGTGAAAAATATGAGGAGCATGAAAAGGTGTTAAAAATATGGAGAGCATGAAACGGTCTGAAATATATGAGGAGCATGCAATGGTCTGAAAAATATGAAGAGCATGATACAGTCTGAAAAATATGAGGAGCATGAATATGTGTCAAATATATGAGGAGAATGAAATGGTGAGAAAAATTTGAAGAGCCTGAAAATGTGTGAAAAATATGAGGAGTATGAAAATGTGTGAAAAATACGAAGATGATGAAAAGGTGTGAAAACTACGAAGTGATGAAAAGGTATGAAAAATATGAAGAGCAAGAAAAGGTATGAAAAATATGAAGAACATGAAAAGGTGTGAAAAATGCAAGAAGCATGAAAAGGTGAGAAAAATAAGAGGAGCATGAAAAGGTGTGAAAAATATGAATAGCCGGAAAAGTGAGAAAAATATGAGGAGCATGAAAAGCTGTGAAAAATACAAGGAGCATGAAAAGGTCTGAAAAATAGGAGCAGCATGAAAAGGTCTGAAAAATACGAGGAGCATGAAATGCTGTGAAAAATACGAGGAGCATGAAAAGGTCTGAAAAATACTAGGAGCATGAAAAGCTGTGAAAAATACGAGGAGCATGAAAAGGTCTGAAAAATATGAGGAGCATGAAAACCTGTGAAAAATACGAGGAGCATGAAAAGGTCTGAAGAATACGAGGAGCATGAAACGCTGTGAAAAATACAAGGAGCATGAAACGGTCTGAAGAATACGAGGAGCATGAAAAGCTGTGAAAAATACGAGGAGCATGGAAAGGTCTGAAAAATACAAGAAGCATGATAAGGCGTGAAAAATACTGAGAGCATGAAACGCTGTGAAAAATAGGAGGAGCATGAAAAGGTCTGAAAAATACGAGGAGCATGAAAAGGTTTGAAAAATACAAGGAGCATGAAAAGGTCTGAAAAATACGAGGAGCATGAAAAGGTCTGAAAAATACGAGGAGCATGAAAAGGTGTGAAAACTGCGAGGAGCAATAAAAGGTCGGAAAAATACGAGGAGCATGAAAAGGTGGGAAAAATATGAAGACCATGAAAAGGTGTGAAAAATATGAGGAGCATGTAACGGGTTGAAAAATATGAGGAGCATGAAACGGTCTGAAAAATATGAGGAGCATGAAAAAGTGTCATTAATATGAGGAGTATGAAACAGTGTGAAAAATATGAAGATCATGAAAAGGTGTGAAAAATACGAAGAGCATGAAAAGGTGTGAAAAACACGAAGAGTATGAAAAGGTGTGAAAATTACGAAGAGCATGAAAAGGCATGAAAAACACAAAGAGCATGAAAATGTGTGAAAAATATGAGGAGCATGAAAATGTGTTAAAAATATGGAGAGCATTAAACGGTCTGAAAAATATGAGGAGCATGCAACGGTCTGAAATATATGAGGAGCATGATACAGTCTGAAAAATATGAGGAGCATGAATATGTTTCAAAAATATGAGGAGAATGAAATGGTGAGAAAAATTTGAAGAGCCTGAAAATGTGTGAAAAATATGAGGAGTATGAAAAGGTGTGAAAAATACGAAGAGGATGAAAAGGTGTGAAAAATATGAAGCGCATGAAAAGGTGTGAAAATACGAAGAGGATGAAAAGGTGTGAAAAATATGAAGAGCATGAAAAGGTGTGAAAAATACGACGGGCATGAAAAGGTCTGAAAAATATGAGGACCGTGAAAAGGTCTGAAAAATACAAGGAGCTTGAAAAGGTCGGAAAAATTTGAGGAGCATGAAAAGGTCTGAAAAATACGAGGAGGATGAAAAGGTCTGAAAAATCCCAGGAGCATGAAATGGTCTGAAAAATATGAGGACAATGAAAAGGTGTCAAAAATATGAGGAGCATGTAAAGGTGTGAAAAATATGAGGAGCATGAAAACGTGTCAAAATATGAGGAGCATGAAAGGTGTGAAAATATGAAGAGCATGAAATGGTGTGAAAATTCTGAAGATCTAAAAAAGGTTTCAAAAATATGAGGGCATGAAAAGGTGTGCCAAATATGAGGAACATGAAACGGTATGAAAAATATTAGAAGCAGGAAACGGTGTGAAAAATATGAAGTGCATGAAAAGGTGTGAAAATATGAGGGGCATAAAAAGATGTGAAAAATGTGAGGAAAATGAAATGATCTGAAAAAAAAGAGGAGCATTAAATGGCCTGTAAAATATGAGGAGCATGAAACGGTGTGAAAAATATGAAGAGCATGAAAAGTTGTGAAAAATACGTAGTGATGAAAATATTTGAAAAATATGAAGAGCAAGAAAAGGTGTGAAAATATGAAGATCATGAAACAGTGTGAAAAATCTGAAGGGCTACAAAAGGTGTCAAAAATATGAAGGCATGAAAAGGTGTGAAAAATATGAGGAACATGAAACGATATGAAAAATATAAGGAGCAGGAAACGGTGTGAAAAATATGAGGAACATGAAAAGCTGTGAAATATATGAGAAGCATGAAAAGTTGTGAAAAATATGAGGAGCATAATACGGTCTGAAAAATATGAGGAGCATGAATCGGTCTGAAAAATATGAGGAGCATGAATGGCTCTGAAAAATACGAGGGTCATGAAAAAGTCTGAAAAATATGTAGAGCATTAAAATTTGTCAAAAATATGAGGAGCATGAAAAGGCATGAAAAATATGAGGAGGATGAAAAGGTTTCAAAAATGTGAGGAAACTGTAAAGGTGTGAAAAATCTGAAGAGCTACAAAAGGTGTCAAAAATATGAGGGCATGAAAAGGTGTGAAAAATACGAGGAACATGAAACGATCTGAAAAATATGAGGAGCATCAATTGGTCTGAAAAATATGAGGAGCATGGAAAGTTGTCAAAAATCCGAGGATCATGTAAAGGTGTGAAATATATGAGGAGCATGAAATTGTCTGAAAAATATGAGGAGAATGAAAAGGTCTGAAAAATATGTAGAGCATGAAAAGGTTTCAAATATATGAGGAGCTTGAAAAGGTGTGAAAAATATTAGGAGCATGAAAAGGTGTCAAAAATATGAGGAGCATGTAAAGGTGTGAAAAATATGCAGAGCATAAATCTGCACGAAAAATATGAAGAGCATGAAAAGGTGTGAAAAATATGAAGAGCATGAAACGGTCTGAAAAATATGAGGTGCATGAAAAGATGTCAAAAATATGAGGAGCATGAAACGGTGTGAAAAATATGAAGAGCATGAAAAGTTGTGAAAAATACGAAGTGATGAAAAGGTTTGAAAAATATGAAGAGCAAGAAAAGGTGTGAAAAATATGAAGAGCATGAAACGGTCTGAAAAATATGAGGTGCATGAAAAGATGTCAAAAATATGAAGAGCATGAAATGGTGTGAAAAAAAAATGAAGAGCATGAAAAGGTGTGAAAAATATGAAGAGCATGAAAAGGTGTGAAAAATATGAGGAGAATGAAACGGTCCACAAAAGATGACGAGCATGAAAAGGTTTCAAAAATTCGAGGAGCATGTAAATGTGTGAAACATACGAGGAGCATGAAAACGTGTGAAAAATACAAGGAACATGAAAAGGTCTGAAAATACGAGGAGCATGAAAAAGTCTGAAAAATATGAAGAACATGAAAAAGTGTCAAAAAAATGAGGAGCATGAAACGGTATGAAAATATGAACAGCATGAAAAGCTGTCAAAAGTATGAGGAGCATGTAATGGTGTAAAAAATATGAGGAGCATGAAACTGTATGAAAAACATGAGGAGCATGAAACGGTGTGAAAAATATGAGGAGCATGCAAAGATGTGAAAAATATGAGGAGAATGAAATGATCTGAAAAAAAAAAAAAGGGGGAGGATTAAACGGTCCAAAAAATACGAGGAGCATGAAACGGTGTGAAAAATATGAAGAGCATGAAAAGTTGTGAAAAATATGAAGAGCAGGAAAAGGTGTGAAAAATATGAGGAGCATGAAAAGGTCTGAAAAATACGAAGAGCATGAAAAGGGGTGAAATGTACGAGGAGCATGAAAAGGTGTGAAAAACACGGGGAGCATGAAAAGGTCTGAAAAATACGAGGAGCATGAAAATTTCTGAAAAATACGAGGAGCATAAAATGGTCTGAAAAATACGAGGAGCATAAAAAGGTCTGAAAAATATAAAGAGCATGAAAAGGTGTCAATAATATGAGGAGAATGTAAACGTGTGAAAAATATGAAGAGCATGAAAAGGTGTGAAAAATATGAGGAGCATGAAATTGTCTGAAAAAAATGAGGAGCATAAAATGCTCTGAAATATATGGGGAGCATGAAAAGGTCTGAAACATATGTAGAGCATTAAAAGATGTCAAAAATATGAGGAGGATGAAAACGTGTTAAAAATATGAAGAGCAAGAAAAGATTTCAAAAATGTGAGGAATATGTAAAGGTGTGAAAAATATGAAGAGCATGAAAAGATGTGAAAAATATGAGGAGAATGAAATGATCTGAAAAAAAATAGAGGGGCATTAAACGGCCTGAAAAATATGAGGAGCATGACACGGTATGAAAAATATGAGGTGCATGAAAAGAGTTCAAAAATATGAGGAGCATGAAACGGTGTGAAAAATATGAAGAGCATGAAAAGTTGTGAAAAATATGAAGAGCATGAACAGCTGTGAAATATACGAAGAGCATGCAAAGGAGTGAAAAACAAGAAGAGCATGAAAAGGTGTGAAAAATATGAAGAGCATGAAAAGGTGTGAAAAATACGAGGAGCATGAAAAGGACTGAAAATTATGAGGAGCATGAAAATATCTGAAAAATACGAGGAGCATGAAAAGGTCTGAAAAATCCCAGGAGCATGAAATGGTCTGAAAAATATGAGGACAATGAAAAGCTGTCAAAAATATGAGGAATAGGAAAAGGTGTGAAAAATATGAAGAGCAGGAAAAGGTGTCAAAAATATGAGGAGCCTGTAAATGTGTGAAACATATGAGGAGCATGAAAACGTATGAAAAGTCCAAGGAACATGAAAAGTTCTGAAAATACGAGGATCATGAAAAAGTCTGAAAAATATGAAGAACATGAAAAAGTGTCAAAAATATGAGGAGCATGAAAAGCTCTGAAAAATATGTAGAGCATTAAAAGGTGTCAAAAATATGAGGAGCATGAAAACGTGTGAAAAATATGAAGAGCATGTAAAGATTTAAAAAATGTGAGGAACATGTAAAGGTATGAAAAATATGAAGAGCATGAAAGCAGTCAAAAATATGAGGAGCATGTAATGGTGTGAAAAACATGAGGAGAACGAAACTGTATGAAAAATATGAGGAGCATGAAAAGATGTGAAAAATATGAGGAGAATGAAATGATCTGAAAAAAAGGGGGAGTATTAAACGGTCTGTAAAATATGAGGAGCATGAAACGGTCTGAAAAATATGAGGTGCATGAAAAGATGTCAAAAATATGAGGAGCATGAAACGGTGTGAAAAATATGAAGAGCATGAAAAGTTGTGAAAAATACGTAGTGATGAAAAGGTTTGAAAAATATGAAGAGCAAGAAAAGCTGTGAAAATATGAAGAGCATGAAACGGTGTGAAAAATCTGAAGAGCTACAAAAGGTGTCAAAAATATGAGGGCATGAAAAGGTGTGAAAAATATGAGGAACATGAAACGGTCTGAAAAATATGAGGAGCATCAATCGGTCTGAAAAATATGAGGAGCATGAATGGGTCTGAAAAATACGAGGAGCATGAAAAGGTCTGAAAAATATCTAGATCATTAAAAGGTGTCAAAAATATGAGGAGCATGAAAACTTGTGAAAAATATGAAGAGCATGAAAAGGTGTGAAAAATATCAAGAGCATAAAAAGGTCTGAAAATATGAGGAGCATGAAATGGTGTGAAAAATATGAGGAGCATGCAACGGTCTGAAAAATATGAGGAGCATGCAACGGTCTGAAAAATATGAGGAGCATGATACAGTCTGAAAAATATGAGGAGGATGAATATGTTTCAAAAATATGAGGAGCATGAAATGGTGCGAAAAATTTGAAGAGCCTGAAAATGTGTGAAAAATATGAGGAGTATGAATAGGTGTGAAAAATACGAAGAGGATGAAAAGGTGTGAAAAATATGAAGAGCATGAAAAGATGTGAAAAATACGAAGTGATGAAAAGGTTTGAAAAATATGAAGAGCAAGAAAAGCTGTGAAAATATGAAGAGCATGAAACGGTGTGAAAAATCTGAAGAGCTACAAAAGGTGTCAAAAATATGAGGGCATGAAAAGGTGTGAAAAATATGAGGAACATGAAACGGTCTGAAAAATATGAGGAGCATCAATCGGTCTGAAAAATATGAGGAGCATGAATGGGTCTGAAAAATACGAGGAGCATGAAAAGGTCTGAAAAATATCTAGATCATTAAAAGGTGTCAAAAATATGAGGAGCATGAAAACTTGTGAAAAATATGAAGAGCATGAAAAGGTGTGAAAAATATCAAGAGCATAAAAAGGTCTGAAAATATGAGGAGCATGAAATGGTGTGAAAAATATGAGGAGCATGCAACGGTCTGAAAAATATGAGGAGCATGCAACGGTCTGAAAAATATGAGGAGCATGATACAGTCTGAAAAATATGAGGAGGATGAATATGTTTCAAAAATATGAGGAGCATGAAATGGTGCGAAAAATTTGAAGAGCCTGAAAATGTGTGAAAAATATGAGAAGTATGAATAGGTGTGAAAAATACGAAGAGGATGAAAAGGTGTGAAAAATATGAAGAGCATGAAAAGATGTGAAAAATACGAAGTGATGAAAAGGTTTGAAAAATATGAAGAGCAAGAAAAGCTGTGAAAATATGAAGAGCATGAAACGGTGTGAAAAATCTGAAGAGCTACAAAAGGTGTCAAAAATATGAGGGCATGAAAAGGTGTGAAAAATATGAGGAACATGAAACGGTCTGAAAAATATGAGGAGCATCAATCGGTCTGAAAAATATGAGGAGCATGAATGGGTCTGAAAAATACGAGGAGCATGAAAAGGTCTGAAAAATATCTAGATCATTAAAAGGTGTCAAAAATATGAGGAGCATGAAAACTTGTGAAAAATATGAAGAGCATGAAAAGGTGTGAAAAATATCAAGAGCATAAAAAGGTCTGAAAATATGAGGAGCATGAAATGGTGTGAAAAATATGAGGAGCATGCAACGGTCTGAAAAATATGAGGAGCATGCAACGGTCTGAAAAATATGAGGAGCATGATACAGTCTGAAAAATATGAGGAGGATGAATATGTTTCAAAAATATGAGGAGCATGAAATGGTGCGAAAAATTTGAAGAGCCTGAAAATGTGTGAAAAATATGAGGAGTATGAATAGGTGTGAAAAATACGAAGAGGATGAAAAGGTGTGAAAAATATGAAGAGCATGAAAAGATGTGAAAAATACGAAGTGATGAAAAGGTTTGAAAAATATGAAGAGCAAGAAAAGGTGTGAAAATATGAAGAGCATGAAACAGTGTGAAAAATCTGAAGAGCTACAAAAGGTGTCAAAAATATGAAGAGCATGAAAAGGTTTGAAAAATACAAGGAGCATGAAAAGGTCTGAAAAATACGAGGAGCATGAAAAGATCTGAAAAATACGAGGAGCATGAAAAGGTGTGAAAACTGCGAGGAGCAATAAAAGGTCGGAAAAATACGAGGAGCATGAAAAGGTGGGAAAAATATGAAGACCATGAAAAGGTGTGAAAAATATGAGGAGCATGTAACGGGTTGAAAAATATGAGGAGCATGAAACGGTCTGAAAAATATGAGGAGCATGAAAAAGTGTCATTAATATGAGGAGTATGAAACAGTGTGAAAAATATGAAGATCATGAAAAGGTGTGAAAAATACGAAGAGCATGAAAAGGTGTGAAAAACACGAAGAGTATGAAAAGGTGTGAAAATTACGAAGAGCATGAAAAGGCATGAAAAACACAAAGAGCATGAAAATGTGTGAAAAATATGAGGAGCATGAAAATGTGTTAAAAATATGGAGAGCATTAAACGGTCTGAAAAATATGAGGAGCATGCAACGGTCTGAAATATATGAGGAGCATGATACAGTCTGAAAAATATGAGGAGCATGAATATGTTTCAAAAATATGAGGAGAATGAAATGGTGAGAAAAATTTGAAGAGCCTGAAAATGTGTGAAAAATATGAGGAGTATGAAAAGGTGTGAAAAATACGAAGAGGATGAAAAGGTGTGAAAAATATGAAGCGCATGAAAAGGTGTGAAAATACGAAGAGGATGAAAAGGTGTGAAAAATATGAAGAGCATGAAAAGGTGTGAAAAATACGACGGGCATGAAAAGGTCTGAAAAATACGAGGACCGTGAAAAGGTCTGAAAAATACAAGGAGCTTGAAAAGGTCGGAAAAATTTGAGGAGCATGAAAAGGTCTGAAAAATACGAGGAGGATGAAAAGGTCTGAAAAATCCCAGGAGCATGAAATGGTCTGAAAAATATGAGGACAATGAAAAGGTGTCAAAAATATGAGGAGCATGTAAAGGTGTGAAAAATATGAGGAGCATGAAAACGTGTCAAAATATGAGGAGCATGAAAGGTGTGAAAATATGAAGAGCATGAAATGGTGTGAAAATTCTGAAGATCTAAAAAAGGTTTCAAAAATATGAGGGCATGAAAAGGTGTGCCAAATATGAGGAACATGAAACGGTATGAAAAATATTAGAAGCAGGAAACGGTGTGAAAAATATGAAGTGCATGAAAAGGTGTGAAAATATGAGGGGCATAAAAAGATGTGAAAAATGTGAGGAAAATGAAATGATCTGAAAAAAAAGAGGAGCATTAAATGGCCTGTAAAATATGAGGAGCATGAAACGGTGTGAAAAATATGAAGAGCATGAAAAGTTGTGAAAAATACGTAGTGATGAAAATATTTGAAAAATATGAAGAGCAAGAAAAGGTGTGAAAATATGAAGATCATGAAACAGTGTGAAAAATCTGAAGGGCTACAAAAGGTGTCAAAAATATGAAGGCATGAAAAGGTGTGAAAAATATGAGGAACATGAAACGATATGAAAAATATAAGGAGCAGGAAACGGTGTGAAAAATATGAGGAACATGAAAAGCTGTGAAATATATGAGAAGCATGAAAAGTTGTGAAAAATATGAGGAGCATAATACGGTCTGAAAAATATGAGGAGCATGAATCGGTCTGAAAAATATGAGGAGCATGAATGGCTCTGAAAAATACGAGGGTCATGAAAAAGTCTGAAAAATATGTAGAGCATTAAAATTTGTCAAAAATATGAGGAACATGAAAAGGCATGAAAAATATGAGGAGGATGAAAAGGTTTCAAAAATGTGAGGAAACTGTAAAGGTGTGAAAAATCTGAAGAGCTACAAAAGGTGTCAAAAATATGAGGGCATGAAAAGGTGTGAAAAATACGAGGAACATGAAACGATCTGAAAAATATGAGGAGCATCAATTGGTCTGAAAAATATGAGGAGCATGGAAAGTTGTCAAAAATCCGAGGATCATGTAAAGGTGTGAAATATATGAGGAGCATGAAATTGTCTGAAAAATATGAGGAGAATGAAAAGGTCTGAAAAATATGTAGAGCATGAAAAGGTTTCAAATATATGAGGAGCTTGAAAAGGTGTGAAAAATATTAGGAGCATGAAAAGGTGTCAAAAATATGAGGAGCATGTAAAGGTGTGAAAAATATGCAGAGCATAAATCTGCACGAAAAATATGAAGAGCATGAAAAGGTGTGAAAAATATGAAGAGCATGAAACGGTCTGAAAAATATGAGGTGCATGAAAAGATGTCAAAAATATGAGGAGCATGAAACGGTGTGAAAAATATGAAGAGCATGAAAAGTTGTGAAAAATACGAAGTGATGAAAAGGTTTGAAAAATATGAAGAGCAAGAAAAGGTGTGAAAAATATGAAGAGCATGAAACGGTCTGAAAAATATGAGGTGCATGAAAAGATGTCAAAAATATGAAGAGCATGAAATGGTGTGAAAAAAAAATGAAGAGCATGAAAAGGTGTGAAAAATATGAAGAGCATGAAAAGGTGTGAAAAATATGAGGAGAATGAAACGGTCCACAAAAGACGACGAGCATGAAAAGGTTTCAAAAATTCGAGGAGCATGTAAATGTGTGAAACATACGAGGAGCATGAAAACGTGTGAAAAATACAAGGAACATGAAAAGGTCTGAAAATACGAGGAGCATGAAAAAGTCTGAAAAATATGAAGAACATGAAAAAGTGTCAAAAAAATGAGGAGCATGAAACGGTATGAAAATATGAACAGCATGAAAAGCTGTCAAAAGTATGAGGAGCATGTAATGGTGTAAAAAATATGAGGAGCATGAAACTGTATGAAAAACATGAGGAGCATGAAACGGTGTGAAAAATATGAGGAGCATGCAAAGATGTGAAAAATATGAGGAGAATGAAATGATCTGAAAAAAAAAAAAAAGGGGAGGATTAAACGGTCCAAAAAATACGAGGAGCATGAAACGGTGTGAAAAATATGAAGAGCATGAAAAGTTGTGAAAAATATGAAGAGCAGGAAAAGGTGTGAAAAATATGAGGAGCATGAAAAGGTCTGAAAAATACGAAGAGCATGAAAAGGGGTGAAATGTACGAGGAGCATGAAAAGGTGTGAAAAACACGGGGAGCATGAAAAGGTCTGAAAAATACGAGGAGCATGAAAATTTCTGAAAAATACGAGGAGCATAAAATGGTCTGAAAAATACGAGGAGCATAAAAAGGTCTGAAAAATATAAAGAGCATGAAAAGGTGTCAATAATATGAGGAGAATGTAAACGTGTGAAAAATATGAAGAGCATGAAAAGGTGTGAAAAATATGAGGAGCATGAAATTGTCTGAAAAAAATGAGGAGCATAAAATGCTCTGAAATATATGGGGAGCATGAAAAGATCTGAAAAATATGTAGAGCATTAAAAGGTGTCAAAAATATGAGGAGCATGAAAAGCTGTGAAAAATATGTAGAGCATGAAAAAATTTCAAAAATGTGAGGAACATGTAAAGGTGTGAAAAATATGAAGAGCATGAAAAGATGTGAAAAATATGAGGAGAATGAAATGATCTGAAAAAAAATAGAGGGGCATTAAACGGCCTGAAAAATATGAGGAGCATGACACGGTATGAAAAATATGAGGTGCATGAAAAGAGTTCAAAAATATGAGGAGCATGAAACGGTGTGAAAAATATGAAGAGCATGAAAAGTTGTGAAAAATATGAAGAGCATGAACAGCTGTGAAATATACGAAGAGCATGCAAAGGAGTGAAAAACAAGAAGAGCATGAAAAGGTGTGAAAAATATGAAGAGCATGAAAAGGTGTGAAAAATACGAGGAGCATGAAAAGTTCTGAAATATACGAGGACCATGAAAAGGACTGAAAATTATGAGGAGCATGAAAATATCTGAAAAATACGAGGAGCATGAAAAGGTCTGAAAAATCCCAGGAGCATGAAATGGTCTGAAAAATATGAGGACAATGAAAAGCTGTCAAAAATATGAGGAATAGGAAAAGGTGTGAAAAATATGAAGAGCAGGAAAAGGTGTCAAAAATATGAGGAGCCTGTAAATGTGTGAAACATATGAGGAGCATGAAAACGTATGAAAAGTCCAAGGAACATGAAAAGTTCTGAAAATACGAGGATCATGAAAAAGTCTGAAAAATATGAAGAACATGAAAAAGTGTCAAAAATATGAGGAGCATGAAAAGCTCTGAAAAATATGTAGAGCATTAAAAGGTGTCAAAAATATGAGGATCATGAAAACGTGTGAAAAATATGAAGAGCATGTAAAGATTTAAAAAATGTGAGGAACATGTAAAGGTATGAAAAATATGAAGAGCATGAAAGCAGTCAAAAATATGAGGAGCATGTAATGGTGTGAAAAACATGAGGAGAATGAAACTGTATGAAAAATATGAGGAGCATGAAAAGATGTGAAAAATATGAGGAGAATGAAATGATCTGAAAAAAAGGGGGAGTATTAAACGGTCTGTAAAATATGAGGAGCATGAAACGGTCTGAAAAATATGAGGTGCATGAAAAGATGTCAAAAATATGAGGAGCATGAAACGGTGTGAAAAATATGAAGAGCATGAAAAGTTGTGAAAAATACGTAGTGATGAAAAGGTTTGAAAAATATGAAGAGCAAGAAAAGCTGTGAAAATATGAAGAGCATGAAACGGTGTGAAAAATCTGAAGAGCTACAAAAGGTGTCAAAAATATGAGGGCATGAAAAGGTGTGAAAAATATGAGGAACATGAAACGGTCTGAAAAATATGAGGAGCATCAATCGGTCTGAAAAATATGAGGAGCATGAATGGGTCTGAAAAATACGAGGAGCATGAAAAGGTCTGAAAAATATCTAGATCATTAAAAGGTGTCAAAAATATGAGGAGCATGAAAACTTGTGAAAAATATGAAGAGCATGAAAAGGTGTGAAAAATATCAAGAGCATAAAAAGCTCTGAAAATATGAGGAGCATGAAATGGTGTGAAAAATATGAGGAGCATGCAACGGTCTGAAAACTATGAGGAGCATGCAACGGTCTGAAAAATATGAGGAGCATGATACAGTCTGAAAAATATGAGGAGGATGAATATGTTTCAAAACTATGAGGAGCATGAAATGGTGCGAAAAATTTGAAGAGCCTGAAAATGTGTGAAAAATATGAGGAGTATGAATAGGTGTGAAAAATACGAAGAGGATGAAAAGGTGTGAAAAATATGAAGAGCATGAAAAGATGTGAAAAATACGAAGTGATGAAAAGGTTTGAAAAATATGAAGAGCAAGAAAAGGTGTGAAAATATGAAGAGCATGAAACAGTGTGAAAAATCTGAAGAGCTACAAAAGGTGTCAAAAATATGAAGAGCATGAAAAGGTTTCAAAAATGTGAGGAAACTGTAAAGGTGTGAAAAATATGAAGAGCATGAAACTGTCTGAAAAATATGACAAGCATGAAATGCTCTGAAATATATGAGGAGCATGAAAAGGTCTGAAAAACATATAGAGCATTAAAAGCTGTCAAAAATATGATGAGCATGAAAAGGTGTGAAAAATATGAAGAGCATGAAAAGATTTCAAAAATGTGAGGAACACGTAAAGGTGTGAAAAATATGAAGAGCATGAAAAGCTGTCAAAAATATGAGGAGCATGTAATGGTGTGAAAAACATGAGGAGCATAAAACTGTATGAAAAATATGAGGAGCATGAAACGGTGTGAAAAATATGAGGAGAATGAAAAGATGTGAAAAATATGAGGAGAATGAAATGATAGAAAAAAAAGGGGAGCATTAAATGGTCTGAAAAATATGAAGAGCATGAAACGGTCTGAAAAATATGAGGTGCATGAAAAGATGTCAAAAATATGAGGAGCATGAAATGGTGTGAAAAATATGAAGAGCATGAAAAATTGTGCAAATATGAGGAGCATGAAACGGTCTGAAAAATATGAGGAGCATGAAAAGGTGTCAAAAATATGAGGAGCATGAAACGGTGTGAAAAATCTGAGGAGCATGAAATGGTCTGAAAAAAACGAGGAGCTTGAAAAGGTCTGAAAAATGCGAGGAGCATGAAAAGGTCTCAGAAATACGAGGAGCATCAGAAGCTCTGAAAGATAAGAGCAGCATGAAAAGGTTGAAAAATCCGAGAGCATGAAATGGTCTAAAAAATATGAAGAGCATGAAAAGGTGTCAAAAAAATGAGGAACATGAAATGGTGTGAAACATATGAAGAGCATGAAAAGGTGTCAAAAATATGAGGAGCATGTAAAGGTATGAAAAATATGAGGAGCATGAATCTGAAAGAAAAATATGAGGAGCAAGAAACGGTGTAAAAAATATGAAGAGCATGAAAAGGTGTGAAAAATACGAGGAGCATGAAAAGGTGTGAAAAATACGAGGAGCATGAATAGGTGTGAAAAATAAGAGGAGCATGAAAAGGTCTGAAAAATAGGAGGAGCCTTAAAAGGTCTGAAAAAACTGAGGAACATGAAATGGTCTGAAAAAAACGAGGAGCATGAAAAGGTCTGAAAATATGAGGAGCATGAAAAGGTCTGAAAAATATGTAAAGCATGAAAAGGTGTCAAAAATATGAGGAGCATGAAAACGTGTGAAAAATATGTAGTGCACGGAAAGGTGTCAAAATATGAGGAGCATGTAAAGGTGTGAAAAATATGAGGAGCATGATCTGTATGAAAAATAAGGGGAGCATGAAATGGTGTGAAAAATAAGAAGAGCATGAAAAGGTGTGAATATTATGAGGAGCATGAAAAGGTGTTAAAAATATGAAGAGCATGAAAAGGTCTGAAAAATATGAGGAGCATGTAAAGGTGTGAAAAATATGAGGAGCATAAAATGTTGTCCAAAATATGAGGAGCATGAAAAGTTTTTAAAAATTGGAGGAGCACGAAACGTTCTGAAAAATATGAGGATCATGTAACGGTCTGAAAAATATGAGGAGCATGAAACGGTCTGAAAAATATGAGCAGCATGAAAAGGTGTGAAAATATGAAGAGCATGGAAAGGTGTCAAAAATATTAGGAGCATCTAAAGGTGTGAAAAATATGAGGAGCATGAAACTGTATGAAAAATATGAGGAGCATGAAATGGTCTGAAAAATATGAGGAGCCTGAAAAGTTGACAAAAATATGAGCAGCATGAAAAGGTGTGAGAAAAACGAAGAGCATGAAAAGGTGTGAAAAACACGAAAAGCATGAAAAGGTGTGCAAAAGACAAGAAGCATGAAAAGGTGTGAAAAATACGAAGAGGATGAAAAGGTGTGAAAAATATGAAAAGCATGAAAAGGTGTGAAAAATATGAAGAGCATGAAAAGGTGTGAAAAATGCAAGAAGCATGAAAAGGTGAGAAAAATACGAGGAGCATGAAAATGTGTGAAAAACACGAAGAGCATGAAAATGTGTGAAAAATATGAGGAGCATGAAAAGGTGTTAAAAATATGGAGAGCACTAAACGGTCTGAAAAATATGAGGAGCATGCAACGGTCTGAAATATATGAGGAGCATGATACAGTCTGAAAAATATGAGAAGCATGAATATGTTTCAAAAATATGAGGAGAATGAAATGGTGAGAAAAATTTGAAGTGCCTGAAAATGTGTGAAAAATATGAGGAGTATGAAAAGGTGTGAAAAATATGAAGAGCATGAAAAGGTGTGAAAATACGAAGAGGATGAAAAGGTGTGAAAAATATGAAGAGCATGAAAAGATGTGAAAAATACGAAGTGATGAAAAAGTTTGAAAAATATGAAGAGCAAGAAAAGGTATGAAAAATATGAAGAGCATTAAAAGGTGTGAAAAATACAAGGAGCATGAAAAGGTGTGAAAAATACGAGGAGCCTGAAAAGGTGTGAAAAATATGAATAGCCGGAAAAGTGAGAAAAATATGAGGAGCATGAAAAGCTGTGAAAAATACGAGGAGCATGAAAAGGTGTGAAAAATACAAGGAGCATGATAAGGCGGGAAAAATACGAAGAGCATGAAACGCTGTGAAAATTACGAGGAGCATGAAAAGGTCTGAAGAATACGAGGAGCATGAAAAGGTGTGAAACATACGAGGAGCATGAAAAGGTCTGAAAAATAGGAGCAGCATGAAAAGGTCTGAAGAATTACGTGGAGCATGAAAAGGTGTGAAAAATATGAAGAGCATGAAAAGTTGCGAAAATTATGAGGAGCATGTAACGGTTTGAAAAATATGAGCAGCATGAAATGGTCTGAAAAATATGAGGAGCATGAAAAGGTGTCAATAATATGAGGAATATGAAATGGTGTGAAAAATACGAAGATCATGAAGAGGTGTGAAAATTACGAAGAGCATGATTAGGTGTGAAAAACACGAAGAGCATGAAAAGATGTGAAAAAAACGAAGAGCATGAAAAGGTGTGAAAACCAGAAGAGCATGAAAATGTGTGAAAAACACGAAGCGCATGAAAAGGTGGGAAAATTTGAAGAGGAGGAAATGGTGTGAAAAATACGAGAAGGATGAAAAGGTGTGAAAAATACGAAGAGCATGAAACAGACTCAAAAATATGAGGAGCATGAAAAGTTGTCAAAAATATGAGGACCATGAAGAGGTTTAAAAATATGAAGAGCATGAAACGGTCTGAAAAATACGAAGAGCTTCAAAAGTGTTCAAATATATAAGGGCCATGAAAAGGTATGAAAAATATGAGGAGCATGAAAAGGTGTAAAAACACGAGGAGCATGAAAAGGTGTGAAAAATATGAAGAGCATGCAAAAGTGTGAAAATTACGAGGAGCATGAAAACCTGTGAAAAATCTGAAGATCTACAAAAGGTTTCAAAAATATGAGGGCATGAAAAGGTGTGCCAAATATGAGGAACATGAAACGGTATGAAAAATATTAGAAGAAGGAAACGGTGTGCAAAATATGAGGAGCAAGAAAAACTGTGAAATATATGAGAAGCCTTAAAAGTTGTGGAAAATATGAGGAGCATAAAACGGTCTGAAAAATATGTGGAGCATGAAACGCTCTGAAAAATATGAGGAGCATGAAACGGTCTGAAAAAGTACGAGGAGCATGAAAAGTTCTGAAACATATGTAGAGCATTAAAAGATGTCAAAAATATGAGGAGCATGAAAACGTGTTAAAAATATGAAGAGCATGAAAAGATTTCAAAAATGTGAGGAATATGTAAAGGTGTGAAAAATATGAAGAGCATGAAACGGTCTGAAATATATGAGGAGCATGAAATGCTCAGAAAAATACGAGGAGCATGAAAAGATCTTAAAAATATAAGGAGCATGTAAAGGTGTGAAAAATATGAAGACCATGAAAAGGTGTGAAAAATATGAGGAGCATGAAAAGGTGTTAAAAATATGGAGAGCATGAAATGGTCTGAAATATATGAGGAGCATGCAATGGTCTGAAAAATATGAAGAGCATGATACAGTCTGAAAAATATGAGGAGCATGAATATGTGTCAAATACATGAGGAGAATGAAATGGTGAGAAAAATTTGAAGAGCCTGAAAATGTGTGAAAAATATGAGGAGTATGAAAATGTGTGAAAAATACGAAGATGATGAAAAGGTGTGAAAAATATGAAGAGCATGAAAAGGTGTGAAAAATACGAAGTGATGAAAAGATTTGAAAAATATGAAAGGCAAGAAAAGGTATGAAAAATATGAAGAACATGAAAAGGTGTGAAAAATGCAAGAAGCATGAAAAGGTGAGAAAAATAAGAGGAGCATGAAAAGGTGTGAAAAATATGAATAGCCAGAAAAGTGAGAAAAATATGAGGAGCATGAAATGCTGTGAAAAATACGAGGAGCATGAAAAGGTCTGAAAAATACTAGGAGCATGAAAAGCTGTGAAAAATACGAGGAGCATGAAAAGGTCTGAAAAATACGAGGAGCATGAAAAGCTGTGAAAAATACGAGGAGCATGAAAAGGTCTGAAAAATATGAGGAGCATGAAAACCTGTGAAAAATACGAGGAGCATGAAAAGGTCTGAAGAATACGAGGAGCATGAAACGCTGTGAAAAATACAAGGAGCATGAAAAGGTCTGAAGAATACGAGGAGCATGAAAAGCTGTGAAAAATACGAGGAGCATGGAAAGGTCTGAAAAATACAAGAAGCATGATAAGGCGTGAAAAATACTGAGAGCATGAAACGCTGTGAAAAATAGGAGGAGCATGAAAAGGTCTGAAGAATACGAGGAGCATGAAAGGGTTTGAAAAATACAAGGAGCATGAAAAGGCCTGAAAAATACGAGGAGCATGAAAAGGTCTGAAAAATACGAGGAGCATGAAAAGGTGTGAAAACTGCGAGGAGCAATAAAAGGTCGGAAAAATACGAGGAGCATGAAAAGGTGGGAAAAATATGAAGACCATGAAAAGGTGTGAAAAATATGAGGAGCATGTAACGGGTTGAAAAATATGAGGAGCATGAAACGGTCTGAAAAATATGAGGAGCATGAAAAAGTGTCATTAATATGAGGAGTATGAAACAGTGTGAAAAATACGAAGATCATGAAAAGGTGTGAAAAATACGAAGAGCATGAAAAGGTGTGAAAAACACGAAGAGTATGAAAAGGTGTGAAAATTACGAAGAGCATGAAAAGGCATGAAAAACACAAAGAGCATGAAAATGTGTGAAAAATATGAGGAGCATGAAAATGTGTTAAAAATATGGAGAGCATTAAACGGTCTGAAAAATATGAGGAGTATGCAACGGTCTGAAATATATGAGGAGCATGATACAGTCTGAAAAATATGAGGAGCATGAATATGTTTCAAAAATATGAGGAGAATGAAATGGTGAGAAAAATTTGAAGAGCCTGAAAATGTGTGAAAAATACGAGGAGCATGAAAAGGTGTGAAAACTGCGAGGAGCAATAAAAGGTCGGAAAAATACGAGGAGCATGAAAAGGTGGGAAAAATATGAAGACCATGAAAAGGTGTGAAAAATATGAGGAGCATGTAACGGGTTGAAAAATATGAGGAGCATGAAACGGTCTGAAAAATATGAGGAGCATGAAAAAGTGTCATTAATATGAGGAGTATGAAACAGTGTGAAAAATACGAAGATCATGAAAATGTGTGAAAAATACGAAGAGCATGAAAAGGTGTGAAAAACACGAAGAGTATGAAAAGGTGTGAAAATTACGAAGAGCATGAAAAGGCATGAAAAACACAAAGAGCATGAAAATGTGTGAAAAATATGAGGAGCATGAAAATGTGTTAAAAATATGGAGAGCATTAAACGGTCTGAAAAATATGAGGAGCATGCAACGGTCTGAAATATATGAGGAGCATGATACAGTCTGAAAAATATGAGGAGCATGAATATGTTTCAAAAATATGAGGAGAATGAAATGGTGAGAAAAATTTGAAGAGCCTGAAAATGTGTGAAAAATATGAGGAGTATGAAAAGGTGTGAAAAATACGAAGAGGATGAAAAGGTGTGAAAAATATGAAGCGCATGAAAAGGTGTGAAATTACGAAGAGGATGAAAAGGTGTGAAAAATATGAAGAGCATGAAAAGGTGTGAAAATTACGACGGGCATGAAAAGGTCTGAAAAATACGAGGACCGTGAAAAGGTCTGAAAAATACAAGGAGCTTGAAAAGGTCGGAAAAATTTGAGGAGCATGAAAAGGTCTGAAAAATACGAGGAGGATGAAAAGGTCTGAAAAATCCCAGGAGCATGAAATGGTCTGAAAAATATGAGGACAATGAAAAGGTGTCAAAAATATGAGGAGCATGTAAAGGTGTGAAAAATATGAGGAGCATGAAAACGTGTCAAAAATATGAGGAGCATGAAAGGTGTGAAAATATGAAGAGCATGAAATGGTGTGAAAATTCTGAAGATCTAAAAAAGGTTTCAAAAATATGAGGGCATGAAAAGTTGTGCCAAATATGAGGAACATGAAATGGTATGAAAAATATTAGAAGCAGGAAACGGTGTGAAAAATATGAAGAGCATGAAAAGTTGTGAAAAATACGTAGTGATGAAAATATTTGAAAAATATGAAGAGCGAGAAAAGGTGTGAAAATATGAAGATCATGAAACAGTGTGAAAAATCTGAAGGGCTACAAAAGGTGTCAAAAATATGAGGGCATGAAAAGGTGTGAAAAATATGAGGAACATGAAACGATATGAAAAATATGAGGAGCAGGAAACGGTGTGAAAAATATGAGGAACATGAAAAGCTGTGAAATATATGAGAAGAATGAAAAGTTGTGAAAAATATGAGGAGCATAATACGGTCTGAAAAATATGAGGAGCATGAATCGGTCTGAAAAATATGAGGAGCATGAATGGCTCTGAAAAATACGAGGGTCATGAAAAGGTCTGAAAAATATGTAGAGCATTAAAATTTGTCAAAAATATGAGGAGCATGAAAAGGCATGAAAAATATGAGGAGGATGAAAAGGTTTCAAAAATGTGAGGAAACTGTAAAGGTGTGAAAAATCTGAAGAGCTACAAAAGGTGTCAAAAATATGAGGGCATGAAAAGGTGTGAAAAATACGAGGAACATGAAACGATCTGAAAAATATGAGGAGCATCAATTGGTCTGAAAAATATGAGGAGCATGGAAAGTTGTCAAAAATCCGAGGATCATGTAAAGGTGTGAAATATATGAGGAGCATGAAATTGTATGAAAAATATGAGGAGAATGAAAAGGTCTGAAAAATATGTAGAGCATGAAAAGGTTTCAAATATATGAGGAGCTTGAAAAGGTGTGAAAAATATTAGGAGCATGAAAAGGTGTCAAAAATATGAGGAGCATGTAAAGGTGTGAAAAATATGCAGAGCATAAATCTGCACGAAAAATATGAAGAGCATGAAAAGGTGTGAAAAATATGAAGAGCATGAAACGGTCTGAAAAATATGAGGTGCATGAAAAGATTTCAAAAATATGAGGAGCATGAAACGGTGTGAAAAATATGAAGAGCATGAAAAGTTGTGAAAAATACGAAGTGATGAAAAGGTTTGAAAAATATGAAGAGCAAGAAAAGGTGTGAAAAATATGAAGAGCATGAAAAGGTATGAAAAATATGAGGTGCATGAAAAGATGTCAAAAATATGAAGAGCATGAAATGGTGTGAAAAAAAAATGAAGAGCATGAAAAGGTGTGAAAAATATGAAGAGCATGAAAAGGTGTGAAAAATATGAGGAGCATGTAATGGTGTAAAAAATATGAGGAGCATGAAACTGTATGAAAAACATGAGGAGCATGAAACGGTGTGAAAAATATGAGGAGCATGCAAAGATGTGAAAAATATGAGGAGAATGAAATGATCTGAAAAAAAAAGGGGAGCATTAAACGGTCCAAAAAATACGAGGAGCATGAAACGGTGTGAAAAATATGAAGGGCATGAAAAGTTGTGAAAAATATGAAGAGCAGGAAAAGGTGTGAAAAATATGAGGAGCATGAAAAGGTCTGAAAAATACGAAGAGCATGAAAAGGGGTGAAATGTACGAGGAGCATGAAAAGGTGTGAAAAACACGGGGAGCATGAAAAGGTCTGAAAAATACAAGGAGCATGAAAATTTCTGAAAAATACGAGAAGCATAAAATAGTCTGAAAAATACGAGGAGCATAAAAAGGTCTGAAAAATATAAAGAGCATGAAAAGGTGTCAATAATATGAGGAGAATGTAAACGTGTGAAAAATATGAAGAGCATGAAAAGGTGTGAAAAATATGAGGAGCATGAAATTGTCTGAAAAAATGAGGAGCATGAAATGCTCTGAAATATATGAGGAGCATGAAAAGGTCTGAAAAATATGTAGAGCATTAAAAGGTGTCAAAAATATGAGGAGCATGAAAAGCTGAGAAAAATATGTAGAGCATGAAAAGATTTCAAAAATGTGAGGAACATGTAAAGGTGTGAAAAATATGAAGAGCATGAAAAGCTGTCAAAAATATGAGGAGCATGTAATGGTGTGAAAAATATGAGGAGCATAAAACTGTATGAAAAATAAGAAGAGCATGAAACTGTGTGAAAAATATGAGGAGCATGAAAAGATGTGAAAAATATGAGGAGAATGAAATGATCTGAAAAAAAAATAGAGGGGCATTAAACGGTCTGAAAAATATGAGGAGCATGACACGGTATGAAAAATATGAGGTGCATGAAAAGAGTTCAAAAATATGAGGAGCATGAAACGGTGTGAAAAATATGAAGAGCATGAAAAGTTGTGAAAAATACGAAGTGATGAAAAGGTTTGAAAAATATGAAGAGCTAGAAAAGGTGTGAAAAATATGAAGAGCATGAACAGCTGTGAAATATATGAAGAGCATGCAAAGGAGTGAAAAACAAGAAGAGCATGAAAAGGTGTGAAAAATATGAAGAGCATGAAAAGGTGTGAAAAATACGAGGAGCATGAAAAGTTCTGAAATATACGAGGAGCATGAAAAGGACTGAAAATTATGAGGAGCATGAAAATATCTGAAAAATACGAGGAGCATGAAAAGGTCTGAAAAATACGAGGAGCATGAAAAAGTCTGAAAAATCCCAGGAGCATGAAATGGTCTGAAAAATATGAGGACAATGAAAAGGTGTCAAAAATATGAGGAATAGGAAAAGGTGTGAAAAATATGAAGAGCAGGAAAAGGTGTCAAAAATATGAGGAGCCTGTAAATGTGTGAAACATATGAGGAGCATGAAAACGTATGAAAAGTCCAAGGAACATGAAAAGTTCTGAAAATACGAGGATCATGAAAAAGTCTGAAAAATATGAAGAACATGAAAAAGTGTCAAAAATATGAGGAGCATGAAAAGCTCTGAAAAATATGTAGAGCATTAAAAGGTGTCAAAAATATGAGGAGCATGAAAACGTGTGAAAAATATGAAGAGCATGTAAAGATTTAAAAAATGTGAGGAACATGTAAAGGTATGAAAAATATGAAGAGCATGAAAGCAGTCAAAAATATGAGGAGCATGTAATGGTGTGAAAAACATGAGGAGAATGAAACTGTATGAAAAATATGAGGAGCATGAAACGGTGTGAAAAATATGAGGAGCATGAAAAGATGTGAAAAATATGAGGAGAATGAAATGATCTGAAAAAAAGGGGGAGTATTAAACGGTCTGTAAAATATGAGGAGCATGAAACGGTCTGAAAAATATGAGGTGCATGAAAAGATGTCAAAAATATGAAGAGCATGAAATGGTGTGAAAAAAAATGAAGAGCATGAAAAGGTGTGAAAAATATGAAGAGCATGAAAAGGTGTGAAAAATATGAGGAGCATGAAACGGTCCACAAAAGACGACGAGCATGAAAAGGTTTCAAAAATTCGAGGAGCATGTAAATGTGTGAAACATACGAGGAGCATGAAAACGTGTGAAAAATACAAGGAACACGAAAAGGTCTGAAAATACGAGGAGCATGAAAAAGTCTGAAAAATATGAAGAACATGAAAAAGTGTCAAAAAAAATGAGGAGCATGAAATGGTATGAAAATATGAACAGCATGAAAAGCTGTCAAAAGTATGAGGAGCATGTAATGGTGTAAAAAATATGAGGAGCATGAAACTGTATGAAAAACATGAGGAGCATGAAACGGTGTGAAAAATATGAGGAGCATGCAAAGATGTGAAAAATATGAGGAGAATGAAATGATCTGAAAAAAAAAAGGGGAGCATTAAACGGTCCAAAAAATACGAGGAGCATGAAACGTTGTGAAAAATATGAAGGGCATGAAAAGTTGTGAAAAATATGAAGAGCAGGAAAAGGTGTGAAAAATATGAGGAGCATGAAAAGGTCTGAAAAATACGAAGAGCATGAAAAGGGGTGAAATGTACGAGGAGCATGAAAAGGTGTGAAAAACACGGGGAGCATGAAAAGGTCTGAAAAATACGAGGAGCATGAAAATTTCTGAAAAATACGAGGAGCATAAAATAGTCTGAAAAATACGAGGAGCATAAAAAGGTCTGAAAAATATAAAGAGCATGAAAAGGTGTCAATAATATGAGGAGAATGTAAACGTGTGAAAAATATGAAGAGCATGAAAAGGTGTGAAAAATATGAGGAGCATGAAATTGTCTGAAAAAAATGAGGAGCATGAAATGCTCTGAAATATATGAGGAGCATGAAAAGGTCTGAAAAATATGTAGAGCATTAAAAGGTGTCAAAAATATGAGGAGCATGAAAAGCTGAGAAAAATATGTAGAGCATGAAAAGATTTCAAAAATGTGAGGAACATGTAAAGGTGTGAAAAATATGAAGAGCATGAAAAGCTGTCAAAAATATGAGGAGCATGTAATGGTGTGAAAAATATGAGGAGCATAAAACTGTATGAAAAATAAGAAGAGCATGAAACTGTGTGAAAAATATGAGGAGCATGAAAAGATGTGAAAAATATGAGGAGAATGAAATGATCTGAAAAAAAAATAGAGGGGCATTAAACGGTCTGAAAAATATGAGGAGCATGACACGGTATGAAAAATATGAGGTGCATGAAAAGAGTTCAAAAATATGAGGAGCATGAAACGGTGTGAAAAATATGAAGAGCATGAAAAGTTGTGAAAAATACGAAGTGATGAAAAGGTTTGAAAAATATGAAGAGCTAGAAAAGGTGTGAAAAATATGAAGAGCATGAACAGCTGTGAAATATACGAAGAGCATGAAAAGATTTCAAAAACGTGAGGAACACGTAAAGATGTGAAAAATATGAAGAGCATGAAAAGCTGTCAAAAATATGAGGAGCATGTAATGGTGTGAAAAACATGAGGAGCATAAAACTGTATGAAAAATATGAGGAGCATGAAACGGTGTGAAAAATATGAGGTGCATGAAAAGATGTCAAAAATATGAGGAGCATGAAACGGTGTGAAAAATCTGAGGAGCATGAAATGGTCTGAAAAAAACGAGGAGCTTGAAAAGGTCTGAAAAATGTGAGGAGCATGAAAAGGTCTCAGAAATACGAGGAGCATCAGAAGCTCTGAAAGATAAGAGCAGCATGAAAAGGTTGAAAAATCCGAGAGCATGAAATGGTCTTAAAAATATGAAGAGCATGAAAAGGTGTCAAAAAAATGAGGAACATGAAATGGTGTGAAACATATGAAGAGCATGAAAAGGTGTCAAAAATATGAGGAGCATGTAAAGGTGTGAAAAATATGCAGAGCATAAATCTGCACGAAAAATATGAAGAGCATGTAAAGGTGTGAAAAATATGAAGAGCATGAAACGGTCTGAAAAATATGAGGTGCATGAAAAGATGTCAAAAATATGAGGAGCATGAAATGGTGTGAAAAAAAAATGAAGAGCATGAAAAGGTGTGAAAAATATGAAGAGCATGAAAAGGTGTGAAAAATACGAAGTGATGAAAAGGTTTGAAAAATATGTAGAGCAAGAAAAGATGTGAAAAATATGAAGAGCATGAAACGGTCTGAAAAATATGAGGTGCATGAAAAGATGTCAAAAATATGAAGAGCATGAAATGGTGTGAAAAAAAAATGAAGAGCATGAAAAGGTGTGAAAAATATGAAGAGCATGAAAAGGTGTGAAAAATATGAGGAGCATGAAACGGTCAACAAAAGATGACGAGCATGAAAAGGTTTCAAAAATTCGAGGAGCATGTAAATGTGTGAAACATACGAGGAGCATGAAAACGTGTGAAAAATACAAGGAGCATGAAAAGGTCTGAAAATACGAGGAGCATGAAAAAGTCTGAAAAATATGAAGAACATGAAAAAGTGTCAAAAAAATGAGGAGCATGAAACGGTATGAAAATATGAAAAGCTGTCAAAAGTATGAGGAGCATGTAATGGTGTAAAAAATATGAGGAGCATGAAACTGTATGAAAAACATGAGGAGCATGAAACGGTGTGAAATAATGAGGAGCATGCAAAGATGTGAAAAATATGAGGAGAATGAAATGATCTGAAAAAAAAAAGGGGAGCATTAAACGGTCCAAAAAATACGAGGAGCATGAAACGGTGTGAAAAATATGAAGAGCAGGAAAAGGTGTGAAAAATATGAGGAGCATGAAAAGGTCTGAAAAATACGAAGAGCATGAAAAGGGGTGAAATGTACGAGGAGCATGAAAAGGTGTGAAAAACACGGGGAGCATGAAAAGGTCTGAAAAATACGAGGAGCATGAAAATTTCTGAAAAATACGAGGAGCATAAAATGGTCTGAAAAATACGAGGAGCATAAAAAGGTCTGAAAAATATAAAGAGCATGAAAAGGTGTCAATAATATGAGGAGAATGTAAACGTGTGAAAAATATGAAGAGCATGAAAAGGTGTGAAAAATATGAGGAGCATGAAATTGTCTGAAAAAAATGAGGAGCATGAAATGCTCTGAAATATATGAGGAGCATGAAAAGGTCTGAAAAATATGTAGAGCATTAAAAGGTGTCAAAAATATGAGGAGCATGAAAAGCTGTGAAAAATATGTAGAGCATGAAAAGATTTCAAAAATGTGAGGAACATGTAAAGGTGTGAAAAATATGAAGAGCATGAAAAGCTGTCAAAAATATGAGGAGCATGTAATGGTGTGAAAAATATGAGGAGCATAAAACTGTATGAAAAATAAGAAGAGCATGAAACTGTGTGAAAAATATGAGGAGCATGAAAAGATGTGAAAAATATGTAGAGCATAAAAAGATTTCAAAAATGTGAGGAACATGTAATGGTGTGAAAAATATGAGGAGCATAAAACTGTATGAAAAATAAGAAGAGCATGAAACTGTGTGAAAAATATGAGGAGCATGAAAAGATGTGAAAAATATGAGGAGAATGAAATGATCTGAAAAAAAATAGAGGGGCATTAAACAGTCTGAAAAATATGAGGAGCATGACACGGTATGAAAAATATGAGGTGCATGAAAAGAGTTCAAAAATATGAGGAGCATGAAACGGTGTGAAAAATATGAAGAGCATGAAAAGTTGTGAAAAATACGAAGTGATGAAAAGGTTTGAAAAATATGAAGAGCATGAACAGCTGTGAAATATACGAAGAGCATGCAAAGGAGTGAAAAACAAGAAGAGCATGAAAAGGTGTGAAAAATATGAAGAGCATGAAAAGGTGTGAAAAATACGAGGAGCATGAAAAGTTCTGAAATATACGAGGAGCATGAAAAGGACTGAAAATTATGAGGAGCATGAAAATATCTGAAAAATACGAGGAGCATGAAAAGGTCTGAAAAATACGAGGAGCATGAAAAAGTCTGAAAAAACCCAGGAGCATGAAATGGTCTGAAAAATATGAGGACAATGAAAAGGTGTCAAAAATATGAGGAATAGGAAAAGGTGTGAAAAATATGAAGAGCAGGAAAAGGTGTCAAAAATATGAGGAGCCTGTAAATGTGAGAAACATATGAGGAGCATAAAAACGTATGAAAAGTCCAAGGAACATGAAAAGTTCTGAAAATACGAGGATCATGAAAAAGTCTGAAAAATATGAAGAACATGAAAAAGTGTCAAAAATATGAGGAGCATGAAAAGCTCTGAAAAATATGTAGAGCATTAAAAGGTGTCAAAAATATGAGGAGCATGAAAACGTGTGAAAAATATGAAGAGCATGTAAAGATTTAAAAAATGTGAGGAACATGTAAAGGTATGAAAAATATGAAGAGCATGAAAGCAGTCAAAAATATGAGGAGCATGTAATGGTGTGAAAAACATGAGGAGAATGAAACTGTATGAAAAATATGAGGAGCATGAAACGGTGTGAAAAATATGAGGAGCATGAAAAGATGTGAAAAATATGAGGAGAATGAAATGATCTGAAAAAAAGGGGGAGTATTAAACGGTCTGTAAAATATGAGGAGCATGAAACGGTCTGAAAAATATGAGGTGCATGAAAAGATGTCAAAAATATGAGGAGCATGAAACGGTGTGAAAAATATGAAGAGAATGAAAAGTTGTGAAAAATACGTAGTGATGAAAAGGTTTGAAAAATATGAAGAGCAAGAAAAGCTGTGAAAATATGAAGAGCATGAAACGGTGTGAAAAATCTGAAGAGCTACAAAAGGTGTCAAAAATATGAGGGCATGAAAAGGTGTGAAAAATATGAGGAACATGAAACGGTCTGAAAAATATGAGGAGCATCAATCGGTCTGAAAAATATGAGGAGCAAGAATGGGTCTGAAAAATACGAGGAGCATGAAAAGGTCTGAAAAATATCTATATCATTAAAAGGTGTCAAAAATATGAGGAGCATGAAAACTTGTGAAAAATATGAAGAGCATGAAAAGGTGTGAAAAATATCAAGAGCATAAAAAGGTCTGAAAATATGAGGAGCATGAAATGGTGTGAAAAATATGAGGAGCATGCAACGGTCTGAAAAATATGAGGAGCATGCAACGGTCTGAAAAATATGAGGAGCATGATACAGTCTGAAAAATATGAGGAGGATGAATATGTTTCAAAAATATGAGGAGCATGAAATGGTGCGAAAAATTTGAAGAGCCTGAAAATGTGTGAAAAATATGAGGAGTATGAATAGGTGTGAAAAATACGAAGAGGATGAAAAGGTGTGAAAAATATGAAGAGCATGAAAAGATGTGAAAAATACGAAGTGATGAAAAGGTTTGAAAAATATGAAGAGCAAGAAAAGGTGTGAAAATATGAAGAGCATGAAACAGTGTGAAAAATCTGAAGAGCTACAAAAGGTGTCAAAAATATGAGGAGCATGAAAACGTGTGAAAAATATGAAGAGCATGAAAAGGTTTCAAAAATGTGAGGAAACTGTAAAGGTGTGAAAAATATGAAGAGCATGAAACTGTCTGAAAAATATGACAAGCATGAAATGCTCTGAAATATATGAGGAGCATGAAAAGGTCTGAAAAACATATAGAGCATTAAAAGCTGTCAAAAATATGATGAGCATGAAAAGGTGTGAAAAATATGAAGAGCATGAAAAGATTTCAAAAATGTGAGGAACACGTAAAGGTGTGAAAAATATGAAGAGCATGAAAAGCTGTCAAAAATATGAGGAGCATGTAATGGTGTGAAAAACATGAGGAGCATAAAACTGTATGAAAAATATGAGGAGCATGAAACGGTGTGAAAAATATGAGGAGAATGAAAAGATGTGAAAAATATGAGGAGAATGAAATGATAGAAAAAAAAGGGGAGCATTAAATGGTCTGAAAAATATGAGGAGCATGAAACGGTCTGAAAAATATGAGGTGCATGAAAAGATGTCAAAAATATGAGGAGCATGAAATGGTGTGAAAAATATGAAGAGCATGAAAAATTGTGACAAATATGAGGAGCATGAAACGGTCTGAAAAATATGAGGAGCATGAAAAGGTGTCAAAAATATGAGGAGCATGAAACGGTGTGAAAAATCTGAGGAGCATGAAATGGTCTGAAAAAACGAGGAGCTTGAAAAGGTCTGAAAAATGCGAGGAGCATGAAAAGGTCTCAGAAATACGAGGAGCATCAGAAGCTCTGAAAGATAAGAGCAGCATGAAAAGGTTGAAAAATCCGAGAGCATGAAATGGTCTTAAAAATATGAAGAGCATGAAAAGGTGTCAAAAAAATGAGGAACATGAAATGGTGTGAAACATATGAAGAGCAGGAAAAGGTGTCAAAAATATGAGGAGCATGAAACGGTGTGAAAAATCTGAGGAGCATGAAATGGTCAAAAAAAACGAGGAGCTTGAAAAGGTCTGAAAAATGCGAGGAGCATGAAAAGGTCTCAGAAATACGAGGAGCATCAGAAGCTCTGAAAGATAAGAGCAGCATGAAAAGGTTGAAAAATCCGAGAGCATGAAATGGTCTTAAAAATATGAAGAGCATGAAAAGGTGTCAAAAAAATGAGGAACATGAAATGGTGTGAAACATATGAAGAGCATGAAAAGGTGTCAAAAATATGAGGAGCATGTAAAGGTATGAAAAATATGAGGAGCATGAATCTGAAAGAAAAATATGAGGAGCATGAAACGGTGTAAAAAATATGAAGAGCATGAAAAGGTGTGAAAAATACGAGGAGCATGAAAAGGTGTGAAAAATACGAGGAGCATGAAAAGGTGTGAAAAATAAGAGGAGCATGAAAAGGTCTGAAAAATAGGAGGAGCCTTAAAAGGTCTGAAAAATCTGAGGAGCATGAAATGGTCTGAAAAAAAAAGAGGGGCATGAAAAGGTCTGAAAATATGAGGAGCATGAAAAGGTCTGAAAAATATGTAAAGCATGAAAAGGTGTCAAAAATATGAGGAGCATGTAAAGGTGTGAAAAATATGAGGAGCATGATCTGTATGAAAAATAAGGGGAGCATGAAACGGTGTGAAAAATAAGAAGAGCATGAAAAGGTGTGAATATTATGAGGAGCATGAAAAGGTGTTAAAAATATGAAGAGCATGAAAAGGTCTGAAAAATTTGAGGAGCATGTAAAGGTGTGAAAAATATGAGGAGCATGAAAAGGTGTCCAAAATATGAGGAGCATGAAAAGTTTTTAAAAATTGGAGGAGCACGAAACGTTCTGAAAAATATGAGGATCATGTAACGGTCTGAAAAATATCAGAAGCATGAAAAAGTTTCAAAAATATGAGGAGCATGAAACGGTCTGGAAAATATGAGGAGCATGAAACGGTCTGAAAAATATGAGCAGCATGAAAAGGTGTGAAAATATGAAGAGCATGGAAAGGTGTCAAAAATATTAAGAGCATCTAAAGGTGTGAAAAATATGAGGAGCATGAAACTGTATGAAAAATATGAGGAGCATGAAATGGTCTGAAAAATAGGAGGAGCCTGAAAAGTTGACAAAAATATGAGCAGCATGAAAAGGTGTGAGAAAAACGAAGAGCATGAAAAGATGTGAAAAACACGAAAAGCATGAAAAGGTGTGGAAAAGACAAGAAGCATGAAAAGGTGTGAAAAATACGAAGAGGATGAAAAGGTGTGAAAAATATGAAAAGCATTAAAAAGTGTGAAAAATATGAAGAGCATGAAAAGGTGTGAAAAATGCAAGAAGCATGAAAAGGTGAGAAAAATACGAGGAGCATGAAAATGCGTGAAAAACACGAAGAGCATGAAAATGTGTGAAAAATATGAGGAACATGAAAAGTTGTTAAAAATATGGAGAGCACTAAACGGTCTGAAAAATATGAGGAGCATGCAACGGTCTGAAATATATGAGGAGCATGATACAGTCTGAAAAATATGAGGAGCATGAATATGTTTCAAAAATATGAGGAGAATGAAATGGTGAGAAAAATTTGAAGTGCCTGAAAATGTGTGAAAAATATGAGGAGTATGAAAAGGTGTGAAAAATATGAAGAGCATGAAAAGGTGTGAAAATACGAAGAGGATGAAAAGGTGTGAAAAATACGAAGTGATGAAAAGTTTTGAAAAATATGAAGAGCATGAAAAATTGTGACAAATATGAGGAGCATGAAACGGTCTGAAAAATATGAGGAGCATGAAAAGGTGTCAAAAATATGAGGAGCATGAAACGGTGTGAAAAATCTGAGGAGCATGAAATGGTCTGAAAAAAACGAGGAGCTTGAAAAGGTCTAAAAATGCAAGGAGCATGAAAAGGTCTGAGAAATACGAGGAGCATCAGAAGCTCTGAAAGATAAGAGCAGCATGAAAAGGTGTGAAAAATACGAGGAGCATGAAAAGGTCTGAAAAATATGAGGAGCATGAAAATCTGTGAAAAATACGAGGAGCATGAAATGGTGTGAAAAATACAAGGAGCATGTTAAGGCGTGAAAAATACTGAGAGCATGAAACACTGTGAAAAATAGGAGGAGCATGAAAAGGTCTGAAGAATATGAGGAGCATGAAAAGGTTTGAAAAATACAAGGAGCATGAAAAGGTCTGAAAAATAGGAGCAGCATGAAAAGGCCTGAAAAATACGAGGGGCATGAAAAGGTGTAAAAAATACGAGGAGCATGAAAAGGTGAGAAAACTGCGAGGAGCAATAAAAGGTCGGAAAAATACAAGGAGCATGAAAAGTTGGGAAAAATATGAAGAGCATGAAAAGGTGCGAAAAATATGAGGAGCATGTAACGGGTTGAAAAATATGAGGAGCATGAAATGGTCTGAAAAATATGAGGAGCATGAAAAAGTGTCATTAATATGAGGAGTATGAAACGGTGTGAAAAATACGAAGAGCATGAAAAGGTGTGAAAAACACGAAGAGTATGAAAAGGTTTGAAAATTACGAAGAGCATGAAAAGGCATGAAAAACACAAAGAGCATGAAAATGTGTGAAAAATATGAGGAGCATGAAAAGGTGTTAAAAATATGGAGAGCATTAAACGGTCTGAAAAATATGAGGAGCATGCAACGGTCTGAAATATATGAGGAGCATGATACAGTCTGAAAAATATGAGGAGCATGAATATGTTTCAAAAATATGAGGAGAATGAAATGGTGAGAAAAAGTTGAAGAGCCTGAAAATGTGTGAAAAATATGAGGAGTATGAAAAGGTGTGAAAAATACGAAGAGGATGAAAAGGTGTGAAAAATATGAAGAGCATGAAAAGGTGTGAAAATACGAAGAGGATGAAAAGGTGTGAAAAATATGACGAGCATGAAAAATGTGTAAAAAATAAAACGGGCATGAAAAGGTCTGAAAAATACGAGGACCGTGAAAAGGTCTGAAAAATACAAGGAGCTTGAAAAGCTCGGAAAATTTGAAGAGCATGAAATGGTCTGAAAAACATGAGGACAAAGAAAAGGTGTCAAAAATATGAGGAGCATGTAAAGGTGTGAAAAATATGAGGAGCATGAAAACGTGTCAAAAATATGAGTGGCATGAAAGGTGTGAAAATATGAAGAGCATGAAATGGTGTGAAAAATCTGAAGATCTAAAAAAGGTTTCAAAAATAGGAGGGCATGAAAAGGTGTGCCAAATATGAGGAACATGAAACGGTATGAAAAATATTAGAAGCAGGAAACGGTGTGAAAAATATGAGGAGCATGAAAAACTGTGAAATATATGAGAAGCCTGAAAAGCTGTGAAAAATATGAGGAGCATAAAACGGTCTGAAAAATATGTGGAGCATGAAACCCTCTGAAATATATGAGGAGCATGAAACGGTCTGAAAAATACGAGGAGCATGAAAAGGTCTGAAAAATATGTAGAGCATTAAAAGATGTCAAAAAATGAGGAGCATGAAAACCTGTTAAAAATATGAAGAGCAAGAAAAGATTTCAAAAATGTGAGGAATATGTAAAGGTGTGAAAAATATGAAGAGCATGAAACGGTCTGAAAAATATGAGGAGCATGAAATGCTCTGAAAAATACGGGGAGCATGAAAAGGTCTGAAAAATATGAGGAGCATGAAAAGGTGTGAAAAATATGAAGAGCATAAAAAAGTGTGAAAAATATGAGTAGCATGAAAAGGTGTGAAAAATATGGAGAGCATGAAACGGTCTGAAAAATATGAGGAGCATGCAATGGTCTGAAAAGTATGAAGAGCATGATACAGTCTATACAATATGAGGAGCATGAATATGTGTCAAATATATGAGGAGAATGAAATGGTGAGAAAAATTTGAAGAGCCTGAAAATGTGTGAAAAATATGAGGAGTATGAAAAGGTGTGAAAAATACGAAGAGGATGAAAGGTGTGAAAAATATGAAGAGCATGAAAAGGTGTGAAAAATGCAAGAAGCATGAAAAGGTGAGAAAAATACAAGGAGAATGAAAAGGTGTGAAAAATATGAATAGCCGGAAAAGTGAGAAAAATATGAGGAGCATGAAAAGCTGTGAAAAATACAAGGAGCATGAAAAGGTCGGAAAAATAGGAGCAGCATGAAAAGGTCTGAAGAGTACGAGGAGCATGAAACGCTGTGAAAAATACGAGGAGCATGAAAAGGTCTGAAAAATACGAGGAGCATGAAAAGCTGTGAAAAATACGAGGAGCATGAAAAGGTCTGAAAAATATGAGGAGCATGAAAACCTGTGAAAAATACAAGGAGCATGAAAAGGTCTCAAAAATACGAGGAGCATGAAACGCTGTGAAAAATATGAGGAGCATGAAAAGGTATGAAGAATACGAGGAGCATGAAAAGCTGTGAAAAATACGAGGAGCATGAAAAGGTCTGAAAAATACGAGGAGCATGAAAAGGTGTTAAAAATATGGAGAGCATGAAACGGTCTGAAAAACTATGAGGAGCATGCAATGGTCTGAAAAATATGAAGAGCATGATACAGTCTGAAAAATAAGAGGAGCATGAATATCTGTCAAATATATGAGGAGAATGAAATGGTGAGAAAAATTTGAAGAGCCTGAAAATGTGTGAAAAATAGGAGGAGTATGAAAAGGTGTGAAAAATACAAAGAGGATGAAAAGGTGTGAAAAATATGAAGAGCATGAAAAGGTCTGAAAAATAGGAAGTGATGAAAAGTTTTGAAAATTATGAAGAGCAAGAAAAGGTATGAAAAATACGAAGAGCATGAAAAGGTGTGAAAAATGCAAGAAGCATGAAAAGGTTAGAAAAATATGAGGAGCATGAAATCCTGTGAAAAATACAAAGAGCATGAAAAGGTCTGAAGAATACGAGGAGCATGAAAATCTGTGAAAAATACGAGGAGCATGAAAAGGTGTGAAAAATACAAGGAGCATGATAAGGCGTGAAAAATACTGAGAACATGAAACGCTGTGAAAAATAGGAGGAGCATGGAAAGGGCTGAAGAATACGAGGAGCATGAAAAGGTGTAAAAAATACGAGGAGCATGAAAAGGTGTGAAAACTGCGAGGAGCATGAAAAGGTCGGAAAAATACGAGGAGCTTGAAAAGGTGGGAAAAATATGAAGAGCATGAAAAGGGGCGAAAAAATGCAAGAAGCATGAAAAGGTGAGAAAAATATGAATAGCCGGAAAAGTCAGAAAAATATGAGGAGCATGAAAAGCTGTGAAAAATACAAGGTGATGAAAAGGTCTGAAAAATAGGAGCAGCATGAAAAGGTCTGAAAAATACGAGGAGCATGAAACGCTGTGAAAAATACGAGGAGCATGAAAAGGTCTGAAGAATACGAGGAGCATGAAAAGCTGTGAAAAATACGAGGAGCATGAAAAGGTCTGAAAAATACGAGGAGCATGAAAACCTGTGAAAAATACGAAGAGCATGAAAAGGTCTGAAAAAATACGAGGAGCATGAAAAGGTGTTAAAAATATGGAGAGCATGAAACGGTCTGAAAAATATGAGGAGCATGCAATGGTCTGAAAAATATGAAGAGCATGATACAGTCTGAAAAATAAGAGGAGCATGAATATCTGTCAAATATATGAGGAGAATGAAATGGTGAGAAAAATTTGAAGAGCCTGAAAATGTGTGAAAAATATGAGGACTATGAAAAGGTGTGAAAAATACGAAGAGGATGAAAAGGTGTGAAAAATATGAAGAGCATGAAAAGGTGTGAAAATACGAAGAGGATGAAAAGGTGTGAAAAATATGAAGAGCATGAAAACGTGTGAAAAATACGAGGAGCATGAAAAGTTGTGAAAAATACGACAGGCATGAAAAGGTCTGAAAAATACGAGGACCGTGAAAAGGTCTAAAAAATACAAGGAGCTTGAAAAGGTTGGAAAAATTTGAGGAGCATGAAAAGGTCTGAAAAATACGAGGAGGATGAAAAGGTCTGAAAAATCCCAGGAGCATGAAATGGTCTGAAAAATATGAGGACAATGAAAAGGTGTCAAAAATATGAGGAGCATGTAAAGGTGTGAAAAATATGAGGAGCATGAAAACGTATCAAAATATGAGGAGCATGAAAGGTGTGAAAATATGAAGAGCATGAAATGGTGTGAAAATTCTGAAGATCTAAAAAAGGTTTCAAAAATATGAGGGCATGAAAAGGTGTGCCAAATATGAGGAACATGAAACGGTATGAAAAATATTAGAAGCAGGAAACGGTGTGAAAAATATGAGGAGCATAAAAAACTGGGAAATATATGAGAAGCCTGAAAAGCTGTGAAAAATATGAGGAGCATAAAACGGTCTGAAAAATATGTGGAGCATGAAACGCTCTGAAAAATATGGGGAGCATGAAAAGGTCTGAAAAATATGAGGAGCATGAAAAGGTGTGAAAAATATGAAGAGCATGAAAAGGTGTGAAAAATATGAGGAGCATGAAAAGGTGTGAAAAATATGGAGAGCATGAAACGGTCTGAAAAATATGAGGAGCATGCAATGGTCTGAAAAATATGAAGAGCATGATACAGTCTGAAAAATATGAGGAGCATGAATACGTGTCAAATATATGGGGAGAATGAAATGGTGAGAAAAATTTGAAGAGCCTGAAAATGTGTGAAAAATATGAGGAGTATGAAAAGGTGTGAAAAATACGAAGAGGATGAAAAGGTGTGAAAAATATAAAGAGCATGAAAAGGTGTTAAAAATACGAAGTGATGAAAAGTTTTGAAAAATATGAAGAGCAAGAAAAGGTATGAAAAATATGAAGAGCATGAAAAGGTGTGAAAAATGCAAGAAGCATGAAAAGGTGAGAAAAATATGAGGAGCATGAAAAGGTGTGAAAAATATGAATAGCCGGCAAAGTGAGAAAAATATGAGGAGCATGAAAAGCTGTGAAAAATACAAGGAGATGAAAAGGTCTGAAAAATAGGAGCAGCATGAAAAGGTCTGAAAAATACGAGGAGCATGAAACGCTGTGAAAAATATGAGGAGCATGAAAAGGTCTGAAGAATACGAGGAGCATGAAAAGCTGTGAAAAATACGAGGAGCATGAAAAAGTCTGAAATATACGAGGAGCATGAAAACCTGTGAAAAATACGAAGAGCATGAAAAGGTCTGAAAAATACGAGGAGCATGAAAAGGTGTTAAAAATATGGAGAGCATGAAACGGTCTGAAAAATATGAGGAGCATGCAATGGTCTGAAAAATATGAAGAGCATGATACAGTCTGAAAAATAAGAGGAGCATGAATATCTGTCAAATATATGAGGAGAATGAAATGGTGAGAAAAATTTGAAGAGCCTGAAAATGTGTGAAAAATATGAGGAGTATGAAAAGGTGTGAAAAATACGAAGAGGATGAAAAGGTGTGAAAAATATGAAGAGCATGAAAAGGTCTGAAAAATAGGAAGTGATGAAAAGTTTTGAAAAATATGAAGAGCAAGAAAAGGTATGAAAAATACGAAGAGCATGAAAAGGTGTGAAAAATGCAAGAAGCATGAAAAGGTTAGAAAAATATGAGGAGCATGAAATCCTGTGAAAAATACAAAGAGCATGAAAAGGTCTGAAGTATATGAGGAGAAGGAAAATCTGTGAAAAATACGAGGAGCATGAAAAGGTGTGAAAAATACAAGGAGCATGATAAGGCATGAAAAATACTGAGAGCATGAAACGCTGTGAAAAATAGGAGGAGCATGGAAAGGTCTGAAGAATACGAGGAGAATGAAAAGGTGTAAAAAATACGAGGAGCATGAAAAGGTGTGAAAACTGCGAGGAGCATGAAAAGGTCGGAAAAATACGAGGAGCATGAAAAGGTGGGAAAAATATGAAGAGCATGAAAAGGGGAAAAAAAATGCAAGAAGCATGAAAAGGTGAGAAAAATACGAGGAGCATGAAAAGGTGTGAAAAATACAAGGAGCATGATAAGGCATGAAAAATACTGAGAGCATGAAACACTGTGAAAAATAGGAGGAGCATGGAAAGGTCTGAAGAATACGAGGAGAATGAAAAGGTGTAAAAAATACGAGGAGCATGAAAAGGTGTGAAAACTGCGAGGAGCATGAAAAGGTCGGAAAAATACGAGGAGCATGAAAAGGTGGGAAAAATATGAAGAGCATGAAAAGGGGAGAAAAAATGCAAGAAGCATGAAAAGGTGAGAAAAATACGAGGAGCATGAAAAGGTGTGAAAAATATGAATAGCCGGAAAAGTGAGAAAAATATGAGGAGCATGAAAAGCTGTGAAAAATACGAGGAGCATGAAAAGGTGTGAAAAATACAAGGAGCATGATAAGTTGTGAAAAATACTGAGAGCATGAAACGCTGTGAAAAATAGGAGGAGCATGAAAAGGTCTGAAAAATACGAGGAGCATGAAACGCTGTGAAAAATACGAGGAGAATGAAAAGGTCTGAAGTGTACGAGGAGCATGAAAAGCTGTGAAAAATACGACGAGCATGAAAAGGTCTGAAAAATACGAGGACCGAGAAAAGGTCTGAAAAATACAAGGAGCTTGAAAAGGTCGGAAAAATTTGAGGAGCATGAAAAGGTCTGAAAAATACAAGGAGGATTAAACGGTCTGAAAAATCCCAGGAGCATGAAATGGTCTGAAAAATATGAGGACAATGAAAAGGTGTCAAAAATATGAGGATCATGTAAAGGTGTGAAAAATATGAGGAGCATGAAAACGTGTCAAAAAAATAAGGAGCATGAAATGGTGTGAAAAATCTGAAGATCTAAAAAAGTTTTCAAAAATATGAGGGCATGAAAAGGTGTGCCAAATATGAGGAACATGAAACGGTTTAAAAAATATTAGAAGCAGGAAACGGTGTGAAAAATATGAGGAGCATGAAAAACTGTGAAATACATGAGAAGCCTGAAAAGCTGTGAAAAATATGAGGAGCATGAAACGGTCTGAAAAATATGTGGAGCATGAAAGGCTCTGAAAAATATGAGGAGCATGAAACGGTTTGAAAAATACGAGGAGCATGAAAAGGTCTGAAAAATATGTAGAGCATTAAAAGGTGTCAAAAATATGAGGAGCATGAAAACCTGTTAAAAATATGAAGACCATGAAAAGATTTCAAAAAAGTGAGGAATACGTAAAGGTGTAAAAAATATGAAGAGCATGAAACGGTCTGAAAAATATGAGGAGCATGAAATGCTCTGAAAAATACGGGGAGCATGAAAAGGTCTGAAAAATATGAGGAGCATGAAAAGGTTTGAAATATATGGAGAGCATGAAACGGTCTGAAAAATATGAGGAGCATGCAATGGTCTGAAAAATATGAAGAGCATGATACAGTCTGAAAAATATGAGGAGCATGAATATGTGTCAAATATATGAGGAGAATGAAATGGTGAGAAAAATTTGAAGAGCCTGAAAATGTGCGAAAAATATGAGGAGTATGAAAAGGTGTGAAAAATACGAAGAGGATGAAAAGGTGTTAAAAATACGAAGAGCATGAAAAGGTGTGAAAAATTCGAAGTGATGAAAAGTTTTGAAAAATAAGAAGAGCAAGAAAAGGTATGAAAAATATGAAGAGCATGAAAAGGTGTGAAAAATGCAAGAAGCATGAAATGGCGAGAAAAAAATGAGGAGCAGGAAAAGGTGTGAAAAATATGAATAGCCGGAAAAGTGAGAAAAATATGAGGAGCATGAAAAGTTGTGAAAAATGCAAGAAGCATGAAAAGGTTAGAAAAATACAAGGAGATGAAAAGGTCTGAAAAATAGGAGCAGCATGAAAAGGTCTGAAAAATACGAGGAGCATGAAACGCTGTGAAAAATACGAGGAGAATGAAAAGGTCTGAAGAATACGAGGAGCATGAAAAGCTGTGAAAAATACGAGGAGCATGAAAAGGTCTGAAAAATATGAGGAGCATGAAAACCTGTGAAAAATACGAGGAGCATGAAAAGGTCTGAAGAATACGAGGAGCATGAAACGCTGTGAAAAATACGAGGAGCATGAAACGGTCTGAAAAATATGAGGAGCATGAAAAAGTGTCATTAATATGAGGAGTATGAAACGGTGTGAAAAACACGAAGATCATGAAAAGGTGTGAAAAATACGAAGAGCATGAAAATGTGTGAAAAATATGAGGAGCATTAAAAGGTGTTAAAAATATGGAGAGCATTAAACGGTCTGAAAAATATGAGGAGCATGCAACGGTCTGAAATATATGAGGAGCATGATACAGTCTGAAAAATATGAGGAGCATGAATATGTTTCAAAAATATGAGGAGAATGAAATGGTGAGAAAAATTTGAAGAGCCTGAAAATGTGTGAAAAATATGAGGAGTATGAAAAGGTGTGAAAAATACGAAGAGGATGAAAAGGTGTGAAAAATATGAAGAGCATGAAAAGGTGTGAAAAATACGAGGAGCATGAAAAGGTGTGAAAAATACGAGGAGCATGAAAAGGTGTGAAAATTACGACGGGCATGAAAAGGTCTGAAAAATACGAGGACCGTGAAAAGGTCTGAAAAATACAAGGAGCTTGAAAAGGTCGGAAAAATTTGAGGAGCATGAAAAGGTCTGAAAAATACGAGGAGGATGAAAAGGTCTGAAAAATCCCAGGAGCATGAAATGGTCTGAAAAATATGAGGACAATGAAAAGGTGTCAAAAATATGAGGAGCATGTAAAGGTGTGAAAAATATGAGGAGCATGAAAACGTGTCAAAAATATGAGGAGCATGAAAGGTGTGAAAATATGAAGAGCATGAAATGGTGTGAAAAATCTGAAGATCTAAAAAAGGTTTCAAAAATATGAGGGCATGAAAAGGTGTGCCAAATATGAGGAACATGAAACGGTATGAAAAATATTAGAAGCAGGAAACGGTGTGAAAAATATGAGGAGCATGAAAAACTGTGAAATATATGAGAAGCCTGAAAAGCTGTGAAAAATATGAGGAGCATAAAACGGTCTGAAAAATATGTGGAGCATGAAATGCTCTGAAAAATATGAGGAGCATGAAACGGTCTGAAAAATACGAGGAGCATGAAAAGGTCTGAAAAATATGTAGAGCATTAAAAGGTGTCAAAAATATGAGGAGCATGAAAACCTGTTAAAAATATGAAGAGCATGAAAAGATTTCAAAAATGTGAGGAATATGTAAAGGTGTGAAAAATATGAAGAGCATGAAACGGTCTGAAAAATATGAGGAGCATGAAATGCTCTGAAAAATACGGGGAGCATGAAAAGGTCTGAAAAATATGAGGAGCATGAAAAGGTGTGAAAAATATGAAGAGCATGAAAAGGTGTGAAAAATATGAGGAGCATGAAAAGGTGTTAAAAATATGGAGGGCATGAAACGGTCTATAAAATATGAGGAGCAGGCAATGGTCTGAAAAATATGAGAGCATGATACAGTCTGAAAAATATGAGGAGCATGAATATGTGTCAATTATATGAGGAGAATGAAATGGTGAGAAATATTAGAAGAGCCTGAAAATGTGTGAAAAATTTGAGGAGTATGAAAAGGTGTGAAAAATACGAAGAGGATGAAAAGGTGTGAAAAATATGAAGAGCATGAAAAGGTGTGAAAAATATGAAGAGCAAGAAAAGGTGTGAAAAATACGAGGAGCATGAAAAGGTGTGAAAAATACGAGGAGCATGAAAAGGTGTGAAAAATAAGAGGAGCATGAAAATGTCTGAAAAATAGGAGGAGCCTTAAAAGGTCTGAAAAATCTGAGGAGCATGAAATGGTCTGAAAAAAAAGAGGGGCATGAAAAGATCTGAAAATATGAAGAGCATGAAAAGGTCTGAAAAATATGTAAAGCATGAAAAGGTGTCAAAAATATGAGGAGCATGAAAACGTGTGAAAAATATGTAGAGCATGGAAAGGTGTCAAAATATGAGGAGCATGTAAAGGTGTGAAAAATATGAGGAGCATGATCTGTATGAAAAATAAGGGGAGCATGAAACGGTGTGAAAAATAAGAAGAGCATGAAAAGGTGTGAATATTATGAGGAGCATGAAAAGGTGTTAAAAATATGAAGAGCATGAAAAGGTCTGAAAAATTTGAGGAGCATGTAAAGGTGTGAAAAATATGAGGAGCATAAAATGTTGTCCAAAATATGAGGAGCATGAAAAGTTTTTAAAAATTGGAGGAGCACGAAACGTTCTGAAAAATATGAGGATCATATAACGGTCTGAAAAATATGAGAAGCATGAAAAAGTTTCAAAAATATGAGGAGCATGAAACGGTCTGGAAAATATGAGCAGCATGAAACAGTCTGAAAAATATGAGGAGCATGAAACGGTCTGAAAAATATGAGCAGCATGAAAAGGTGTGAAAATATGAAGAGCATGGAAAGGTGTCAAAAATATTAGGAGCATCTAAAGGTGTGAAAAATATGAGGAACATGAAACGATATGAAAAATATGAGGAGCAGGAAACGGTGTGAAAAATATGAGGAACATGAAAAGCTGTGAAATATATGAGAAGCATGAAAAGTTGTGAAAAATATGAGGAGCAAAATACGGTCTGAAAAATATGAGGAGCATGAAACTATATGAAAAATATGAGGAGCATGAATGGCTCTGAAAAATACGAGGGTCATGAAAAGGTCTGAAAAATATGTAGAGCATTAAAATGTGTCAAAAATATGAGGAGCATGGAAACGTGTAAAAAATACGAGGAACATGAAACGATCTGAAAAATATGAGGAGCATCAATTGGTCTGAAAAATATGAGGAGCATGGAAAGTTGTCATAAATACGAGGATCATGTAAAGGTGTGAAATATATGAGGAGCATGAAATTGTATGAAAAATATGAGGAGAATGAAAAGGTCTGAAAAATATGTAGAGCATGAAAAGGTTTCAAATATATGAGGAGCTTGAAAAGGTGTGAAAAATATTAGGAGCATGAAAGGTGTCAAAAATATGAGGAGCATGTAAAGGTGTGAAAAATATGCAGAGCATAAATCTGCACGAAAAATATGAAGAGCATGAAAAGGTGTGAAAAATATGAAGAGCATGAAACGGTCTGAAAAATATGAGGTGCATGAAAAGATTTCAAAAATATGAGGAGCATGAAACGGTGTGAAAAATATGAAGAGCATGAAAAGTTGTGAAAAATACGAAGTGATGAAAAGGTTTGAAAAATATGAAGAGCAAGAAAAGGTGTGAAAAATATGAAGAGCATGAAACGGTCTGAAAAATATGAGGTGCATGAAAAGATGTCAAAAATATGAAGAGCATGAAATGGTGTGAAAAAAAAATGAAGAGCATGAAAAGGTGTGAAAAATATGAAGAGCATGAAAAGGTGTGAAAAATACGAGGAGCATGAAACGGTCCACAAAAGACGACGAGCATGAAAAGGTTTCAAAAATTCGAGGAGCATGTAAATGTGTGAAACATACGAGGAGCATGAAAACGTGTGAAAAATACAAGGAACATGAAAAGGTCTGAAAATACGAGGAGCATGAAAAAGTCTGAAAAATATGAAGAACATGAAAAAGTGTCAAAAAAATGAGGAGCATGAAACGGTATGAAAATATGAACAGCATGAAAAGCTGTCAAAAGTATGAGGAGCATGTAATGGTGTAAAAAATATGAGGAGCATGAAACTGTATGAAAAACATGAGGAGCATGAAACGGTGTGAAAAATATGAGGAGCATGCAAAGATGTGAAAAATATGAGGAGAATGAAATGATCTGAAAAAAAAAAAGGGGAGCATTAAACGGTCCAAAAAATACGAGGAGCATGAAACGGTGTGAAAAGTATGAAGAGCATGAAAAGGTGTGAAAAATATGAAGAGCAGGAAAAGGTGTGAAAAATATGAGGAGCATGAAAAGGTCTGAAAAATACGAAGAGCATGAAAAGGGGTGAAATGTACGAGGAGCATGAAAAGGTGTGAAAAACACGGGGAGCATGAAAAGGTCTGAAAAATACGAGGAGCATGAAAATTTCTGAAAAATACGAGGAGCATAAAATGGTCTGAAAAATACGAGGAGCATAAAAAGTTCTGAAAAATATAAAGAGCATGAAAACGTGTCAATAATATGAGGAGAATGTAAACGTGTGAAAAATATGAAGAGCATGAAAAGGTGTGAAAAATATGAGGAGCATGAAATTGTCTGAAAAAAATGAGGAGCATAAAATGCTCTGAAATATATGGGGAGCATGAAAAGGTCTGAAAAATATGTAGAGCATTAAAAGGTGTCAAAAATATGAGGAGCATGAAAAGCTGTGAAAAATATGTAGAGCATGAAAAGATTTCAAAAATGTGAGGAACATGTAAAGGTGTGAAAAATATGAAGAGCATGAAAAGCTGTCAAAAATATGAGGAGCATGTAATGGTGTGAAAAATATGAGGAGCATAAAACTGTATGAAAAATAAGAAGAGCATGAAACTGTGTGAAAAATATGAGGAGCATGAAAAGATGTGAAAAATATGAGGAGAATGAAATGATCTGAAAAAAAATAGAGGGGCATTAAACGGCCTGAAAAATATGAGGAGCATGACACGGTATGAAAAATATGAGGTGCATGAAAAGAGTTCAAAAATATGAGGAGCATGAAACGGTGTGAAAAATATGAAGAGCATGAAAAGTTGTGAAAAATACGAAGTGATGAAAAGGTTTGAAAAATATGAAGAGCAAGAAAAGGTGTGAAAAATATGAAGAGCATGAACAGCTGTGAAATATACGAAGAGCATGCAAAGGAGTGAAAAACAAGAAGAGCATGAAAAGGTGTGAAAAATATGAAGAGCATGAAAAGGTGTGAAAAATACGAGGAGCATGAAAAGTTCTGAAATATACGAGGAGCATGAAAAGGACTGAAAATTATGAGGAGCATGAAAATATCTGAAAAATACGAGGAGCATGAAGAGGTCTGAAAAATACGAGGAGCATGAAAAAGTCTGAAAAATCCCAGGAGCATGAAATGGTCTGAAAAATATGAGGACAATGAAAAGGTGTCAAAAATATGAGGAATAGGAAAAGGTGTGAAAAATATGAAGAGCAGGAAAAGGTGTCAAAAATATGAGGAGCCTGTAAATGTGTGAAACATATGAGGAGCATGAAAACGTATGAAAAGTCCAAGGAACATGAAAAGTTCTGAAAATACGAGGATCATGAAAAAGTCTGAAAAATATGAAGAACATGAAAAAGTGTCAAAAATATGAGGAGCATGAAAAGCTCTGAAAAATATGTAGAGCATTAAAAGGTGTCAAAAATATGAGGAGCATGAAAACGTGTGAAAAATATGAAGAGCATGTAAAGATTTAAAAAATGTGAGGAACATGTAAAGGTATGAAAAATATGAAGAGCATGAAAGCAGTCAAAAATATGAGGAGCATGTAATGGTGTGAAAAACATGAGGAGAATGAAACTGTATGAAAAATATGAGGAGCATGAAACGGTGTGAAAAATATGAGGAGCATGAAAAGATGTGAAAAATATGAGGAGAATGAAATGATCTGAAAAAAAGGGGGAGTATTAAACGGTCTGTAAAATATGAGGAGCATGAAACGGTCTGAAAAATATGAGGTGCATGAAAAGATGTCAAAAATATGAGGAGCATAAAACGGTGTGAAAAATATGAAGAGCATGAAAAGTTGTGAAAAATCTGAAGAGCTACAAAAGGTGTCAAAAATATGAGGGCATGAAAAGGTGTGAAAAATATGAGGAACATGAAACGCTCTGAAAAATATGAGGAGCATGAAACGGTCTGAAAAATACGAGGAGCATGAAAAGGTCTGAAAAATATGTAGAGCATTAAAAGATGTCAAAAATATGAGGAGCAGGAAAACCTATTAAAAATATAAAGAGCATGTAACGGTCTGAAAAATATGAGTAGCATGAAATGCTCTGAAAAATATGGGGAGCATGAAAAGGTCTGAAAAATATGAGGAGCATGAAAAGGTGTGAAAAATATGAAGAGCATGAAAAGGTGTGAAAAATATGAGGAGCATGAAAAGGTGTGAAAAATATGGAGAGCATGAAACGGTCTGAAAAATATGAGGAGCATTCAATGGTCTGAAAAATATGAAGAGCATGATACAGTCTGAAAAATATGAGGAGCATGAATACGTGTCAAATATATGAGGAGAATGAAATGGTGAGAAAAATTTGAAGAGCCTGAAAATGTGTGAAAAATATGAGGAGTATGAAAAGGTGTGAAAAATACGAAGAGGATGAAAAGGTGTGAAAAATATAAAGAGCATGAAAAGGTGTTAAAAATACGAAGTGATGAAAAGTTTTGAAAAATATGAAGAGCAAGAAAAGGTATGAAAAATATGAAGAGCATGAAAAGGTGTGAAAAATGCAAGAAGCATGAAAAGGTGAGAAAAATATGAGGAGCATGAAAAGGTGTGAAAAATATGAATAGCCGGCAAAGTGAGAAAAATATGAGGAGCATGAAAAGCTGTGAAAAATACAAGGAGATGAAAAGGTCTGAAAAATAGGAGCAGCATGAAAAGGTCTGAAAAATACGAGGAGCATGAAACGCTGTGAAAAATATGAGGAGCATGAAAAGGTCTGAAGAATACGAGGAGCATGAAAAGCTGTGAAAAATACGAGGAGCATGAAAAAGTCTGAAATATACGAGGAGCATGAAAACCTGTGAAAAATACGAAGAGCATGAAAAGGTCTGAAAAATACGAGGAGCATGAAAAGGTGTTAAAAATATGGAGAGCATGAAACGGTCTGAAAAATATGAGGAGCATGCAATGGTCTGAAAAATATGAAGAGCATGATACAGTCTGAAAAATAAGAGGAGCATGAATATCTGTCAAATATATGAGGAGAATGAAATGGTGAGAAAAATTTGAAGAGCCTGAAAATGTGTGAAAAATATGAGGAGTATGAAAAGGTGTGAAAAATACGAAGAGGATGAAAAGGTGTGAAAAATATGAAGAGCATGAAAAGGTCTGAAAAATAGGAAGTGATGAAAAGTTTTGAAAAATATGAAGAGCAAGAAAAGGTATGAAAAATACGAAGAGCATGAAAAGGTGTGAAAAATGCAAGAAGCATGAAAAGGTTAGAAAAATATGAGGAGCATGAAATCCTGTGAAAAATACAAAGAGCATGAAAAGGTCTGAAGTATATGAGGAGAAGGAAAATCTGTGAAAAATACGAGGAGCATGAAAAGGTGTGAAAAATACAAGGAGCATGATAAGGCATGAAAAATACTGAGAGCATGAAACGCTGTGAAAAATAGGAGGAGCATGGAAAGGGCTGAAGAATACGAGGAGAATGAAAAGGTGTAAAAAATACGAGGAGCATGAAAAGGTGTGAAAACTGCGAGGAGCATGAAAAGGTCGGAAAAATACGAGGAGCATGAAAAGGTGGGAAAAATATGAAGAGCATGAAAAGGGGAGAAAAAATGCAAGAAGCATGAAAAGGTGAGAAAAATACGAGGAGCATGAAAAGGTGTGAAAAATATGAATAGCCGGAAAAGTGAGAAAAATATGAGGAGCATGAAAAGCTGTGAAAAATACGAGGAGCATGAAAAGGTGTGAAAAATACAAGGAGCATGATAAGTTGTGAAAAATACTGAGAGCATGAAACGCTGTGAAAAATAGGAGGAGCATGAAAAGGTCTGAAAAATACGAGGAGCATGAAACGCTGTGAAAAATACGAGGAGAATGAAAAGGTCTGAAGTGTACGAGGAGCATGAAAAGCTGTGAAAAATACGACGAGCATGAAAAGGTCTGAAAAATACGAGGACCGAGAAAAGGTCTGAAAAATACAAGGAGCTTGAAAAGGTCGGAAAAATTTGAGGAGCATGAAAAGGTCTGAAAAATACAAGGAGGATTAAACGGTCTGAAAAATCCCAGGAGCATGAAATGGTCTGAAAAATATGAGGACAATGAAAAGGTGTCAAAAATATGAGGATCATGTAAAGGTGTGAAAAATATGAGGAGCATGAAAACGTGTCAAAAAAATAAGGAGCATGAAATGGTGTGAAAAATCTGAAGATCTAAAAAAGTTTTCAAAAATATGAGGGCATGAAAAGGTGTGCCAAATATGAGGAACATGAAACGGTTTAAAAAATATTAGAAGCAGGAAACGGTGTGAAAAATATGAGGAGCATGAAAAACTGTGAAATATATGAGAAGCCTGAAAAGCTGTGAAAAATATGAGGAGCATGAAACGGTCTGAAAAATATGTGGAGCATGAAAGGCTCTGAAAAATATGAGGAGCATGAAACGGTTTGAAAAATACGAGGAGCATGAAAAGGTCTGAAAAATATGTAGAGCATTAAAAGGTGTCAAAAATATGAGGAGCATGAAAACCTGTTAAAAATATGAAGACCATGAAAAGATTTCAAAAAAGTGAGGAATACGTAAAGGTGTAAAAAATATGAAGAGCATGAAACGGTCTGAAAAATATGAGGAGCATGAAATGCTCTGAAAAATACGGGGAGCATGAAAAGGTCTGAAAAATATGAGGAGCATGAAAAGGTTTGAAATATATGGAGAGCATGAAACGGTCTGAAAAATATGAGGAGCATGCAATGGTCTGAAAAATATGAAGAGCATGATACAGTCTGAAAAATATGAGGAGCATGAATATGTGTCAAATATATGAGGAGAATGAAATGGTGAGAAAAATTTGAAGAGCCTGAAAATGTGCGAAAAATATGAGGAGTATGAAAAGGTGTTAAAAATACGAAGAGCATGAAAAGGTGTGAAAAATTCGAAGTGATGAAAAGTTTTGAAAAATAAGAAGAGCAAGAAAAGGTATGAAAAATATGAAGAGCATGAAAAGGTGTGAAAAATGCAAGAAGCATGAAATGGCGAGAAAAAAATGAGGAGCAGGAAAAGGTGTGAAAAATATGAATAGCCGGAAAAGTGAGAAAAATATGAGGAGCATGAAAAGTTGTGAAAAATGCAAGAAGCATGAAAAGGTTAGAAAAATACAAGGAGATGAAAAGGTTTGAAAAATAGGAGCAGCATGAAAAGGTCTGAAAAATACGAGGAGCATGAAACGCTGTGAAAAATACGAGGAGAATGAAAAGGTCTGAAGAATACGAGGAGCATGAAAAGCTGTGAAAAATACGAGGAGCATGAAAAGGTCTGAAAAATATGAGGAGCATGAAAACCTGTGAAAAATACGAGGAGCATGAAAAGGTCTGAAGAATACGAGGAGCATGAAACGCTGTGAAAAATACGAGGAGCATGAAACGGTCTGAAAAATATGAGGAGCATGAAAAAGTGTCATTAATATGAGGAGTATGAAACGGTGTGAAAAACACGAAGATCATGAAAAGGTGTGAAAAATACGAAGAGCATGAAAATGTGTGAAAAATATGAGGAGCATGAAAAGGTGTTAAAAATATGGAGAGCATTAAACGGTCTGAAAAATATGAGGAGCATGCAAAGGTCTGAAATATATGAGGAGCATGATACAGTCTGAAAAATATGAGGAGCATGAATATGTTTCAAAAATATGAGGAGAATGAAATGGTGAGAAAAATTTGAAGAGCCTGAAAATGTGTGAAAAATATGAGGAGTATGAAAAGGTGTGAAAAATACGAAGAGGATGAAAAGGTGTGAAAAATATGAAGAGCATGAAAAGGTGTGAAAAATACGAGGAGCATGAAAAGGTGTGAAAAATACGAGGAGCATGAAAAGGTGTGAAAATTACGACGGGCATGAAAAGGTCTGAAAAATACGAGGACCGTGAAAAGGTCTGAAAAATACAAGGAGCTTGAAAAGGTCGGAAAAATTTGAGGAGCATGAAAAGGTCTGAAAAATACGAGGAGGATGAAAAGGTCTGAAAAATCCCAGGAGCATGAAATGGTCTGAAAAATATGAGGACAATGAAAAGGTGTCAAAAATATGAGGAGCATGTAAAGGTGTGAAAAATATGAGGAGCATGAAAACGTGTCAAAAATATGAGGAGCATGAAAGGTGTGAAAATATGAAGAGCATGAAATGGTGTGAAAAATCTGAAGATCTAAAAAAGGTTTCAAAAATATGAGGGCATGAAAAGGTGTGCCAAATATGAGGAACATGAAACGGTATGAAAAATATTAGAAGCAGGAAACGGTGTGAAAAATATGAGGAGCATGAAAAACTGTGAAATATATGAGAAGCCTGAAAAGCTGTGAAAAATATGAGGAGCATAAAACGGTCTGAAAAATATGTGGAGCATGAAATGCTCTGAAAAATATGAGGAGCATGAAACGGTCTGAAAAATACGAGGAGCATGAAAAGGTCTGAAAAATATGTAGAGCATTAAAAGGTGTCAAAAATATGAGGAGCATGAAAACCTGTTAAAAATATGAAGAGCATGAAAAGATTTCAAAAATGTGAGGAATATGTAAAGGTGTGAAAAATATGAAGAGCATGAAAAGGTGTGAAAAATATGAAGAGCAAGAAAAGGTGTGAAAATACGAGGAGCATGAAAAGGTGTGAAAAATACGAGGAGCATGAAAAGGTGTGAAAAATAAGAGGAGCATGAAAATGTCTGAAAAATAGGAGGAGCCTTAAAAGGTCTGAAAAATCTGAGGAGCATGAAATGGTCTGAAAAAAAAGAGGGGCATGAAAAGGTCTGAAAATATGAAGAGCATGAAAAGGTCTGAAAAATATGTAAAGCATGAAAAGGTGTCAAAAATATGAGGAGCATGAAAACGTGTGAAAAATATGTAGAGCATGGAAAGGTGTCAAAATATGAGGAGCATGTAAAGGTGTGAAAAATATGAGGAGCATGATCTGTATGAAAAATAAGGGGAGCATGAAACGGTGTGAAAAATAAGAAGAGCATGAAAAGGTGTGAATATTATGAGGAGCATGAAAAGGTGTTAAAAATATGAAGAGCATGAAAAGGTCTGAAAAATTTGAGGAGCATGTAAAGGTGTGAAAAATATGAGGAGCATAAAATGTTGTCCAAAATATGAGGAGCATGAAAAGTTTTTAAAAATTGGAGGAGCACAAAACGTTCTGAAAAATATGAGGATCATATAACGGTCTGAAAAATATGAGAAGCATGAAAAAGTTTCAAAAATATGAGGAGCATGAAACGGTCTGGAAAATATGAGCAGCATGAAACAGTCTGAAAAATATGAGGAGCATGAAACGGTCTGAAAAATATGAGCAGCATGAAAAGGTGTGAAAATATGAAGAGCATGGAAAGGTGTCAAAAATATTAGGAGCATCTAAAGGTGTGAAAAATATGAGGAACATGAAACGATATGAAAAATATGAGGAGCAGGAAACGGTGTGAAAAATATGAGGAACATGAAAAGCTGTGAAATATATGAGAAGCATGAAAAGTTGTGAAAAATATGAGGAGCAAAATACGGTCTGAAAAATATGAGGAGCATGAAACTATATGAAAAATATGAGGAGCATGAATGGCTCTGAAAAATACGAGGGTCATGAAAAGGTCTGAAAAATATGTAGAGCATTAAAATGTGTCAAAAATATGAGGAGCATGGAAACGTGTGAAAAATACGAGGAACATGAAACGATCTGAAAAATATGAGGAGCATCAATTGGTCTGAAAAATATGAGGAGCATGGAAAGTTGTCATAAATACGAGGATCATGTAAAGGTGTGAAATATATGAGGAGCATGAAATTGTATGAAAAATATGAGGAGAATGAAAAGGTCTGAAAAATATGTAGAGCATGAAAAGGTTTCAAATATATGAGGAGCTTGAAAAGGTGTGAAAAATATTAGGAGCATGAAAGGTGTCAAAAATATGAGGAGCATGTAAAGGTGTGAAAAATATGCAGAGCATAAATCTGCACGAAAAATATGAAGAGCATGAAAAGGTGTGAAAAATATGAAGAGCATGAAACGGTCTGAAAAATATGAGGTGCATGAAAAGATTTCAAAAATATGAGGAGCATGAAACGGTGTGAAAAATATGAAGAGCATGAAAAGTTGTGAAAAATACGAAGTGATGAAAAGGTTTGAAAAATATGAAGAGCAAGAAAAGGTGTGAAAAATATGAAGAGCATGAAACGGTCTGAAAAATATGAGGTGCATGAAAAGATGTCAAAAATATGAAGAGCATGAAATGGTGTGAAAAAAAAATGAAGAGCATGAAAAGGTGTGAAAAATATGAAGAGCATGAAAAGGTGTGAAAAATACGAGGAGCATGAAACGGTCCACAAAAGACGACGAGCATGAAAAGGTTTCAAAAATTCGAGGAGCATGTAAATGTGTGAAACATACGAGGAGCATGAAAACGTGTGAAAAATACAAGGAACATGAAAAGGTCTGAAAATACGAGGAGCATGAAAAAGTCTGAAAAATATGAAGAACATGAAAAAGTGTCAAAAAAATGAGGAGCATGAAACGGTATGAAAATATGAACAGCATGAAAAGCTGTCAAAAGTATGAGGAGCATGTAATGGTTTAAAAAATATGAGGAGCATGAAACTGTATGAAAAACATGAGGAGCATGAAACGGTGTGAAAAATATGAGGAGCATGCAAAGATGTGAAAAATATGAGGAGAATGAAATGATCTGAAAAAAAAAAAAGGGGAGCATTAAACGGTCCAAAAAATACGAGGAGCATGAAACGGTGTGAAAAATATGAAGAGCATGAAAAGGTGTGAAAAATATGAAGAGCAGGAAAAGGTGTGAAAAATATGAGGAGCATGAAAAGGTCTGAAAAATACGAAGAGCATGAAAAGGGGTGAAATGTACGAGGAGCATGAAAAGGTGTGAAAAACACGGGGAGCATGAAAAGGTCTGAAAAATACGAGGAGCATGAAAATTTCTGAAAAATACGAGGAGCATAAAATGGTCTGAAAAATACGAGGAGCATAAAAAGGTCTGAAAAATATAAAGAGCATGAAAAGGTGTCAATAATATGAGGAGAATGTAAACGTGTGAAAAATATGAAGAGCATGAAAAGGTGTGAAAAATATGAGGAGCATGAAATTGTCTGAAAAAAATGAGGAGCATAAAATGCTCTGAAATATATGGGGAGCATGAAAAGATCTGAAAAATATGTAGAGCATTAAAAGGTGTCAAAAATATGAGGAGCATGAAAAGCTGTGAAAAATATGTAGAGCATGAAAAGATTTCAAAAATGTGAGGAACATGTAAAGGTGTGAAAAATATGAAGAGCATGAAAAGCTGTCAAAAATATGAGGAGCATGTAATGGTGTGAAAAATATGAGGAGCATAAAACTGTATGAAAAATAAGAAGAGCATGAAACTGTGTGAAAAATATGAGGAGCATGAAAAGATGTGAAAAATATGAGGAGAATGAAATGATCTGAAAAAAAATAGAGGGGCATTAAACGGCCTGAAAAATATGAGGAGCATGAAACGGTATGAAAAATATGAGGTGCATGAAAAGAGTTCAAAAATATGAGGAGCATGAAACGGTGTGAAAAATATGAAGAGCATGAAAAGTTGTGAAAAATACGAAGTGATGAAAAGGTTTGAAAAATATGAAGAGCAAGAAAAGGTGTGAAAAATATGAAGAGCATGAACAGCTGTGAAATATACGAAGAGCATGCAAAGGAGTGAAAAACAAGAAGAGCATGAAAAGGTGTGAAAAATATGAAGAGCATGAAAGGATGTGAAAAATACGAGGAGCATGAAAAGTTCTGAAATATACGAGGAGCATGAAAAGGACTGAAAATTATGAGGAGCATGAAAATATCTGAAAAATACGAGGAGCATGAAGAGGTCTGAAAAATACGAGGAGCATGAAAAAGTCTGAAAAATCCCAGGAGCATGAAATGGTCTGAAAAATATGAGGACAATGAAAAGCTGTCAAAAATATGAGGAATAGGAAAAGGTGTGAAAAATATGAAGAGCAGGAAAAGGTGTCAAAAATATGAGGAGCCTGTAAATGTGTGAAACATATGAGGAGCATGAAAACGTATGAAAAGTCCAAGGAACATGAAAAGTTCTGAAAATACGAGGATCATGAAAAAGTCTGAAAAATATGAAGAACATGAAAAAGTGTCAAAAATATGAGGAGCATGAAAAGCTCTGAAAAATATGTAGAGCATTAAAAGGTGTCAAAAATATGAGGAGCATGAAAACGTGTGAAAAATATGAAGAGCATGTAAAGATTTAAAAAATGTGAGGAACATGTAAAGGTATGAAAAATATGAAGAGCATGAAAGCAGTCAAAAATATGAGGAGCATGTAATGGTGTGAAAAACATGAGGAGAATGAAACTGTATGAAAAATATGAGGAGCATGAAACGGTGTGAAAAATATGAGGAGCATGAAAAGATGTGAAAAATATGAGGAGAATGAAATGATCTGAAAAAAAGGGGGAGTATTAAACGGTCTGTAAAATATGAGGAGCATGAAACGGTCTGAAAAATATGAGGTGCATGAAAAGATGTCAAAAATATGAGGAGCATGAAACGGTGTGAAAAATATGAAGAGCATGAAAAGTTGTGAAAAATCTGAAGAGCTACAAAAGGTGTCAAAAATATGAGGGCATGAAAAGGTGTGAAAAATATGAGGAACATGAAACGGTCTGAAAAAAATGAGGAGCATCAATCGGTCTGAAAAATATGAGGAGCATGAATGGGTCTGAAAAATACGAGGAGCATGAAAAGGTCTGAAAAATATCTAGATCATTAAAAGGTGTCAAAAATATGAGGAGCATGAAAACTTGTGAAAAATATGAAGAGCATGAAAAGGTGTGAAAAATATCAAGAGCATAAAAAGGTCTGAAAATATGAGGAGCATGAAATGGTGTGAAAAATATGAGGAGCATGCAACGGTCTGAAAACTATGAGGAGCATGCAACGGTCTGAAAAATATGAGGAGCATGATACAGTCTGAAAAATATGAGGAGGATGAATATGTTTCAAAAATATGAGGAGCATGAAATGGTGCGAAAAATTTGAAGAGCCTGAAAATGTGTGAAAAATATGAGGAGTATGAATAGGTGTGAAAAATATGAAGAGCATGGAAAATTGTGACAAATATGAGGAGCATGAAACGGTCTGAAAAATATGAGGCGCATGAAAAGGTGTCAAAAATATGAGGAGCATGAAATGGTGTGAAAAATCTGAGGAGCATGAAATGGTCTGAAAAAAACGAGGAGCTTGAAAAGGTCTGAAAAATGCGAGGAGCATGAAAAGGTCTCAGAAATACGAGGAGCATCAGAAGCTCTGAAAGATAAGAGCAGCATGAAAAGGTTGAAAAATCCGAGAGCATGAAATGGTCTTAAAAATATGAAGAGCATGAAAAGGTGTCAAAAAAATGAGGAACATGAAATGGTGTGAAACATATGAAGAGCAGGAAATGGTGTCAAAAATATGAGGAGCATGAAACGGTGTGAAAAATCTGAGGAGCATGAAATGGTCAAAAAAAACGAGGAGCGTGAAAAGGTCTGAAAAATGCGAGGAGCATGAAAAGGTCGCAGAAATACGAGGAGCATCAGAAGCTCTGAAAGATAAGAGCAGCATGAAAAGGTTGAAAAATCCGAGAGCATGAAATGGTCTTAAAAATATGAAGAGCATGAAAAGTGTCAAAAAAATGAGGAACATGAAATGGTGTGAAACATATGAAGAGCATGAAAAGGTGTCAAAAATATGAGGAGCATGTAAAGGTATGAAAAATATGAGGAGCATGAATCTGAAAGAAAAATAAGAGGAGCATGAAACGGTGTAAAAAATATGAAGAGCATGAAAAGGTGTGAAATATACGAGGAGCATGAAAAGGTGTGAAAAATACGAGGAGCATGAATAGGTGTGAAAAATACGAGGAGCATGAAAAGGTGTGAAAAATAAGAGGAGCATGAAGAGGTCTGAAAAATAGGAGGAGCATTAAAAGGTCTGAAAAATCTGAGGAGCATGAAATGGTCTGAGAAAAAAGAGGGGCATGAAAAGGTCTGAAAATATGAGGAGCATGAAAAGGTCTGAAAAATATTTAAAGCATGAAAAGGTGTCAAAAATATGAGGAGCATGAAAACGTGTGAAAATTATGTAGAGCATGGAAAGGTGTCAAAATATGAGGAGCATGTAAAGGTGTGAAAAATATGAGGAGCATGATCTGTATGAAAAATAAGGGGAGCATGAAACGGTGTGAAAAATAAGAAGAGCATGAAAAGGTGTGAATATTATGAGGAGCATGAAAAGGTGTTAAAAATATGAAGAGCATGAAAAGGTCTGAAAAATTTGAGGAGCATGTAAAGGTGTGAAAAATATGAGGAGCATAAAATGTTGTCCAAAATATGAGGAGCATGAAAAGTTTTTAAAAATTGGAGGAGCACGAAACGTTCTGAAAAATATGAGGATCATGTAACGGTCTGAAAAATATGAGAAGCATGAAAAAGTTTCAAAAATATGAGGAGCATGAAACGGTCTGGAAAATATGAGCAGCATGAAACGGTCTGAAAAATATGAGGAGCATGAAACGGTCTGAAAAATATGAGCAGCATGAAAAGGTGTGAAAATATGAAGAGCATGGAAAGGTGTCAAAAATATTAAGAGCATCTAAAGGTGTGAAAAATATGAGGAGCATGAAACTGTATGAAAAATATGAGGAGCATGAAATGGTCTGAAAAATAGGAGGAGCCTGAAATGTTGACAAAAATATGAGCAGCATGAAAAGGTGTGAGAAAAACGAAGAGCATGAAAAGGTGTGAAAAACACGAAAAGCATGAAAAGGTGTGCAAAAGACAAGAAGCATGAAAAGGTGTGAAAAATACGAAGAGGATGAAAAGGTGTGAAAAATATGAAAAGCATTAAAAAGTGTGAAAAATATGAAGAGCATGAAAAGGTGTGAAAAATGCAAGAAGCATGAAAAGGTGAGAAAAATACGAGGAGCATGAAAAGGTCTGAAAAATATGAGGAGCATGAAAAGGTGTCAAAAATATGAGGAGCATGAAATGGTGTGAAAAATCTGAGGAGCATGAAATGGTCTGAAAAAAACGAGGAGCTTGAAAAGGTCTGAAAAATGCGAGGAGCATGAAAAGGTCTCAGAAATACGAGGAGCATCAGAAGCTCTGAAAGATAAGAGCAGCATGAAAAGGTTGAAAAATCCGAGAGCATGAAATGGTCTTAAAAATATGAAGAGCATGAAAAGGTGTCAAAAAAATGAGGAACATGAAATGGTGTGAAACATATGAAGAGCAGGAAAAGGTGTCAAAAATATGAGGAGCATGAAACGGTGTGAAAAATCTGAGGAGCATGAAATGGTCTGAAAAAAACGAGGAGCTTGAAAAGGTCTGAAAAATGCGAGGAGCATGAAAAGGTCTCAGAAATACGAGGAGCATCAGAAGCTCTGAAAGATAAGAGCAGCATGAAAAGGTTGAAAAATCCGAGAGCATGAAATGGTCTTAAAAATATGAAGAGCATGAAAAGGTGTCAAAAAAATGAGGAACATGAAATGGTGTGAAACATATGAAGAGCAGGAAAAGGTGTCAAAAATATGAGGAGCATGAAACGGTGTGAAAAATCTGAGGAGCATGAAATGGTCTGAAAAAAACGAGGAGCTTGAAAAGGTCTGAAAAATGCGAGGAGCATGAAAAGGTCTCAGAAATACGAGGAGCATCAGAAGCTCTGAAAGATAAGAGCAGCATGAAAAGGTTGAAAAATCCGAGAGCATGAAATGGTCTTAAAAATATGAAGAGCATGAAAAGGTGTCAAAAAAATGAGGAACATGAAATGGTGTGAAACATATGAAGAGCATGAAAAGGTGTCAAAAATATGAGGAGCATGTAAAGGTATGAAAAATATGAGGAGCATGAATCTGAAAGAAAAATATGAGGAGCATGAAACGGTGTAAAAAATATGAAGAGCATGAAAAGGTGTGAAAAATACGAGGAGCATGAAAAGGTGTGAAAAATACGAGGAGCATGAATAGGTGTGAAAAATACGAGGAGCATGAAAAGGTGTGAAAAATAAGAGGAGCATGAAGAGGTCTGAAAAATAGGAGGAGCATTAAAAGGTCTGAAAAATCTGAGGAGCATGAAATGGTCTGAAAAAAAAGAGGGGCATGAAAAGGTCTGAAAATATGAGGAGCATGAAAAGGTCTGAAAAATATTTAAAGCATGAAAAGGTGTCAAAAATATGAGGAGCATGAAAACGTGTGAAAAATATGTAGAGCATGGAAAGGTGTCAAAATATGAGGAGCATGTAAAGGTGTGAAAAATATGAGGAGCATGAACTGTATGAAAAATAAGGGGAGCATGAAACGGTGTGAAAAATAAGAAGAGCATGAAAAGGTGTGAAAAATGCAAGAAGCATGAAAAGGTGAGAAAAATACGAGGAGCATGAAAATGTGTGAAAAACACGAAGAGCATGAAAATGTGTGAAAAATATGAGGAGCATGAAAAGGTGTTAAAAATATGGAGAGCACTAAACGGTCTGAAAAATATGAGGAGCATGCAACGGTCTGAAATATATGAGGAGCATGATACAGTCTGAAAAATATGAGGAGCATGAATATGTTTCAAAAATATGAGGAGAATGAAATGGTGAGAAAAATTTGAAGTGCCTGAAAATGTGTGAAAAATATGAGGAGTATGAAAAGGTGTGAAAAATATGAAGAGCATGAAAAGGTGTGAAAATACGAAGAGGATGAAAAGGTGTGAAAAATACGAAGTGATGAAAAGTTTTGAAAAATATGAAGAGCATGAAAAATTGTGACAAATATGAGGAGCATGAAACGGTCTGAAAAATATGAGGAGCATGAAAAGGTGTCAAAAATATGAGGAGCATGAAACGGTGTGAAAAATCTGAGGAGCATGAAATGGTCTGAAAAAAACGAGGAGCTTGAAAAGGTCTGAAAAATGCAAGGAGCATGAAAAGGTCTGAGAAATAAGAGGAGCATCAGAAGCTCTGAAAGATAAGAGCAGCATGAAAAGGTGTGAAAAATACGAGGAGCATGAAAATGTCTGAAAAATATGAGGAGCATGAAAATCTGTGAAAAATACGAGGAGCATGAAAAGGTGTGAAAAATACAAGGAGCATGATAAGGCATGAAAAATACCGAGAGCATGAAACACTGTGAAAAATAGGAGGAGCATGAAAAGGTCTGAAAAATAGGAGCAGCATGAAAAGGCCTGAAAAATACGAGGAGCATGAAAAGGTGTAAAAAATACGAGGAGCATGAAAAGGTGTGAAAACTGCGAGGAGCAATAAAAGTCGGAAAAATACAAGGAGCATGAAAAGGTGGGAAAAATATGAAGAGCATGAAAAGGTGCGAAAAATATGAGGAGCATGTAACGGGTTGAAAAATATGAGGAGCATGAAATGGTCTGAAAAATATGAGGAACATGAAAAAGTGTCATTAATATGAGGAGTATGAAACGGTGTGAAAAATACGAAGATCATGAAAGGTGTGAAAAATACGAAGAGCATGAAAAGGTGTGAAAAACACGAAGAGTATGAAAAGGTGTGAAAATTACGAAGAGCATGAATAGGCATGAAAAACACAATGAGCATGAAAATGTGTGAAAAATATGAGGAGCATGAAAAGGTGTTAAAAATATGGAGAGCATTAAACGGTCTGAAAAATATGAGGAGCATGCAACGGTCTGAAATATATGAGGAGCATGATACAGTCTGAAAAATATGAGGAGCATGAATATGTTTCAAAAATATGAGGAGAATGAAATGGTGAGAAAAAGTTGAAGAGCCTGAAAATGTGTGAAAAATATGAGGAGTATGAAAAGGTGTGAAAAATACGAAGAGGATGAAAAGGTGTGAAAAATATGAAGAGCATGAAAAGGTGTGAAAATACGAAGAGGATGAAAAGGTGTGAAAAATATGAAGAGCATGAAAAGGTCTGAAAAATACGAGGACCGTGAAAAGGTCTGAAAAATACAAGGAGCTTGAAAAGCTCGGAAAAATTTGAGGAGCATGAAATGGTCTGAAAAATATGAGGACAATGAAAAGGTGCCAAAAATATGAGGAGCATGTAAAGGTGTGAAAAATATGAGGAGCATGAAAACGTGTCAAAAATATGAGTGGCATGAAAGGTGTGAAAATATTAAGAGCATGAAATGGTGTGAAAAATCTGAAGATCTAAAAAAGGTTTCAAAAATAGGAGGGCATGAAAAGGTGTGCCAAATATGAGGAACATGAAACGGTATGAAAAATATTAGAAGCAGGAAACGGTGTGAAAAATATGAGGAGCATGAAAAACTGTGAAATATATGAGAAGCCTGAAAAGCTGTGAAAAATATGAGGAGCATAAAACGGTCTGAAAAATATGTGGAGCATGAAACGCTCTGAAAAATATGAGGAGCATGAAACGGTCTGAAAAATACGAGGAGCATGAAAAGGTCTGAAAAATATGTAGAGCATTAAAAGATGTCAAAAAATGAGGAGCATGAAAACCTGTTAAAATATGAAGAGCATGAAAAGATTTCAAACATGTGAGGAATATGTAAAGGTGTGAAAAATATGAAGAGCATGAAACGGTCTGAAAAATATGAGGAGCATGAAATGCTCTGAAAAATACGGGGAGCATGAAAAGGTCTGAAAAATATGAGGAGCATGAAAAGGTGTGAAAAATATGAAGAGCATAAAAAAGTGTGAAAAATATGAGGAGCATGAAAAGGTGTGAAAAATATGGAGAGCATGAAACGGTCTGAAAAATATGAGGAGCATGCAATGGTCTGAAAAATATGAAGAGCATGATACAGTCTGAACAATATGAGGAGCATGAATATGTGTCAAATATATGAGGAGAATGAAATGGTGAGAAAAATTTGAAGAGCCTGAAAATGTGTGAAAAATATGAGGAGTATGAAAAGGTGTGAAAAATACGAAGAGGATGAAAAGGTGTGAAAAATATGAAGAGCATGAAAAGGTGTGAAAAATACGAAGTGATGAAAAGATTTGAAAAATATGAAGAGCAAGAAAAGGTATGAAAAATATGAAGAACATGAAAAGGTGTGAAAAATGCAAGAAGCATGAAAAGGTGAGAAAAATAAGAGGAGCATGAAAAGGTGTGAAAAATATGAATAGCCGGAAAAGTGAGAAAAATATGAGGAGCATGAAAAGCTGTGAAAAATACAAGGAGCATGAAAACGTCTGAAAAATAGGAGCAGCATGAAAAGGTCTGAAAAATACGAGGAGCATGAAATGCTGTGAAAAATACGAGGAGCATGAAAATGTCTGAAAAATACTAGGAGCATGAAAAGCTGTGAAAAATACAAGGAGCATGAAAAGGTCTGAAAAATATGAGGAGCATGAAAACCTGTGAAAAATACGAGGAGCATGGAAAGGTCTGAAAAATACAAGAAGCATGATAAGGCGTGAAAAATACTGAGAGCATGAAACGCTGTGAAAAATAGGAGGAGCATGAAAAGGTCTGAAGAATACGAGGAGCATGAAAGGGTTTGAAAAATACAAGGAGCATGAAAAGGCCTGAAAAATACGAGGAGCATGAAAAGGTCTGAAAAATACGAGGAGCATGAAAAGGTGTGAAAACTGCGAGGAGCAATAAAAGGTCGGAAAAATACGAGGAGCATGAAAAGGTGGGAAAAATATGAAGACCATGAAAAGGTGTGAAAAATATGAGGAGCATGTAACGGGTTGAAAAATATGAGGAGCATGAAACGGTCTGAAAAATATGAGGAGCATGAAAAAGTGTCATTAATATGAGGAGTATGAAACAGTGTGAAAAATACGAAGATCATGAAAAGGTGTGAAAAATATGAAGAGCATGAAAAGGTGTGAAAAACACGAAGAGTATGAAAAGGTGTGAAAATTACGAAGAGCATGAAAAGGCATGAAAAACACAAAGAGCATGAAAATGTGTGAAAAATATGAGGAGCATGAAAATGTGTTAAAAATATGGAGAGCATTAAACGGTCTGAAAAATATGAGGAGCATGCAACGGTCTGAAATATATGAGGAGCATGATACAGTCTGAAAAATATGAGGAGCATGAATATGTTTCAAAAATATGAGGAGAATGAAATGGTGAGAAAAATTTGAAGAGCCTGAAAATGTGTGAAAAATATGAGGAGTATGAAAAGGTGTGAAAAATACGAAGAGGATGAAAAGGTGTGAAAAATATGAAGCGCATGATAAGGTGTGAAAAATCCGACGGGCATGAAAAGGTCTGAAAAATACGAGGACCGTGAAAAGGTCTGAAAAATACAAGGAGCTTGAAAAGGTCGGAAAAATTTGAGGAGCATGAAAAGGTCTGAAAAATACGAGGAGGATGAAAAGGTCTGAAAAATCCCAGGAGCATGAAATGGTCTGAAAAATATGAGGACAATGAAAAGGTGTCAAAAATATGAGGAGCATGTAAACGTGTGAAAAATATGAGGAGCATGAAAACGTGTCAAAAATATGAGGAGCATGAAAGGTGTGAAAATATGAAGAGCATGAAATGGTGTGAAAATTCTGAAGATCTAAAAAAGGTTTCAAAAATATGAGGGCATGAAAAGTTGTGCCAAATATGAGGAACATGAAACGGTATGAAAAATATTAGAAGCAGGAAACGGTGTGAAAAATATGAAGAGCATGAAAAGTTGTGAAAAATACGTAGTGATGAAAATATTTGAAAAATATGAAGAGCGAGAAAAGGTGTGAAAATATGAAGATCATGAAACAGTGTGAAAAATCTGAAGGGCTACAAAAGGTGTCAAAAATATGAGGGCATGAAAAGGTGTGAAAAATATGAGGAACATGAAACGATATGAAAAATATGAGGAGCAGGAAACGGTGTGAAAAATATGAGGAACATGAAAAGCTGTGAAATATATGAGAAGCATGAAAAGTTGTGAAAAATATGAGGAGCATAATACGGTCTGAAAAATATGAGGAGCATGAATCGGTCTGAAAAATATGAGGAGCATGAATGGCTCTGAAAAATACGAGGGTCATGAAAAAGTCTGAAAAATATGTAGAGCATTAAAATTTGTCAAAAATATGAGGAGCATGAAAAGGCATGAAAAATATGAGGAGGATGAAAAGGTTTCAAAAATGTGAGGAAACTGTAAAGGTGTGAAAAATCTGAAGAGCTACAAAAGGTGTCAAAAATATGAGGGCATGAAAAGGTGTGAAAAATACGAGGAACATGAAACGATCTGAAAAATATGAGGAGCATCAATTGGTCTGAAAAATATGAGGAGCATGGAAAGTTGTCAAAAATCCGAGGATCATGTAAAGGTGTGAAATATATGAGGAGCATGAAATTGTCTGAAAAATATGAGGAGAATGAAAAGGTCTGAAAAATATGTAGAGCATGAAAAGGTTTCAAATATATGAGGAGCTTGAAAAGGTGTGAAAAATATTAGGAGCATGAAAAGGTGTCAAAAATATGAGGAGCATGTAAAGGTGTGAAAAATATGCAGAGCATAAATCTGCACGAAAAATATGAAGAGCATGAAAAGGTGTGAAAAATATGAAGAGCATGAAACGGTCTGAAAAATATGAGGTGCATGAAAAGATGTCAAAAATATGAGGAGCATGAAACGGTGTGAAAAATATGAAGAGCATGAAAAGTTGTGAAAAATACGAAGTGATGAAAAGGTTTGAAAAATGTGAAGAGCAAGAAAAGGTGTGAAAAATATGAAGAGCATGAAACGGTCTGAAAAATATGAGGTGCATGAAAAGATGTCAAAAATATGAAGAGCATGAAATGGTGTGAAAAAAAAATGAAGAGCATGAAAAGGTGTGAAAAATATGAAGAGCATGAAAAGGTGTGAAAAATATGAGGAGCATGAAACGGTCCACAAAAGATGACGAGCATGAAAAGGTTTCAAAAATTCGAGGAGCATGTAAATGTGTGAAACATACGAGGAGCATGAAAACGTGTGAAAAATACAAGGAACATGAAAAGGTCTGAAAATACGAGGAGCATGAAAAAGTCTGAAAAATATGAAGAACATGAAAAAGTGTCAAAAAAAATGAGGAGCATGAAATGGTATGAAAATATGAACAGCATGAAAAGCTGTCAAAAGTATGAGGAGCATGTAATGGTGTAAAAAATATGAGGAGCATGAAACGGTCTGAAAAATATGAGGAGCATGAAAAGGTGTTAAAAATATGAGGAGCATGAAACGGTGTGAAAAATCTGAGGAGCATGAAATGGTCTGAAAAAAACGAGGAGCTTGAAAAGGTCTGAAAAATGCAAGGAGCATGAAAAGGTCTGAGAAATAAGAGGAGCATCAGAAGCTCTGAAAGATAAGAGCAGCATGAAAAGGTGTGAAAAATACGAGGAGCATGAAAATGTCTGAAAAATATGAGGAGCATGAAAATCTGTGAAAAATACGAGGAGCATGAAAAGGTGTGAAAAATACAAGGAGCATGATAAGGCATGAAAAATACCGAGAGCATGAAACACTGTGAAAAATAGGAGGAGCATGAAAAGGTCTGAAAAATAGGAGCAGCATGAAAAGGCCTGAAAAATACGAGGAGCATGAAAAGGTGTAAAAAATACGAGGAGCATGAAAAGGTGTGAAAACTGCGAGGAGCAATAAAAGTCGGAAAAATACAAGGAGCATGAAAAGGTGGGAAAAATATGAAGAGCATGAAAAGGTGCGAAAAATATGAGGAGCATGTAACGGGTTGAAAAATATGAGGAGCATGAAATGGTCTGAAAAATATGAGGAACATGAAAAAGTGTCATTAATATGAGGAGTATGAAACGGTGTGAAAAATACGAAGAGCATGAAAAGGTGTGAAAAATACGAAGAGCATGAAAAGGTGTGAAAAACACGAAGAGTATGAAAAGGTGTGAAAATTACGAAGAGCATGAATAGGCATGAAAAACACAATGAGCATGAAAATGTGTGAAAAATATGAGGAGCATGAAAAGGTGTTAAAAATATGGAGAGCATTAAACGGTCTGAAAAATATGAGGAGCATGCAACGGTCTGAAATATATGAGGAGCATGATACAGTCTGAAAAATATGAGGAGCATGAATATGTTTCAAAAATATGAGGAGAATGAAATGGTGAGAAAAAGTTGAAGAGCCTGAAAATGTGTGAAAAATATGAGGAGTATGAAAAGGTGTGAAAAATACGAAGAGGATGAAAAGGTGTGAAAAATATGAAGAGCATGAAAAGGTGTGAAAATACGAAGAGGATAAAAAGGTGTGAAAAATATGAAGAGCATGAAAAGGTCTGAAAAATACGAGGACCGTGAAAAGGTCTGAAAAATACAAGGAGCTTGAAAAGCTCGGAAAAATTTGAGGAGCATGAAATGGTCTGAAAAATATGAGGACAATGAAAAGGTGCCAAAAATATGAGGAGCATGTAAAGGTGTGAAAAATATGAGGAGCATGAAAACGTGTCAAAAATATGAGGAGCATGAAAGGTGTGAAAATATTAAGAGCATGAAATGGTGTGAAAAATCTGAAGATCTAAAAAAGGTTTCAAAAATATGAGGGCATGAAAAGGTGTGCCAAATATGAGGAACATGAAACGGTATGAAAAATATTAGAAGCAGGAAACGGTGTGAAAAATATGAGGAGCATGAAAAACTGTGAAATATATGAGAAGCCTGAAAAGCTGTGAAAAATATGAGGAGCATAAAACGGTCTGAAAAATACGAGGAGCATGAAAAGGTCTGAAAAATATGTAGAGCATTAAAAGATGTCAAAAATATGAGGAGCATGAAAACCTGTTAAAATATGAAGAGCATGAAAAGATTTCAAACATGTGAGGAATATGTAAAGGTGTGAAAAATATGAAGAGCATGAAACGGTCTGAAAAATATGAGGAGCATGAAATGCTCTGAAAAATACGGGGAGCATGAAAAGGTCTGAAAAATATGAGGAGCATGCAATGGTCTGAAAAATATGAAGAGCATGATACAGTCTGAACAATATGAGGAGCATGAATATGTGTCAAATATATGAGGAGAATGAAATGGTGAGAAAAATTTGAAGAGCCTGAAAATGTGTGAAAAATATGAGGAGTATGAAAAGGTGTGAAAAATACGAAGAGGATGAAAGGTGTGAAAAATATGAAGAGCATGAAAAGGTGTGAAAAATGCAAGAAGCATGAAAAGGTGAGAAAAATACCAGGAGTATGAAAAGGTGTGAAAAATATGAATAGCCGGAAAAGTGAGAAAAATATGAGGAGCATGAAAAGCTGTGAAAAATACAAGGAGCATGAAAAGGTCTGAAAAATAGGAGCAGCATGAAAAGGTCTGAAGAGTACGAGGAGCATGAAACGCTGTGAAAAATATGAGGAGCATGAAAAGGTCTGAAGAATACGAGGAGCATGAAAAGGTGTTAAAAATATGGAGAGCATGAAACGGTCTTAAAAATATGAGGAGCATGCAATGGTCTGAAAAATATGAAGAGCATGATACAGTCTGAAAAATAAGAGGAGCATGAATATCTGTCAAATATATGAGGAGAATGAAATGGTGAGAAAAATTTGAAGAGCCTGAAAATGTGTGAAAAATATGAGGAGTATGAAAAGGTGTGAAAAATACGAAGAGGATGAAAAGGTGTGAAAAATATGAAGAGCATGAAAAGGTCTGAAAAATAGGAAGTGATGAAAAGTTTTGAAAAATATGAAGAGCAAGAAAAGGTATGAAAAATACGAAGAGCATGAAAAGGTGTGAAAAATGCAAGAAGCATGAAAAGGTTAGAAAAATATGAGGAGCATGAAATCCTGTGAAAAATACAAAGAGCATGAAAAGGTCTGAAGAATACGAGGAGCATGAAAATCTGTGAAAAATACGAGGAGCATGAAAAGGTGTGAAAAATACAAGGAGCATGATAAGGCGTGTAAAATACTGAGAGCATGAAACGCTGTGAAAAATAGGAGGAGCATGGAAAGGGCTGAAGTATACGAGGAGAATGAAAAGGTGTAAAAAATACGAGGAGCATGAAAAGGTGTGAAAACTGCGAGGAGCATGAAAAGGTCGGAAAAATACGAGGAGCATGAAAAGATGGGAAAAATATGAGGAGTATGAAAAGGTGTGAAAAATACGAAGAGGATGAAAAGGTGTTAAAAATATGAAGAGCATGAAAAGGTGTGAAAAATTCGAAGTGATGAAAAGTTTTGAAAAATAAGAAGAGCAAGAAAAGGTATGAAAAATATGAAGAGCATGAAAAGGTGTGAAAAATGCAAGAAGCATGAAATGGCGAGAAAAAAATGAGGAGCAGGAAAAGGTGTGAAAAATATGAATAGCCAGAAAAGTGAGAAAAACATGAGGAGCATGAAAAGCTGTGAAAAATGCAAGAAGCATGAAAAGGTGAGAAAAATACAAGGAGATGAAAAGGTCTGAAAAATAGGAGCAGCATGAATAGGTCTGAAAAATACGAGGAGCATGAAATGCTGTGAAAAATACGAGGAGAATGAAAAGGTCTGAAGAATACGAGGAGCATGAAAAGCTGTGAAAAATACGAGGAGCATGAAAATGTCTGAAAAATATGAGGAGCATGAAAACCTGTGAAAAATACGAGGAGCATGAAAAGGTCTGAAGAATACGAGGAGCATGAAACGCTGTGAAAAATACGAGGAGCATGAAACGGTCTGAAAAATATGAGGAGCATGAAAAAGTGTCATTAATATGAGGAGTATGAAACGCTGTGAAAAATACGAAGATCATGAAAAGGTGTGAAAAATACGAAGCACATGAAAAGGTGTGAAAAATACGAAGAGCATGAAAAGGTGTGAAAATTATGAAGAGCATGAAAAGGTGTGAAAATTATGAAGAGCATGAAAAGGTGTGAAAAATATGAGGAGCATGAAAAGGTGTTAAAAATATGAGGAGCATTAAACGGTCTGAAAAATATGAGGAGCATGCAACGGTCTGAAATATATGAGGAGCATGATACAGTCTGAAAAATATGAGGAGCATGAATATGTTTCAAAAATATGAGGAGAATGAAATGGTGAGAAAAATTTGAAGAGCCTGAAAACGTGTGAAAAATATGAGGAGTATGAAAAGGTGTGAAAAATATGAAGAGCCTGAAAATGTGTGAAAAATATGAAGAGCATGAAAAGGTGTGAAAATACCAAGAGGATGAAAAGGTGTGAAAAATATGAAGAGCATGAAAAGGTGTGAAAAATACGAGGAGCATGAAAAGGTATGAAAAATACGACGGGCATGAAAAGGTCTGAAAAATAGGAGGACCGTGAAAAGGTCTGAAAAATACAAGGAGCTTGAAAAGGTCGGAAAAATTTGAGGAGCATGAAAAGGTCTGAAAAATACGAGGAGGATTAAAAGGTCTGAAAAATCCCAGGAGCATGAAATGGTCTGAAATATGAAGACAATGAAAAGGTGTCAAAAATATGAGGAGCATGTAAAGGTGTGAAAAATATGAGGAGTATGAAAACGTGTCAAAAATATAAGGAGCATGAAAGGTGTGAAAATATGAAGAGCATGAAATGGTGTGAAAAATCTGAAGATCTAAAAAGGTTTCAAAAATATGAGGGCATGAAAAGGTGTGCCAAATATGAGGAACATGAAACGGTATGAAAAATATTAGAAGCAGGAAACGGTGTGAAAAATATGAGGAGCATGAAAAACTGTGAAATATATGAGAAGCCTGAAAAGCTGTGAAAAATATGAGGAGCATAAAACGGTCTGAAAAATATGTGGAGCATGAAATGCTCTGAAAAATATGAGGAGCATGAAATGGTCTGAAAAATACGAGGAGCATGAAAAGGTCTGAAAAATATGTAGAGCATTAAAAGGTGTCAAAAATATGAGGAGCATGAAAACCTGTTAAAAATATGAAGAGCATGAAAAGATTTCAAAAATGTGAGGAATATGTAAAGGTGTGAAAAATATGAAGAGCATGAAACGGTCTGAAAAATATGAGGAGCATGAAATGCTCTGAAAAATACGGGGAGCATGAAAAGGTCTGAAAAATATGAGGAGCATGAAAAGGTGTGAAAAATATGAAGAGCATGAAAAGGTGTGAAAAATATGAGGAGAATGAAAAGGTGTTAAAAATATGGAGAGCATGAAACGGTCTGAAAAATATGAGGAGCATGCAATGGTCTGAAAAATATGAAGAGCATGATACAGTCTGAAAAATATGAGGAGCATGAATATGTGTCAAATATTTGAGGAGAATGAAATGGTGAGAAAAATTTGAAGAGCCTGAATATGTGTGAAAAATATGAGGAGTATGAAAAGGTGTGAAAAATACGAAGAGGATGAAAAGGTGTGAAAAATATGAAGAGCATAAAAAGGTGTGAAAAATACGAAGTGATGAAAAGTTTTGAAAAATATGAAGAGCAAGAAAAGGTATGAAAAATATGAAGAGCATGAAAAGCTGTGAAAAATGCAAGAAGCATGAAAAGGTGAGAAAAAAACGAGGAGCAGGAAAAGGTGTGAAATATATGAATAGCCGGAAAAGTGAGAAAAATATGAGGAGCATGAAAAGCTGTGAAAAATACAAGGAGATGAAAAGGTCTGAAAAATAGGAGCAGCATGAAAAGGTCTGAAAAATATGAGGAGCATGAAACGCTGTGAAAAATACAAGGAGAATGAAAAGGTCTGAAGTATACGAGGAGCATGAAAAGCTGTGAAAAATACGAGGAACATGAAAAGGTCTGAAAAATATGAGGAGCATGAAAACCTGTGAAAAATACGAGGAGCATGAAAAGGTCTGAAGAATATGAGCATGAAACGCTGTGAAAAATACGAGGAGCATGAAATGGTCTGAAGAATACGAGGAGCATGAAAAGCTGTGAAAAATACGAGGAGCATGAAAAGGTGTGAAAAATACAAGGAGCATGATAAGGCATGAAAAATACTGAGAGAATGAAACGCTGTGAAAAATAGGAGGAGCATGAAAAGGTCTGAAGGATACGAGGAGTATGAAAAGATTTGAAAAATACAAGGAGCCTGAAAAGGTCTGAAAAATAAGAGCAGCATGAAAAGGTCTGAAAAATACGAGGGGCATGAAAAGGTGTAAAAAATACGAGGAGCATGAAAAGGTGTGAAAAATATGAGGAGCATGTAACGGTTTGAAAAATATGAGGAGCATGAAACGGTCTGAAATATATGAGGAGCATGAAAAAGTGTCACTAATATGAGGAGTATGAAATGGTGTGAAAAACACGAAGATCATGAAAAGGTGTGAAAAACACGAAGAGTATGAAAAGGTGTGAAAATTACGAAGAGCATGAAAAGGTGTGAAAAACATGAAGAACATGAAAATGTGTGAAAAATATGAGGAGCATGAAAAGGTGATAAAAATATGGAGAGCATTAAACGGTCTGAAAAATATGAGGAGCATGCAACGCTCTGAAATATATGAGGAGCATGATACAGTCTGAAAAATATGAGGAGCATGAAGATGTTTCAGAAATATGAGGAGAATGAAATGGTGAGAAAAATTTGAAGAGCCTGAAAATGTGTGAAAAATATGAGGAGTATGAAAAGGTGTGAAAAATACGAAGAGGATGAAAAGGTGTGAAAAATATGAAGCGCATGAAAAGGTGTGAAAATACGAAGAGGATGAAAAGGTGTGAAAAATATGAAGAGCATGAAAAGGTGTGAAAAATACGAGGAGCATGAAAAGATGTGAAAAATACGATGGGCATGAAAAGGTCTGAAAAATACGAGGAGCTTGAAAACGTCGGAAAAATTTGAGGAGCATGAAAAGGTCTGAAGAATACGAAGAGGATTAAAAGGTCTGAAAAATTCCAGGTGCATGAAATGGTCTGAAAAATATGAGGACAATGAAAAGGTGTCAAAAATATGAGGAGCATGAAAGGTGTGAAAAATATGAAGAGCATGAAAAGGTGCGAAAAATATGAGGAGCATGTAACGTTTTGAAAAATATGAGGAGCTTGAAAAAGTGTCATTAATATGAGGAGTATGAAACGGTTTGAAAAATACGAAGATCTTGAAAATGTGTGAAGAATATGAAGAGCATGAAACGGTCTGAAAAATATGAGGAGCATGAAAAGGTGTTAAAAATATGGAGAGCATGAAACGGTCTGAAAAATATGAGGAGCATGCAATGGTCTGAAAAATATGAAGAGCATGATACAGTCTGAAAAATATGAGGAGCATGAATATGTGTCAAATATATGAGGAGAATGAAATGGTGAGAAAAATTTGAAGAGCCTGAAATTGTGTGAAAAATATGAGGAGTATGAAAAGGTGTGAAAAATACGAAGAGGATGAAAAGGTGTGAAAAATATGAAGAGCATAAAAAGGTGTGAAAAATATGATGTGATGAAAAGTTTTGAAAAATATGAAGAGCAAGAAAAGGTATGAAAAATATGAAGAGCATGAAAAGCTGTGAAAAATGCAAGAAGCATGAAAAGGTGAGAAAAAAACGAGGAGCAGGAAAAGGTGTGAAATATATGATAGCCGGAAAAGTGAGAAAAATATGAGGAGCATGAAAAGCTGTGAAAAATACAAGGAGATGAAAAGGTCTGAAAAATAGGAGCAGCATGAAAAGGTCTGAAAAATACAAGGAGCATGAAACGCTGTGAAAAATACGAGGAGAATGAAAAGGTCTGAAGAATACGAGGAGCATGAAAAGCTGTGAAAAATACGAGGAACATGAAAAGGTCTGAAAAATATGAGGAGCATGAAAACCTGTGAAAAATACGAGGAGCATGAAAAGGTCTGAAGAATATGAGGAGCATGAAACGCTGTGAAAAATAGGAGGAGCATGAAAAGGTCTGAAGAATACGAGGAGCATGAAAAGCTGTAAAAAATACGAGGAGCATGAAAAGGTCTGCAAAATATGAGGAGCATGAAAATCTGTGAAAAATACGAGGAGCATGAAAAGGTGTGAAAAATACAAGGAGCATGATAAGGCATGAAAAATACCGAGAGCATGAAACGCTGTGAAAAATAGGAGGAGCATGAAAAGGTCTGAAGAATACGAGGAGCATGAAAAGGTTTGAAAAATACAAGGAGCATGAAAAGGTCTGAAAAATAGGCGCAGCATGAAAAGGTCTGAAAAATACGAGGGGCATGAAAAGGTGGGAAAAATATGAAGAGCATGAAAAGGTGCGAAAAATATGAGGAGCATGTAACGGTTTGAAAAATATGAGGAGCATGAAAAGGTCTGAAAAATATGAGGAGCATGAAAATCTGTGAAAAATACGAGGAGCATGAAAAGGTCTGAAGAATATGAGGAGCATGAAACGCTGTGAAAAATAGGAGGAGCATGAAAAGGTCTGAAGAATACGAGGAGCATGAAAAGCTGTAAAAAATACGAGGAGCATGAAAAGGTCTGCAAAATATGAGGAGCATGAAAATCTGTGAAAAATACGAGGAGCATGAAAAGGTGTGAAAAATACAAGGAGCATGATAAGGCATGAAAAATACCGAGAGCATGAAACGCTGTGAAAAATAGGAGGAGCATGAAAAGGTCTGAAGAATACGAGGAGCATGAAAAGGTTTGAAAAATACAAGGAGCATGAAAAGGTCTGAAAAATAGGCGCAGCATGAAAAGGTCTGAAAAATACGAGGGGCATGAAAAGGTGGGAAAAATATGAAGAGCATGAAAAGGTGCGAAAAATATGAGGAGCATGTAACGGTTTGAAAAATATGAGGAGCATGAAAAGGTCTGAAAAATATGAGGAGCATGAAAATCTGTGAAAAATACGAGGAGCATGAAAAGGTGTGAAAAATATGAAGAGCATGAAAAGGTGTGAAAAATATGAGGAGCATGAAAAGGTGTTAAAAATATGGAGAGCATGAAACGGTCTTAAAAATTGAGGAGCATGCAATGGTCTGAAAAATATGAAGAGCATGATACAGTCTGAAAAATATGAGGAGCATGAATATGTGTCAAATATATGAGGAGAATGAAATGGTGAGAAAAATTTGAAGAGCCTGAAATTGTGTGAAAAATATGAGGAGTATGAAAAGGTGTGAAAAATACGAAGAGGATGAAAAGGTGTGAAAAATATGAAGAGCATAAAAAGGTGTGAAAAATATGATGTGATGAAAAGTTTTGAAAAATATGAAGAGCAAGAAAAGGTATGAAAAATATGAAGAGCATGAAAAGCTGTGAAAAATGCAAGAAGCATGAAAAGGTGAGAAAAAAACGAGGAGCAGGAAAAGGTGTGAAATATATGAATAGCCGGAAAAGTGAGAAAAATATGAGGAGCATGAAAAGCTGTGAAAAATACAAGGAGATGAAAAGGTCTGAAAAATAGGAGCAGCATGAAAAGGTCTGAAAAATACAAGGAGCATGAAACGCTGTGAAAAATACGAGGAGAATGAAAAGGTCTGAAGAATACGAGGAGCATGAAAAGCTGTGAAAAATACGGGGAACATGAAAAGGTCTGAAAAATATGAGGAGCATGAAAACCTGTGAAAAATACGAGGAGCATGAAAAGGTCTGAAGAATATGAGGAGCATGAAACGCTGTGAAAAATAGGAGGAGCATGAAAAGGTCTGAAGAATACGAGGAGCATGAAAAGCTGTAAAAAATACGAGGAGCATGAAAAGGTCTGCAAAATATGAGAAGCATGAAAATCTGTGAAAAATACGAGGAGCATGAAAAGGTCTGCAAAATATGAGGAGCATGAAAATCTGTGAAAAATACGAGGAGCATGAAAAGGTCTGCAAAATATGAGGAGCATGAAAATCTGTGAAAAATACGAGGAGCATGAAAAGGTGTGAAAAATACAAGGAGCATGATAAGGCATGAAAAATACTGAGAGAATGAAACGCTGTGAAAAATAGGAGGAGCATGAAAAGGTCTGAAGGATACGAGGAGTATGAAAAGATTTGAAAAATACAAGGAGCCTGAAAAGGTCTGAAAAATAAGAGCAGCATGAAAAGGTCTGAAAAATACGAGGGGCATGAAAAGGTGTAAAAAATACGAGGAGCATGAAAAGGTGTGAAAAATATGAGGAGCATGTAACGGTTTGAAAAATATGAGGAGCATGAAACGGTCTGAAATATATGAGGAGCATGAAAAAGTGTCACTAATATGAGGAGTATGAAATGGTGTGAAAAACACGAAGATCATGAAAAGGTGTGAAAAACACGAAGAGTATGAAAAGGTGTGAAAATTACGAAGAGCATGAAAAGGTGTGAAAAACATGAAGAACATGAAAATGTGTGAAAAATATGAGGAGCATGAAAAGGTGATAAAAATATGGAGAGCATTAAACGGTCTGAAAAATATGAGGAGCATGCAACGCTCTGAAATATATGAGGAGCATGATACAGTCTGAAAAATATGAGGAGCATGAAGATGTTTCAGAAATATGAGGAGAATGAAATGGTGAGAAAAATTTGAAGAGCCTGAAAATGTGTGAAAAATATGAGGAGTATGAAAAGGTGTGAAAAATACGAAGAGGATGAAAAGGTGTGAAAAATATGAAGCGCATGAAAAGGTGTGAAAATACGAAGAGGATGAAAAGGTGTGAAAAATATGAAGAGCATGAAAAGGTGTGAAAAATACGAGGAGCATGAAAAGATGTGAAAAATACGATGGGCATGAAAAGGTCTGAAAAATACGAGGAGCTTGAAAACGTCGGAAAAATTTGAGGAGCATGAAAAGGTCTGAAGAATACGAAGAGGATTAAAAGGTCTGAAAAATTCCAGGTGCATGAAATGGTCTGAAAAATATGAGGACAATGAAAAGGTGTCAAAAATATGAGGAGCATGAAAGGTGTGAAAAATATGAAGAGCATGAAAAGGTGCGAAAAATATGAGGAGCATGTAACGTTTTGAAAAATATGAGGAGCTTGAAAAAGTGTCATTAACATGAGGAGTATGAAACGGTTTGAAAAATACGAAGATCTTGAAAATGTGTGAAGAATATGAAGAGCATGAAACGGTCTGAAAAATATGAGGAGCATGAAAAGGTGTTAAAAATATGGAGAGCATGAAACGGTCTGAAAAATATGAGGAGCATGCAATGGTCTGAAAAATATGAAGAGCATGATACAGTCTGAAAAATATGAGGAGCATGAATATGTGTCAAATATATGAGGAGAATGAAATGGTGAGAAAAATTTGAAGAGCCTGAAATTGTGTGAAAAATATGAGGAGTATGAAAAGGTGTGAAAAATACGAAGAGGATGAAAAGGTGTGAAAAATATGAAGAGCATAAAAAGGTGTGAAAAATATGATGTGATGAAAAGTTTTGAAAAATATGAAGAGCAAGAAAAGGTATGAAAAATATGAAGAGCATGAAAAGCTGTGAAAAATGCAAGAAGCATGAAAAGGTGAGAAAAAAACGAGGAGCAGGAAAAGGTGTGAAATATATGAATAGCCGGAAAAGTGAGAAAAATATGAGGAGCATGAAAAGCTGTGAAAAATACAAGGAGATGAAAAGGTCTGAAAAATAGGAGTAGCATGAAAAGGTCTGAAAAATACAAGGAGCATGAAACGCTGTGAAAAATACGAGGAGAATGAAAAGGTCTGAAGAATACGAGGAGCATGAAAAGGTTTGAAAAATACAAGGAGCATGAAAAGGTCTGAAAAATAGGCGCAGCATGAAAAGGTCTGAAAAATACGAGGGGCATGAAAAGGTGGGAAAAATATGAAGAGCATGAAAAGGTGCGAAAAATATGAGGAGCATGTAACGGTTTGAAAAATATGAGGAGCATGAAAAGGTCTGAAAAATATGAGGAGCATGAAAATCTGTGAAAAATACGAGGAGCATGAAAAGGTGTGAAAAATATGAAGAGCATGAAAATGTGTGAAAAAATATGAGGAGCATGAAAAGGTGTTAAAAATATGGAGAGCATGAAACGGTCTTAAAAATTGAGGAGCATGCAATGGTCTGAAAAATATGAAGAGCATGATACAGTCTGAAAAATATGAGGAGCATGAATATGTGTCAAATATATGAGGAGAATGAAATGGTGAGAAAAATTTGAAGAGCCTGAAATTGTGTGAAAAATATGAGGAGTATGAAAAGGTGTGAAAAATACGAAGAGGATGAAAAGGTGTGAAAAATATGAAGAGCATAAAAAGGTGTGAAAAATACGAAGTGATGAAAAGTTTTGAAAAATATGAAGAGCAAGAAAAGGTATGAAAAATATGAAGAGCATGAAAAGCTGTGAAAAATGCAAGAAGCATGAAAAGGTGAGAAAAAAACGAGGAGCAGGAAAAGGTGTGAAATATATGAATAGCCGGGAAAGTGAGAAAAATATGAGGAGCATGAAAAGCTGTGAAAAATACAAGGAGATGAAAAGGTCTGAAGAATAGGAGCAGCATGAAAAGGTCTGAAAAATACAAGGAGCATGAAACGCTGTGAAAAATACGAGGAGAATGAAAAGGTCTGAAGAATACGAGGAGCATGAAAAGCTGTGAAAAATACGAGGAACATGAAAAGTTCTGAAAAATATGAGGAGCATGAAAACCTGTGAAAAATATGAGGAGCATGAAAAGGTCTGAAGAATATGAGGAGCATGAAACGCTGTGAAAAATACGAGGAGCATGAAAAGGTCTGAAGAATACGAGGAGCATGAAAAGCTGTGAAAAATACAAGGAGCATGAAAAGGTCTGCAAAATATGAGGAGCATGAAAATCTGTGAAAAATACGAGGAGCATGAAAAGGTGTGAAAAATACAAGGAGCATGATAAGGCATGAAAAATACCGAGAGCATGAAACGCTGTGAAAAATAGGAGGAGCATGAAAAGTTCTGAAGAATACGAGGAGCATGAAAAGGTTTGAAGAATACAAGGAGCATGAAAAGGTCTGAAAAATAGGTGCAGCATGAAAAGGTCTGAAAAATACGAGGAGCATGAAAAGGTGTAAAAAATACGAGGAGCATTAAAAGGTGTGAAAACTGCGAGGAGCATGAAAAGGTCGGAAGAATACAAGGAGCATGAAAAGGTGGGAACAATATGAAGAGCATGAAAAGGTGCGAAAAATATGAGGAGCATGTAACGGTTTGAAAAATATGAGGAGCATGAAACGGTCTGAAATATATGAGGAGCATGAAAAAGTGTCACTAATATGAGGAGTATGAAATGGTGTGAAAAACACGAAGAGCATGAAAAGGTGTGATAAACACGAAGAGTATGAAAAGGTGTGAAAATTATGAAGAACATGAAAAGGTGTGAAAAACACGAAGAGCATGAAAATGTGTGAAAAATATGAGGAGCATGAAAAGGTGTTAAAAATATGAGGAGCATTAAACGGTCTGAAAAATATGAGGAGCATGCAATGGTCTGAAATATATGAGGAGCATGATACAGTCTGAAAAATATGAGGAGCATGAATATGTTTCAAAAATATCAGGAGAATGAAATGGTGAGAAAAATTTGAAGAGCCTGAAAATGTGTGAAAAATATGAGGAGTATGAAAAGGTGTGAAAAATACGAAGAGGATGAAAAGGTGTGAAAAATATGAAGAGCATGAAAAGGTCTGAAAAATACGAGGAGCATGAAAAGGTATGAAAAATACGACGGGCATGAAATGGTCTGAAAAATAGGAGGACCGTAAAAAGGTCTGAAAAATACAAGGAGCTTGAAAAGGTCGGAAAAATTTGAGGAGCATGAAAAGGTCTGAAAAATACGAGGAGGATTAAAAGGTCTGAAAAATCCCAGGAGCATGAAATGGTCTGAAATATGAAGACAATGAAAAGGTGTCAAAAATATGAGGAGCATGTAAAGGTGTGAAAAATATGAGGAGTATGAAAACGTGTCAAAAACATAAGGAGCATGAAAGGTGTGAAAATATGAAGAGCATGAAATGGTGTGAAAAATCTGAAGATCTAAAAAGGTTTCAAAAATATGAGGGCATGAAAAGGTGTGCCAAATATGAGGAACATGAAACGGTATGAAAAATATTAGAAGCAGGAAAAGGTGTGAAAAATATGAGGAGCATGAAAAACTGTGAAATATATGAGAAGCCTGAAAAGCTGTGAAAAATATGAGGAGCATAAAACGGTCTGAAAAATATGTGGAGCATGAAACGCTCTGAAAAATATGAGGAGCATGAAACGGTCTGAAAAATACGAGGAGCATGAAAAGGTCTGAAAAATATGTAGAGCATTAAAAGGTGTCAAAAATATGAGGAGCATGAAAACCTGTTAAAAATATGAAGAGCATGAAAAGATTTCAAAAATGTGAGGAATATGTAAAGGTGTGAAAAATATGAAGAGCATGAAACGGTCTGTAAAATATGAGGAGCATGAAATGCTCTGAAAAATACGGGGAGCATGAAAAGGTCTGAAAAATATGAGGAGCATGAAAAGGTGTGAAAAATATGAAGAGCATGAAAAGGTGTGAAAAATATGAGGAGAATGAAAAGGTGTTAAAAATATGGAGAGCATGAAACGGTCTTAAAAATATGAGGAGCATGCAATGATCTGAAAAATATGAAGAGCATGATACAGTCTGAAAAATATGAGGAGCATGAATATGTGTCAAATATTTGAGGAGAATGAAATGGTGAGAAAAATTTGAAGAGCCTGAATATGTGTGAAAAATATGAGGAGTATGAAAAGGTGTGAAAAATACGAAGAGGATGAAAAGGTGTGAAAAATATGAAGAGCATAAAAAGGTGTGAAAAATACGAAGTGATGAAAAGTTTTGAAAAATATGAAGAGCAAGAAAAGGTATGAAAAATATGAAGAGCATGAAAAGGTGTGAAAAATGCAAGAAGCATGAAAAGGTGTGAAAAATGCAAGAAGCATGAAAAGGTGAGAAAAAAACGAGGAGCAGGAAAAGGTGTGAAATATATGAATAGCCGGAAAAGTGAGAAAAATATGAGGAGCATGAAAAGCTGTGAAAAATACAAGGAGATGAAAAGGTCTGAAAAATAGGAGCAGCATGAAAAGCTCTGAAACATACGAGGGGCATGAAAAGGTGTAAAAAATACGAGGAGGATGAAAAGGTGTGAAAACTGCGAGGAGCATGAAAAGCTCGGAAGAATACGAGGAGCATGAAAAGGTGGGAAAAATATGAAGAGCATGAAAAGGTACGAAAAATATGAGGAGCATGTAACGGTTTGAAAAATATGAGGAGCATGAAACGGTCTGAAATATATGAGGAGCATGAAAAAGTGTCACTAATATGAGGAGTATGAAATGGTGTGAAAAACACGAAGATCATGAAAAGGTGTGAAAAATACGAAGAGCATGAAAATGTGTGAAAAACACGAAGAGTATGAAAAGGTGTGAAAATTACGAAGAGCATGAAAAGGTGTGAAAAACATGAAGAACATGAAATTGTGTGAAAAATATGAGGAGCATGAAAAGGTGTTAAAAATATGGAGAGCATTAAACGGTCTGAAAAATATGAGGAGCATGCAACGGTCTGAAATATATGAGGAGCATGATACAGTCTGAAAAATATGAGGAGCATGAATATGTTTCAAAAATATGAGGAGAATGAAATGGTGAGAAAAATTTGAAGAGCCTGAAAATGTGTGAAAAATATGAGGAGTATGAAAAGGTGTGAAAAATACGAAGAGGATGAAAAGGTGTGAAAAATATGAAGAGCATGAAAAGGTGTGAAAATACGAAGAGGATGAAAAGGTGTGAAAAATATGAAGAGCATGAAAAGGTGTGAAAAAAACGAGGAGCATGAAAAGATGTGAAAAATACGATGGGCATGAAAAGGTCTGAAAAATACGAGGAGCTTGAAAACGTCGGAAAAATTTGAGGAGCATGAAAAGGTCTGAAGAATACGAAGAGGATTAAAAGGTCTGAAAAATCCCAGGTGCATGAAATGGTCTGAAAAATATGAGGACAATGAAAAGGTGTCAAAAATATGAGGAGCATGAAAGGTGTGAAAAATATGAAGAGCATGAAAAGGTGCGAAAATTATGAGGAGCATGTAACGTTTTGAAAAATATGAGGAGCATGAAAAAGTGTCATTAATATGAGGAGTATGAAACGGTGTGAAAAATACGAAGATCTTGAAAAGGTGTGAAAAATACGAAGAGCATGAAAAGGTGTGAAAAACACGAAGAGCATGAAAATGTGTGAAGAATATGAGGAGCATGAAAAGGTGTTAAAAATATGGAGAGCCTAAACGGTCTGAAAAATATGAGGAGCATGCAATGGTCTGAAATATATGAGCAGCATGATACAGACTGAAAAATATGAGGAGCATGAATATGTTTCAAAATTATGAGGAGAATGAAATGGTGAGAAACATTTGAAGAGCCTGAATATGTGTGAAAAATATGAGGAGTATGAAAAGGTGTGAAAAATACGAAGAGGATGAAAAGGTGTGAAAAATATGAAGAGCATGAAAAGATGTGAAAAATACGAAGTGATGAAAAAATTTGAAAAAATGAGTAGCAAGAAAAGGTATGAAAAATTTGAAGAGCATTAAAACGTGTGAAAAATACAAGGAGCATGAAAAGGTGTGAAAAATATGGGGAGCATGAAAAGTTGTGAAAAATATGAATAGCCGGAAAAGTGAGAAAAATATGAGGAGCATGAAACGCTGTGAAAAATACGAGGAGCATGAAAAGGTCTGAAAAATAGGAGCAGCATGAAAAGGTCTGAAAAATACGAGGAGCATGAAACGCTGTGAAAAATACGAGGAGCATGAAAAGATCTGAAGAATACGAGGAGCATGAAAAGCTGTGAAAAATACGAGGAGCATGAAAAGGTCTGAAAAATACGAGGAGCATGAAACGCTGTGAAAAATACGAGGAGCATGAAAAGGTCTGAAAAATAGGAGCAGCATGAAAAGGTCTGAAAAATACGAGGAGCATGAAACGCTGTGAAAAATACGAGGAGCATGAAAAGGTCTGAAGAATACGAGGAGCATGAAAAGGTTTGAAAAATACAAGGAGCATGAAAAGGTCTGAAAAATAGGCGCAGCATGAAAAGGTCTGAAAAATACGAGGGGCATGAAAAGGTGGGAAAAATATGAAGAGCATGAAAAGGTGCGAAAAATATGAGGAGCATGTAACGGTTTGAAAAATATGAGGAGCATGAAAAGGTCTGAAAAATATGAGGAGCATGAAAATCTGTGAAAAATACGAGGAGCATGAAAAGGTGTGAAAAATATGAAGAGCATGAAAAGGTGTGAAAAATATGAGGAGCATGAAAAGGTGTTAAAAATATGGAGAGCATGAAACGGTCTTAAAAATTGAGGAGCATGCAATGGTCTGAAAAATATGAAGAGCATGATACAGTCTGAAAAATATGAGGAGCATGAATATGTGTCAAATATATGAGGAGAATGGAATGGTGAGAAAAATTTGAAGAGCCTGAAATTGTGTGAAAAATATGAGGAGTATGAAAAGGTGTGAAAAATACGAAGAGGATGAAAAGGTGTGAAAAATATGAAGAGCATAAAAAGGTGTGAAAAATATGATGTGATGAAAAGTTTTGAAAAATATGAAGAGCAAGAAAAGGTATGAAAAATATGAAGAGCATGAAAAGCTGTGAAAAATGCAAGAAGCATGAAAAGGTGAGAAAAAAACGAGGAGCAGGAAAAGGTGTGAAATATATGAATAGCCGGAAAAGTGAGAAAAATATGAGGAGCATGAAAAGCTGTGAAAAATACAAGGAGATGAAAAGGTCTGAAAAATAGGAGCAGCATGAAAAGGTCTGAAAAATACAAGGAGCATGAAACGCTGTGAAAAATACGAGGAGAATGAAAAGGTCTGAAGAATACAAGGAGCATGAAAAGCTGTGAAAAATACGAGGAACATGAAAAGGTCTGAAAAATATGAGGAGCATGAAAACCTGTGAAAAATACGAGGAGCATGAAAATGTCTGAAGAATATGAGGAGCATGAAACGCTGTGAAAAATACGAGGAGCATGAAAAGGTCTGAAGAATACGAGGAGCATGAAAAGCTGTAAAAAATACGAGGAGCATGAAAAGGTCTGCAAAATATGAGGAGCATGAAAATCTGTGAAAAATACGAGGAGCATGAAAAGGCATGAAAAATACCGAGAGCATGAAACGCTGTGAAAAATAGGAGGAGCATGAAAAGGTCTGAAGAATACGAGGAGCATGAAAAGGCTTGAAAAATACAAGGAGCATGAAAAGGTCTGAAAAATAGGCGCAGCATGAAAAGGTCTGAAAAATACGAGGGGCATGAAAAGGTGGGAAAAATATGAAGAGCATGAAAAGGTGCGAAAAATATGAGGAGCATGTAACGGTTTGAAAAATATGAGGAGCATGAAAAGGTCTGAAAAATATGAGGAGCATGAAAATCTGTGAAAAATACGAGGAGCATGAAAAGGTGTGAAAAATATGAAGAGCATGAAAAGGTGTGAAAAATATGAGGAGCATGAAAAGGTGTTAAAAATATGGAGAGCATGAAACGGTCTTAAAAATTGAGGAGCATGCAATGGTCTGAAAAATATGAAGAGCATGATACAGTCTGAAAAATATGAGGAGCATGAATATGTGTCAAATATATGAGGAGAATGAAATGGTGAGAAAAATTTGAAGAGCCTGAAATTGTGTGAAAAATATGAGGAGTATGAAAAGGTGTGAAAAATACGAAGAGGATGAAAAGGTGTGAAAAATATGAAGAGCATAAAAAGGTGTGAAAAATACGAAGTGATGAAAAGTTTTGAAAAATATGAAGAGCAAGAAAAGGTATGAAAAATATGAAGAGCATGAAAAGCTGTGAAAAATGCAAGAAGCATGAAAAGGTGAGAAAAAAACGAGGAGCAGGAAAAGGTGTGAAATATATGAATAGCCGGGAAAGTGAGAAAAATATGAGGAGCATGAAAAGCTGTGAAAAATACAAGGAGATGAAAAGGTCTGAAGAATAGGAGCAGCATGAAAAGGTCTGAAAAATACAAGGAGCATGAAACGCTGTGAAAAATACGAGGAGAATGAAAAGGTCTGAAGAATACGAGGAGCATGAAAAGCTGTGAAAAATACGAGGAACATGAAAAGTTCTGAAAAATATGAGGAGCATGAAAACCTGTGAAAAATATGAGGAGCATGAAAAGGTCTGAAGAATATGAGGAGCATGAAACGCTGTGAAAAATACGAGGAGCATGAAAAGGTCTGAAGAATACAAGGAGCATGAAAAGCTGTGAAAAATACAAGGAGCATGAAAAGGTCTGCAAAATATGAGGAGCATGAAAATCTGTGAAAAATACGAGGAGCATGAAAAGGTGTGAAAAATACAAGGAGCATGATAAGGCATGAAAAATACCGAGAGCATGAAACGCTGTGAAAAATAGGAGGAGCATGAAAAGTTCTGAAGAATACGAGGAGCATGAAAAGGTTTGAAGAATACAAGGAGCATGAAAAGGTCTGAAAAATAGGTGCAGCATGAAAAGGTCTGAAAAATACGAGGAGCATGAAAAGGTGTAAAAAATACGAGGAGCATGAAAAGGTGTGAAAACTGCGAGGAGCATGAAAAGGTCGGAAGAATACAAGGAGCATGAAAAGGTGGGAACAATATGAAGAGCATGAAAAGGTGCGAAAAATATGAGGAGCATGTAACGGTTTGAAAAATATGAGGAGCATGAAACGGTCTGAAATATATGAGGAGCATGAAAAAGTGTCACTAATATGAGGAGTATGAAATGGTGTGAAAAACACGAAGAGCATGAAAAGGTGTGATAAACACGAAGAGTATGAAAAGGTGTGAAAATTATGAAGAACATGAAAAGGTGTGAAAAACACGAAGAGCATGAAAATGTGTGAAAAATATGAGGAGCATGAAAAGGTGTTAAAAATATGAGGAGCATTAAACGGTCTGAAAAATATGAGGAGCATGCAATGGTCTGAAATATATGAGGAGCATGATACAGTCTGAAAAATATGAGGAGCATGAATATGTTTCAAAAATATCAGGAGAATGAAATGGTGAGAAAAATTTGAAGAGCCTGAAAATGTGTGAAAAATATGAGGAGTATGAAAAGGTGTGAAAAATACGAAGAGGATGAAAAGGTGTGAAAAATATGAAGAGCATGAAAAGGTCTGAAAAATACGAGGAGCATGAAAAGGTATGAAAAATACGACGGGCATGAAATGGTCTGAAAAATAGGAGGACCGTAAAAAGGTCTGAAAAATACAAGGAGCTTGAAAAGGTCGGAAAAATTTGAGGAGCATGAAAAGGTCTGAAAAATACGAGGAGGATTAAAAGGTCTGAAAAATCCCAGGAGCATGTAATGGTCTGAAATATGAAGACAATGAAAAGGTGTCAAAAATATGAGGAGCATGTAAAGGTGTGAAAAATATGAGGAGTATGAAAACGTGTCAAAAACATAAGGAGCATGAAAGGTGTGAAAATATGAAGAGCATGAAATGGTGTGAAAAATCTGAAGATCTAAAAAGGTTTCAAAAATATGAGGGCATGAAAAGGTGTGCCAAATATGAGGAACATGAAACGGTATGAAAAATATTAGAAGCAGGAAAAGGTGTGAAAAATATGAGGAGCATGAAAAACTGTGAAATATATGAGAAGCCTGAAAAGCTGTGAAAAATATGAGGAGCATAAAACGGTCTGAAAAATATGTGGAGCATGAAACGCTCTGAAAAATATGAGGAGCATGAAACGGTCTGAAAAATACGAGGAGCATGAAAAGGTCTGAAAAATATGTAGAGCATTAAAAGGTGTCAAAAATATGAGGAGCATGAAAACCTGTTAAAAATATGAAGAGCATGAAAAGATTTCAAAAATGTGAGGAATATGTAAAGGTGTGAAAAATATGAAGAGCATGAAACGGTCTGAAAAATATGAGGAGCATGAAATGCTCTGAAAAATACGGGGAGCATGAAAAGGTCTGAAAAATATGAGGAGCATGAAAAGGTGTGAAAAATATGAAGAGCATGAAAAGGTGTGAAAAATATGAGGAGAATGAAAAGGTGTTAAAAATATGGAGAGCATGAAACGGTCTTAAAAATATGAGGAGCATGCAATGATCTGAAAAATATGAAGAGCATGATACAGTCTGAAAAATATGAGGAGCATGAATATGTGTCAAATATTTGAGGAGAATGAAATGGTGAGAAAAATTTGAAGAGCCTGAATATGTGTGAAAAATATGAGGAGTATGAAAAGGTGTGAAAAATACGAAGAGGATGAAAAGGTGTGAAAAATATGAAGAGCATAAAAAGGTGTGAAAAATACGAAGTGATGAAAAGTTTTGAAAAATATGAAGAGCAAGAAAAGGTATGAAAAATATGAAGAGCATGAAAAGGTGTGAAAAATGCAAGAAGCATGAAAAGGTGTGAAAAATGCAAGAAGCATGAAAAGGTGAGAAAAAAACGAGGAGCAGGAAAAGGTGTGAAATATATGAATAGCCGGAAAAGTGAGAAAAATATGAGGAGCATGAAAAGCTGTGAAAAATACAAGGAGATGAAAAGGTCTGAAAAATAGGAGCAGCATGAAAAGCTCTGAAACATACGAGGGGCATGAAAAGGTGTAAAAAATACGAGGAGGATGAAAAGGTGTGAAAACTGCGAGGAGCATGAAAAGCTCGGAAGAATACGAGGAGCATGAAAAGGTGGGAAAAATATGAAGAGCATGAAAAGGTACGAAAAATATGAGGAGCATGTAACGGTTTGAAAAATATGAGGAGCATGAAACGGTCTGAAATATATGAGGAGCATGAAAAAGTGTCACTAATATGAGGAGTATGAAATGGTGTGAAAAACACGAAGATCATGAAAAGGTGTGAAAAATACGAAGAGCATGAAAATGTGTGAAAAACACGAAGAGTATGAAAAGGTGTGAAAATTACGAAGAGCATGAAAAGGTGTGAAAAACATGAAGAACATGAAATTGTGTGAAAAATATGAGGAGCATGAAAAGGTGTTAAAAATATGGAGAGCATTAAACGGTCTGAAAAATATGAGGAGCATGCAACGGTCTGAAATATATGAGGAGCATGATACAGTCTGAAAAATATGAGGAGCATGAATATGTTTCAAAAATATGAGGAGAATGAAATGGTGAGAAAAATTTGAAGAGCCTGAAAATGTGTGAAAAATATGAGGAGTATGAAAAGGTGTGAAAAATACGAAGAGGATGAAAAGGTGTGAAAAATATGAAGAGCATGAAAAGGTGTGAAAATACGAAGAGGATGAAAAGGTGTGAAAAATATGAAGAGCATGAAAAGGTGTGAAAAAAACGAGGAGCATGAAAAGATGTGAAAAATACGATGGGCATGAAAAGGTCTGAAAAATACGAGGAGCTTGAAAATGTCGGAAAAATTTGAGGAGCATGAAAAGGTCTGAAGAATACGAAGAGGATTAAAAGGTCTGAAAAATCCCAGGTGCATGAAATGGTCTGAAAAATATGAGGACAATGAAAAGGTGTCAAAAATATGAGGAGCATGAAAGGTGTGAAAAATATGAAGAGCATGAAAAGGTGCGAAAATTATGAGGAGCATGTAACGTTTTGCAAAATATGAGGAGCATGAAAAAGTGTCATTAATATGAGGAGTATGAAACGGTGTGAAAAATACGAAGATCTTGAAAAGGTGTGAAAAATACGAAGAGCATGAAAAGGTGTGAAAAACACGAAGAGCATGAAAATGTGTGAAGAATATGAGGAGCATGAAAAGGTGTTAAAAATATGGAGAGCCTAAACGGTCTGAAAAATATGAGGAGCATGCAATGGTCTGAAATATATGAGCAGCATGATACAGACTGAAAAATATGAGGAGCATGAATATGTTTCAAAATTATGAGGAGAATGAAATGGTGAGAAACATTTGAAGAGCCTGAATATGTGTGAAAAATATGAGGAGTATGAAAAGGTGTGAAAAATACGAAGAGGATGAAAAGGTGTGAAAAATATGAAGAGCATGAAAAGATGTGAAAAATACGAAGTGATGAAAAAATTTGAAAAAATGAGTAGCAAGAAAAGGTATGAAAAATTTGAAGAGCATTAAAACGTGTGAAAAATACAAGGTGCATGAAAAGGTGTGAAAAATATGGGGAGCATGAAAAGTTGTGAAAAATATGAGTAGCCGGAAAAGTGAGAAAAATATGAGGAGCATGAAAAGGTCTGAAAAATAGGAGCAGCATGAAAAGGTCTGAAAAATACGAGGAGCATGAAACGCTGTGAAAAATACGAGGAGCATGAAAAGATCTGAAGAATACGAGGAGCATGAAAAGCTGTGAAAAATACGAGGAGCATGAAAAGGTCTGAAAAATACGAGGAGCATGAAAAACTGTGAAAAATACGAGGAGCATGAAAAGGTCTGAAGAATACGAGGAGCATGAAAAGGTCTGAAAAATATGAGGAGCATGAAGAGGTGTGAAAAATATGAGGAGCATGAAGAGGTCTGAAAATCGGAGCAGCATGAAAGGGTCTGAAAAATACGAGGAGCATAAAAAGGTGTGAAAATTACGAGGAGCATGAAAAGGTTTGAAGAATACGAGGAGCATGAAAAGGAGTGAAAATTACGAGGAGCATGAAAAGGTCTTTAAAATAGGAGCAGCATGAAAAGGTCTGAAATATACGAGGAGCATGAAAAGGTCTAAAAATACGAGGAGCATGAAAAGGTGTAAAAAATACGAGGAGCATGAAAAAGTGTGAAAAATATGAGGAGCATGAAACGGTCTGAAAAATATGAGGAGCAGGAAAAGGTGTCAATAATATAAGGAGTATGAAACGGTGTGAAAAATACGAAGATCATGAAAAGGTGTGAAAAATTTGAAGAGCATGAATAGGTGTGAAAAACATGAAGAGCATGAAAAGATGTGAAAAATACGAAGAGCATGAAAAGGTGTGAAAACCACGAAGAGCATGAAAATGTGTGAAAAACACGAAGCGCATGAAAAGGTCGGAAAATTTGAAGAGGAGGAAACAGTGTGCAAAATACGAGGAGGATGAAAAGGTGTGAAAAATACGAAGAGCATGAAATAGTCTCAAAAATATGAGGAGCATGAAAAGGTGTCAAAAATATGAGGACTATGAAATGGTTTGAAAATATGAAGATCATGAAACGGTCTGAAAAATACGAAGAGCTTCAAAAGTGTTCAAAAATATAAGGGGCATGATAAGGTATGAAAAATATGAGGAGCATGAAAAGGTGTAAAAACAGGAAGAGCATGAAATGGTGTGAAAAATATGAAGAGCATGAAAAGGTGTGAAAATTACGAGGAGCATGAAAAGGTGTCAAAAATACGAGGACTGTGAAAAGGTCTGAAAAATACGAGGAGCTTGAAAACGACGGAAAAATTTGAGGAGCATGAAAAGGTCTGAAAAATACGAGGAGGATTAAAAGGTCTGAAAAATCCCAGGAGCATGAAATGGTCTGAAAAATATGAGGACAATGAAAAGGTGTCAAAAATATGAGGAGCATGTAAAGGTGTGAAAAATATGAGGAGCATGAAAACGTGTCAAAAATATGAGGAGCATGAAAGGTGTGAAAATATGAAGAGCATGAAATGGGGTGAAAAATCTGAAGAGCTACAAAAGGTTACAAAAATATGAGGGCATGAAAAGGTGTGCCAAATATGAGGAACATGAAACGGTATGAAAAATATTAGAAGCAGGAAACGGTGTGAAAAATATGTGGAGCATGAAAAGCTGTGAAATATATGAGAAGCCTGAAAAGTTGTGAAAAATATGAGGGGCATAAAACGGTCTGAAAAATACGAGGAGCATGAAAAGTTCTGAAAAATAAGTAGAGCATTAAAAGGTGTCAAAAATATGAGGAGCATGAAAACGTGTTAAAAATATGAAGAGCATGAAAAGGTTTCAAAAATGCGAGGAAACTGTAAAGCTGTGAAATATATGAAGAGCATGAAACGGTCTGAAAAATATGAGGAGCATGAAATGCTCTGAAAAATACGGGGAGCATGAAAAGGTCTGAAAAATACGAGGAGCTTGAAAAGGTGTGAAAAATATGAAGAGCATGAAAAGGTGTGAAATATATGAGGAGAATGTAAAGGTGTTAAAAATATGGAGAGCATGAAACGGTCTGAAAAATATGAGGAGCATGCAATGGTCTGAAAAATATGAAGAGCATGATACAGTCTGAAAAATATGAGGAGCATGAATATGTGTCAAAAATATGAAGAGAATGAAATGGTGAGAAAAATTTGAAGAGCCTGAAATTGTGTGAAAAATATGAGGAGTATGAAAAGGTGTGAAAAATACGAAGAGGATGAAAAGGTGTGAAAAATATGAAGAGCATGAAAAGGTGTGAAAAATACGAAGTCATGAAAAGATTTGAAAAATATGAAGAGCAAGAAAAGGTATGAAAAATATGAAGAGCATGAAAAGGTGTGAAAAATGCAAGAAGCATGAAAATGTGAGAAAAATACGAAGAGCATGAAAAGGTGTAAAAAATATGAATAGCCGGAAAAGTGAGAAAAATATGAGGAGCATGAAAAGCTTTGAAAAACACGAGGAGCATGAAAAGGTCTGAAAAATAGGAGCAGCATAAAAAGGTCTGAAAAATACGAGGAGCATGAAACGCTGTGAAAAATACGAGGAGCATGAAAAGGTCTGAAGAATACGAGGAGCATGAAAATCTGTGAACAATACGAGGAGCATGAAAAGGTGTGAAAAATACAAGGAGCATGATAAGGCATGAAAAATACTGAGAGCATGAAACACTGTGAAAAATAGGAGGAGCATGAAAATGTCTGAAGAATACAAGGAGCATGAAAAGGTGTGAAAAATATAAGAAGCATGAAAAGGTCTGAAAAATAGGAGCAGCATGAAAAGGTCTGAAAAATAGGAGCAGCATGAAAAGGTCTGAAAAATATGAGGAGCATGAAAATCTGTGAAAAACACGAAGTGTATGAAAAGGTGTGAAAATTACGAAGAGCTTGAAAAGGTGTGAAAAACACGAAGAGCACGAAAATGTGTGAAAAACACGAAGCGAATGAAAAGTTGTGAAACATACGAAGGGAATTAAAAGGTCTGAAAAATACGAGGAGCATGAAAAGGTTTGTAAAATATGAGGAGCATGAAACAGTCTCAAAAATATGAGGAGCATCAAAAGGTGTCAAGAATATGAGGACCATGAAACGGTGTGAAAATATGAAGAGCATGAAACGGTCTGAAAAATATGAAGAGCTTCAAAAGTGTCAAAAATGTAAGGGGCATGAAAAGGTATGAAAAATATGAGGAGAATGAAACGGAATGAAAAATTTGAGGAGCATGAAAAGGTGAGAAAAACACGAAGAGCATGAAAAGGTGTGAAAAATATGAAGAGCATGAAACGGTCTGAAAAATATGAGGAGCATGAAAAGGTCTGAAAAATACGAGGACCATGAAAAGGTCTGAAAAATATGAGGAGCATGAAAAGGTCTGAAAAATATGTAGAGCATGAAAAGGTGTCAAAAATCTGAGGAGCATGAAAACGTGTGAAAAATACGAGGAGCATGAAAAAGTCTGAAAAATAGGAGGAGACTGGAAAGGTCTGAAAAATTGGAGGAGCATGAAATGGTCTGATAAAAACGAGGAACATGAAAGGTGTTAAAAATATGAAGAGCATGAAAAGGTGTCAAAAACATTAGGAGAATGTAAACGTGTGAAAAATATGAGGAGCATTAAATTGTATAAAAAATATTTGGAGCATGAAACGCTGTGAACAATATGAAGAGCATGAAAATGTGTGAACAATTTGAAGAGCATGAAACGGTCTAAAAAATATGAAGAGGATGAAACGGTCTGAAAAATATGAGGAGCATGACATGGTGTGAAAAATATGAGGAGCATGAAACGGTGTGAAAAATATGAAGATCATGAAATTTGTGAAAAGTATGAGGAACAGGAAATGGTGTGAAAAATACGAGGAGCATGAAAAGCTCTGAAAAATACGAAGAGCATGAAAAGGTGTGAAATGTACAAGGAGTATGAATGTATGAAAAATATGAAAAGGTGTGAAAAATATGAGGAGCATGAAACGGTCTGAAAAATATGAGGAGAATGAAACGGTCTGAAAAATATAAGGAGCATGAAAAGAGGTCAAAAATATGAGGAGCATGAAACGGTGTCAAAAATATGAAGAGCATGAAAAGTTGTGAAAAATAGGAAGAGCATGAAAAGGTCTGAAGAATACGAGGAGCATGAAACGCTGTTAAAAATACGAGGAGCATGAAAAGGTCTGAAGAATACGAGGAGCATGAAACGCTGTGAAAAATACGAGGAGCATAAAAAGGTCTGAAGAATACGAGGAGCATGAAAGGCTGTGAAAAATACGAGGAGCATGAAAAGGTCTGAAGAATACGAGGAGCATGAAACGCTGTGAAAAATACGAAGAGCATGAAAGGTGTAAAAAATAAGAGGAGCATGAAAAGGTCTGAAAAATACTGGAGCATGAAAAGGTCTGAAAAATACAAGGAGCGTGAAACAGTGTGAAAGATACGAGGAGTGTGAGAAGGTCTGAAAAATACGAGGAGCGAGAAAAGATGTGAAGAATAAGAGGTGCGTGAAAAGGTCTGAAACATACGAGAAGCGTGAAAAGGTCTGAAAAATACGAGGAGCGTGAAAAATTCTAAAAATACGAGGAGCGTGAAAAAGTCTAAAAAATAGGAGGAGCTTGAAACTGTGTGAAAAATATTATGATAATGAAACGGTCTGAAAAATATGAGGAGCAAGAAAAGGTTTGAAAAATATGAGGTTTGAAAATGTCAGAAACATACGGAGAGCATGAAAAGGTTTGAAAAGTATTAGGAGCATGAAAAGGTGTTAAAAATATGAAGAATATGGGATTTCTCTGGAGTGCCATCAAGGAAACCAAGGCTCCTTTCATGTTTGATGTGGAACTCGGAATTGCTCTGCACACAAAGCTGGGGAATCGGGCCTCATTTTGCAGCGAGGGGGAAGTCTCATGGTTTTTCTTGAGTTGCAGCCAGAACCTTGGGTATATTTTCGAGTTACGACGGGGAGGGCCCTTCCAGACACGTGTTTGTTCAGCGACGGCAGGACTCCTGCCTAGGTGCGAGGGACACATCGAAATTTTCCTCGAATCTAGGCATGGCAATTGGGACGCGTCTCCACGTGAGGCGGGAGACCCAGGGTCCCTTTCCACGTGCCACAGGGATCCTGGGACTCCTATCCATTTTCAAGAGGAGTCAGGCATCTTCTCCTTTGGAAGCACTGATCTCTGCGGTCCTCTCAAGTTTTCAAAGGATGTGAGGCCTCCGGTCGCGATGAGGCGGAGAACAAGGTCTTTCTCTGTGGTCTCCACAGGGGATTCAGACATCCCTTCGTCTTGGGAGATGCAAGACGAGCCTGCATTCAATTAACTGCAGGGATATCCGGCCTTACTTCGAGTCAGAGCATCTCGGTGTCCATTCCACTTGAGGCCACAAACTCAGGATCCCTCTCACATACCTGTAGCTGTGAGAAGCCTCCTCTTGAGGTGCTTGTGGAAAGTTGGTATTCCTCTTGAGTCGAAGCCAGGGACAAAGCTCTCATCTCGAGGTGATTTGGGGTCCACGGAGCCCTTTCGTGTTGCTACAGTGACCTCAGGATCCCTGTAGATTTGAGACAGTGATCTTGGGTTTTCTCTGTAGAGCCATCAAGGAAATCAAGGCTCCTTTCACGTTTGATGTGGAACACGGAATGGCTCTGTAAGCAGTGCAGGCGAATCGGGCCTCATCTCGCGGTGAGGGGGAAGTCTCATGGTTTTCCTCGAGTTGCAGCCGGAACCTGGGGTATATTCTCCAGTTACGACTGGGAGGGCACTTCCAGACACGTGTTTGTTCAGCTATGTCAGCACTTCTGCCTAGGTGCAAGGGACACCACGTGATTCTCCTCGAGTCTTGGCATGGCAATTGAGATGCGTGTCCATGTGAGGCGGGAGACCCAGGGTCCTTTTTGACGTGCCACAGGGATCCTGGGACTCCTATCCATTTTCAAGAGGAGTCAGGCATCGTCTCCTTTGGAAGCATTGATCTCCGCGGACCTCTCGAGTTTTCAAAGGATGTGAGGCCTCCGGTCGCGATGAGGCCGAGAACTAGGTCTTTCTCTGTGGTCTCCACAGGGCATGCAGACATCCCTTGGTCTTGGGAGATGCAAGACGAGCCTGCATTCAATTCACTGCAGGGATATCCGGCCTCACTTCGAGTCAGAGTATCTCGGTGTCCATTCCACTTGAGGCCACAAACTCAGGGTCCCTCTCACAAACCTGTAGCTGAGAGAAGCCTCCTCTTGAGGTGCTTGTGGAAAGTTGGTATTCCTCTTCAGTCGAACCCAGGAACTAAGCTCTCATCTCGAGTTTATTTGGGGTCCACGGAGCCCTTGCGTGTTGCTACAGTGACCTCAGGATCCCTCTAGACTTGAGACAGTGATCTTGGGTTTTCTCTGGAGTGCCATCAAGGAAATTAAGGCTCCTTTCACGTTTGATGTGGAACACGGAATTGCTCTGCACTCAGTGCAGGGGAATCGGGCCTCATCTAGCGGCGCGCGGGAAGTCTCATGGTTTTTCTCGAGTTGCGGCCGAAACCTGGGTTATATTCTCGAGTTACGACGGGGAGGGCCCTTCCAGACACGTGTTTGTTCAGCGACGTCAGGACTCCTGCCTCGGTGTGAGGGACACCTCGGGATTCTCCTCGAGTCTTGGCATGGCAATTTGGACGCATCTCCACGTGAGGCGGGAGACCCAATGTCCCTTTCCACATGCCACAGGGATCCTGGGACTCCTATCCATTTTCAAGGGGAGTCAGGCATCTTCTCCTTTGGAAGCATTGATTTCCGCGGACCTCTCGAGTTTTCAAAGGATGTGAGGCCACCGGTCGCGATGAGGCGGAGAACTAGGTCTTTCTGTGTGGTCTCCACAGGCGTCAGACATCCCTTCATCTTCGGAGATGCAAGACGAGCCTGCATTCAATTCACTGCAGGGATATCCGGCCTTACTTCGAGTCAGAGCATCTCGGTGTCCATTCCACTTGAGAACACAAACTCAGGGTCCTTCTCACATACCTGTAGCTGAGAGAAGCCTCCTCTCGAGGTGCTTGTGGAAAGTTGGTATTCCTCTTCAGTCGAAGCCAGGGACTAACCTCTCATCTCGAGGTGATTTGGGGTTCTCGGAGCCCTCTCGTGTTGCTACAGTGACCTCAGGATCCCTCGAGACTTGAGACAGTGATCTTGGGTTTTCTATGGAGTGCCATCTAGGAAATCAAGGCTCCTTTCACGTTTGATGTGGAACACGGAATTGCTCTGCACGCATTTCAGGGGAATCGGGCCCCATCTCTCGGCGAGCGGGAAGTCTCATGGTTTTTCTCGAGTTGCTGACGGAACCTGGGGTATATTCTCGAGTTACGACGGTGAGGGCCCTTCCAGACACGTGTTTGTTCAGCGACGTCAGGACTCCTGCTTAGGTGCGAGGGACCCCTCGGGATTGTCCTCGAGTCTTGGCATGGCAATTGGGACGCATCTCCACGTGAGGCGGGAGGCCCAGGGTCCCTTTCCACGTGCCACAGGGATCCTGGGACTCCTATCCATTTTCAAGAGGAGTCAGGCATCGTCTCCTTTGGAAGCATTGATCTCCACAGACCTCTCGAGTTTTCAAAGGATGTGAGGCCTCCGGTCGCGATGAGGCGGAGAACTAGGTCTTTCTCTGTGGTCTCCACAGGGGATTCAGACATCCCTTCGTCTTGGGAGATGCAAGATGAGCTTGCATTCAATTCACTGCAGGGATATCCGGCCTTACTTCGAGTCAGAGCATCTCGGTGTCCATTCCACTTGAGGCCACAAACTCAGGGTCCCTCTCACAGACCTGTAGCTGAGAGAAGCCTCCTCTTGAGGTGCTTGTGGAAAGTTGGCATTCCTCTTGAGTTGAAGCCATGGACTAAGCTCTCATCTCGAGTTGATTTGTGGTCCACGGAGCCTTTTGTGTTGCTACAGTGACCTCAGGAATCCTCTATACTTGAGACAGTGATCTTGGGTTTTCTCTGGTGTGCCATCAAGGAAATCATGGCGCCTTTCACGTTTGATGTGGAGCATGGAATTGCTCTGCCCGCAGTGCAGGGGAATCGGGCCTCATAACCCGGCGAGAGGGAAGTCTCATGGTTTATCTCGAGTTGCAGCCGGAACCTGGGATATATTCTCGAGTTACGACGGGGAGGGCCCTTCCACACACGTGTTTGTTCAGCGATGTCAGGACTCCTGCCTAGGTGTGAAGGACACCTCGGGATTCTCCTCGAGTCTTGGCATGGCAATTGGGACGCGTCTCCACATGAGGCGGGAGACCCAGGGTCCCTTTCCACGTGCCACAGGGATCCTGGGACTCCTATCCATTTTCAAGAAGAGTCAGGCATCGTCTCCTTTGGAAGCATTGATCTCCGCGGACCTCTCGAGTTTTCAAAGGATGTGAGGCCTCCGGTCTCGATGAGGCGGAGAATTAGGTCTTTCTCTGTGGTCTCCACAGGGGATTCAGACATCCCTTCGTCTTGGGAGATGCAAGACGAGCCTGCATTCAATTCACTGCAGGGATATCCGGCCTTACTTCGAGTCAGAGCATCTCGGTGTCCATTCCACTTGAGGCCACAAACTCAGGGTCCCTCTCACATACCTGTAGCTGAGAGAAGCCTCCTCTTGAGGTGCTTGTGGAATGTTGGTATTCCTCTTGAGTCGAAGCCAGGGAATAAGCTCTCATCTCGAGATGATTTGGGGTCCACGGAGCCCTTTCGTGTTGATCCAGTGACCTCAGGATCCCTCTAGACTAGAGACAGTGACTTTGGGTTTTCTCTGGAGTGCCATCAAGGAAATCAAGGCTCCTTTCACGTTTGATGTGGAACACGGAATTGCTCTGCACGCAGTGCGGGGGAATCGGGCCTCATCTCGCGGCGAGGGGGAAGTCTAATGGTTTTTCTCGAGTTGCGGCCGGAACCTGGGGTATATTCTGGAGTTACGACGGGGAGGGCCCTTCCAGACACGTGTTTGTTCAGCGACGTCAGGATTCCTGCCTAGGTGCGAAGGACACCTCGGGATTCTCCTTGAGTCTTGGCATGGCAGTTGGGACGCGTCTGCATGTGAGTCGGGAGACCCAGGGTCCCTTTCCACGTGCCACAGGGATCCTGGGACTCCTATCCATTTTCAGTCGGAGTCAGGCATCGTCTCCTTTGGAAGCATTGATCTCCGCGGACCTCTCGAGTTTTCAAAGGATGTGAGGCTTCCGGTCGCGTTGAGGCGGAGGACTAGGTCTTTCTCTGTCGTCTCCACAGGGGATTCAGACATCCCTTCGTCTTGGGAGATGCAAGATGAGCCTGCATTCAATTCACTGTAGGGATATCCGGGCTTACTTCGAGTCAGAGCATCTTGGTGTCCATTCCACTTGAGGCCACAAACTCAGGGTCCCTCTCACTTACCTGTAGCTGAGAGAAGCCTCCTCTTGAGGTTCTTGTGGAAAGTTGGTAATCCTCTTGAGTCGAAGCCAGGGACTAAGCTCTCATCTCGAGTTGATTTGGGGTCCACGGAGCCCTTTCGTTTTGCTCCAGTGACCTCAGGATCCCTCTAGACTTGAGACAGTGATCTTGGGTTTTCTCTGCAGTGCCATCAAGGAAATCAAGGCTCCTTTCACGTTTGATGTGGAACATGAAATTGCTCTGCACGCAGTGAAGGGGAATTGGGGCTCATCTCGCGGCGAGGGGGAAGTCTCATGGTTTTTCTCGAGTTGCGGCCAGAACCTGGGGTATATTCTCGAGTTACGATGGGGAGGGCCCTTCCAGACACGGGTTTGTTCAGCGACGTCAGGCCTCCTGCCTAGGTGCGAGGGACCCTTCGAGATTCTCCTCGAGTCTTGGCATGGCAATTGGGACGCGTCTCCATGTGAGGCGGGAGACCCAGGGTCCCTTTCCAAGTGCCACAGGGATCCTGGGACTCCTATCCATTTTCAAGAGGAGTCAGGCAACGTCTCCTTTGGAAGCATTGATCTCCGCGGACCTCTCGAGTTTTCAAAGGATGTGAGGCCTCCAGTCGCGATGAGGCGGAGAACTAGGTCTTTCTCTGTGGTCTCCACAGGGGATTCAGACATCCCTTCGTCTTGGGAGATGCAAGACGAGCCTGCATTCAATTCTCTGCAGGGATATCCGGCCATACTTCGAGTCAGAGCATCTCGGTGTCCATTCCACTTGAGGCCACAAACTCAGGGTCCCTCTCACATACCTTTAGCTGAGAGTTGCCTCCTCTTGAGGTGCTTGTGGAAAGTTGGTATTCCTCTTGAGTCGAAGCCAGGGACTAAGCTCTCATCTCGAGTTGATTTGGGGTCCATGGAGCCCTTTTGTGTTACTCCAGTGACCTCAGGATCCCTCTAGACTTGAGACAGTGATCTTGGGTTATCTCTGGAGTGCCATCAAGGAAATCAAGGCTCCATTAACGTTTGATGTGGAACACGGAATTGCTCTGCACGCAGTGCTGGGGAATCGGGCCTCATCTCGCGGCGAGGGGGAAGTCTCATGGTTTTTCTCGAGTTGCGGCCGGAACCTGGGGTATATTCTCGAGTTATGACAGGGAGGGCCCTTCCAGACACGTGTTTGTTCAGCGACGTCAGGGCTCCTGCCTAGGTGCGACGGACACCTCGGGATTCTCCTCGAGTCTTGGCATGGCAATTGGGACGCATCTCCACGTGAGGCGGGAGACCCATGGTCCCTTTCCACGTGCCACAGGGATCCTGGGACTCCTATCCATTTTCAAGAGGAGTCAGGCATCGTCTCCTTTGGAAGCATTGATCTCCGCGGACCTCTCGAGTTTTCAAAGGATCTGCTGCCTCCGGTCTCAATGAAGCGGAGGACTAGGTCTTTCTCTGTGGTCTCCACAGGGGATTCAGACATCCCTTCGTCTTGGGAGATGCAAGACGAGCCTGCATTCAATTCACTGCAGGGATATCCGGCCTTACTTCGAGTCAGAGCATCTCGATGTCCATTCCACTTGAGGCCACAAACTCAGGGTCCCTCTCACTTACCTGTAGCTGAGAGAAGCCTCCGCTTGAGGTGCTTGTGGAAAGTTGGTATTCCTCCTGAGTCGAAGCCAGGGACTAAGCTCTCATCTCGAGTTGATTTGGGGTAAACGGAGCCCTTTCGTGTTGCTCCAGTGACCTCAGGATCCCTCTAGACTTGAGACAGTGATCTTGGGTTTTCTCTGGAGTGCCATCAAGGAAATCAAGGCTCCTTTCACGTTTGATGTGGAACACGGAATTGCTCTGCACGCAGTTCAGGGGAATCGGGACTCATGTCGCGGCGAGGGGGAATTCTCATGGTTTTTCTCGAGTTGCAGCCGGAACCTGGCGTATATTCCCGTGTTACGACGGGGAGGGCACTTCCAGACACGTGTTTGTTCAGCAACGTGAGGACTCCTGCCTAGGTGCGAGGGACACCTTGGGATTCTCCTCGAGTCTTGGCATGGCAATTGGGAGGCGTCTCCACGTGAGGCGGGAGACCCAGGGTCCCTTTCCACGTGCCATAGGGATCCTGGGACTCCTATCCATTTTCAAGAGGAGTCAGGCATCGTCTCCTTTGGAAGCATTGACCTCCGCAGACCTCGCGAGTTTTCAAAGGATGTGAGGCCTCCGGTCGCGAAGAGGCGGAGGACTAGGTCTTTCTCTGTGGTCTCCACAGGGGATTCAGACATCCCTTCGTCTTGGGAGATGCAAGATGAGCCTGCTTTCAATTCACTGTTGGGATATCCGGCCTTAATTCGAGTCATAGCATCACGGTGTCCATTCCACTTGAGGCCAAAAACTCAGGATCCCTCTCACTTACCTGTAGCTGAGAGAAGCCTCCTCTTGAGGTGCTTGTGAAAAGTTGGTATTCCTCTTGAGTTGAAGACACGGACTAAGCTCTCATCTCGAGTTGATTTGGGGTCCACGGAGCCCTTTCGTGTTGCTCCAGTGACCTCAGGATCCCTCTAGACTTGAGACAGTGATCTTGGGTTTTCTCTGGAGTGCCATCAAGGAAATCAAGGCTCCTTTCACGTTTGATGTGGAACACGGAATTGCTCTGCACGCAGTGCAGGGGAATCGGGCCTCATCTCGCGGTGAGGGGGAAGTCTCATGGTTTTTCTCGAGTTGCAGCCGGAACCTGGGGTATATTCTGGAGTTACGACGGGGAGGGCCCTTCCAGACACGTGTTTGTTCAGCGACGTCAGGACTCCTGCCTAGGTGCGAGGGACACCTCGGGATTCTCCTCGAGTCTTGGCATGGCAATTGGGACGCGTCTCCACGTGAGGCGGGAGACCCAGGGTCCCTTTCCACGTGCCACAGGGATCCTGGGACTCCTATCCATTTTCAAGAGGAGTCAGGCATCGTCTCCTTTGGAAGCATTGATCTCCGCGGACCTCTCGAGTTTTCAAAGGATGTGAGGCCTCCGGTCTTGATGAGGCGGACGACTTGGTCTTTCTCTGTGGTCTCCACAGGGGATTCAGACATCCCTCCGTCTTGGGAGATGCAAGACGAGCCTGCATTCAATTCACTGCAGGGATATCCGGCCTTACTTCGAGTCAGAGCAGCTCGGTGTCCATTCCACTTGAGGCCACAAACTCAGGGTCCCTCTCACATACCTGTAGCTGAGAGAAGCCTCCTCTTGGGGTGCTTGTGGAAAGTTGGTATTCCTCTTGAGTCGAAGCCAGGGACTAAGCTCTCATCTCGAGTTTATTTGGGGTCCAAGGAGCCCTTTCGTGTTGCTCCAGTGACCTCAGGATCCCTCTAGACTTGAGACAGTGATCTTGGGTTTTCTGTGGAGTGCCATCAAGGAAATCAAGGCTCCTTTCAAGTTTGATGTGGAACACGGAATTGCTCTGCACGCAGTGCAGGGGAATCGGGCCTCATCTCGCGGCGAGGGGGAAGTCTCATGGTTTTTCTCGAGTTGCGGCAGGAACCTGGGATATATTCTCGAGTTACGATGGGGAGAGCCCTTCCAGACACGTGTTTGTTCAGCGACGTCAGGACTCCTGCCTAGGTGCGAGGGACACCTCGGGATTCTCCTCGAGTCTTGGCATGGCAATTGGGACGCGTCTCCACGTGAGGCGGGAGACCCAGGGTCCCTTTCCACGTGCCACAGGGATCCTGGTACTCCTATCCATTTTCAAGAGGAGTCAGGCATCGTCTCCTTTGGAAGCATTGATCTCCGTGGACCTCTCTAGTTTTCAAAGGATGTGAGGCCTCCGGTCGCCATGAGGCGGAGAACTAGGTCTTTCTCTGTGGTCTCCACAGGGGATTCAGCCATCCCTTGGTCTTGGGAGATGCAAGACGAGTCTGCATTCAATTCACTGCAGGGATATCCGGCCTTACTTCGAGTCAGAGCATCTCGGTGTCCATTCCACTTGAGGCCACAAACTCAGGGTCCCTCTCACATACCTGTAGCTGAGAGAAGCCTCCTCTTGAGGGGCTTGTGGAAAGTTCGTATTCCTCTTGAGTGAACCCAGGGACTAAGCTCTCATCTCAAGTTGATTTGGGGTCCACGAAGCCCTTTCCTTTTGCTCCAGTGACCACATGATCCCTCTAGACTTGAGATAGTGATCTTGGGTTTTCTCTGGAATGCCATCAAGGAAATCAAGGCTCCTTTCACGTTTGATGTGGAACACGGAATTGCTCTGCACGCAGTGCAGGGGAATCGGGCCTTATCTCGCGGCGAAGGGGAAGTCTCATGGTTTTTCTCGAGTTGCGGCCGGAACCTGGGGTATATTCTCGAGTTACGACGGGGAGGGCCCTTCCAGACACGTGTATGTTCAGCGACGTCAGGACACCTGCCTAGGTGCGAGGGACACCTCGGGTTTCTCCTCGAGTATTGGCATGGCATTTGGGACGCGTCTCCACGTGAGGCGGGAGACCCAGTGTCCCTTTCCACGTGCCAAAGGGATCCTGGGACTCCTATCCATTTTCAAGAAGAGTCAGGCATCATCTCCTTTGGAAGCATTGATCTCCGCGGACCTCTCGAGTTTTCAAAGGATATGAGGCCTCCGGTGGCGATGAAGCGGAGAACTAGGACTTTCTCTGTGGTCTCCACAGGGGATTCAGACATCCCTTCATCTTGGGAGATGCAAGACGAGCCTGCATTCAATTCACTGCAGGGATATCCGGCCTTACTTCGAGTCAGAGCATCTCGGTGTCCATTCCACTTGAGGCCACAAACTCAGGATCCTCTCACATACCTGTAGTTGAGAGAAGCCTCCTCTTGAGGTGCTTGTGGAAAGCTGGTAGTCCTCTTGAGTCGAAGCCAGGGACTAAGCTCTCATCTCGAGTTGATTTGGGGTCCACGGAGCCCTTTGGTGTTGCTCCAGTGACCTCAGGATCCCTCTAGACTTGAGCTAGTGATCGTGGGTTTTCTCTGGAGTGCCATCAAGGAAATCAAGGCTCCTTTCACGTTTGATGTGGAACACGGAATTGCTCTGCACGCAGTGCAGGGGAATCGGGCCTCATCTCGCGGCGAGGGGGAAGTCTCATGGTTTTTCTCGAGTTGCGGCCGGAACCTGGGGTATATTCTCGAGTTCCGATGGGGAGGGCCCTTCCAGACACGTGTTTGTTCAGCGACGTCGGACTCCTGCCTAGGTGCGAGGGACACCTCGGGATTCTCCTCGAGTCTTGGCATGGCAATTGGTACGCGTCTCCATGGGAGCCGGGAGACCCAGGGTCCCTTTCAACGTGCCACAGGGATCCTGGGACTCCTATACAATTTCAAGAAGAGTCAGGCATCGTCTCCTTTGGAAGGATTGATCTCCGCAGACCTCTCGAGTTTTCAAAGGATGTGAGGCCTCCGGTCTTGATGAGGCGGAGGACGAGGTTTTTCTCTGTGGTCTCAACAGGGGATTCAGAAAACCCTTCGTCTTGGGAGATGCAAGAGGATCCTGCATTCAATTGACTGCAGGGATATCCGGCCTTACTTCGAGTCAGAGCATCTCGGTGTCCATTCCACTTGAGGCCACAAACACAGGGTCCCTCTCACATACTTGTAGCTGAGAGAAGCCTGCTCTTGCGGTGCTTGTGGAAAGTTGGTATTCCTCTTGAGTCGAAGCCAGGGACTAAGCTCTCATCTCGAGTTTATTTGGGGTCCAAGGAGCCTTTTCGTGTTGCTCCAGTGACCTCAGGATCCCTCTAGACTTGAGATAGTGATCTTGGGTTTTCTCTGGAGTGCAATCAAGGAAATCAAGGCTCCTTTCACGTTTGATGTGGAACACGGAATTGCTCTGCACGCAGTGCAGGGGAATTGGGCCTCATCTCGCGGCGAGGGGGAAGTCTCATGGTTTTTCTCGAGTTGCGGCCGGAACCTGGGGTATATTCTCGAGTTACGACGGGGAGGGCCCTTCCAGACACGTGTTTCTTCAGCGACGACAGGACTCCTGCTTAGGTGCGAGGGACAACTCGGGATTCTCCTCGAGTCTTGGCATGGCAATGGGGACGCGTCTCCACGTGAGGCGGGAGACCCAGTGTCCCTTTCCACGTGCCACAGGGATCCTGGGACTCCTATCCATTTTCAAGAGAAGTCAGGCATCGTCTCCTTTGGAAGCATTAATCTGTGCGGACCTCTCGAGTTTTCAAAGGATGTGAGGCCTCCAGTCTCGTTGAGGTGGAGGACTAGGTCTTTCTCTGTGGTCTCCACAGGGGATTCAGGCAACCCTTCGTCATGGGAGATGCAAGACGAGCCTGCATTCAATTCACTTCAGGGATATCCGGCCTTACTTCAAGTCAGAGCATCTCGCTGCCCATTCCACTTTAGGCCACAAACTCAGGGTCCCTCTCACTTACCTGTAGCTGAGAGAAGCCTCCTCTTGAGGTGCTTGTGGAAAGTTGGTATTCCTCTTGACTCGAAGCCAGGGACTAAGCTCTCATCTCGAGTTGATTTGGGGTGCACGGAGCCTTTTCGTTTTGCTCCAGTGACCTCAGAATCCCTCTAGACTTGAGACAGTGATTTTGGGTTTTCTCTGAGTGCCATCAAGGAAATCAAGTCTCCTTTCACGTTTGAAGTGGAACACGGAATTGCTCTGCACGCAGTGCAGGGGAATCGGGCCTCATCTCGCGGTGAGGGGGAAGTCTCATGGTTTTTCTCGAGTTGCAGCCGGAACCTGGGGTATATTCTGGAGTTACGACGGGGAGGGCCCTTCCAGACACGTGTTTGTTCAGCGACGTCAGGACTCCTGCCTAGGTGCGAGGGACACCTCGGGATTCTCCTCGAGTCTTGGCATGGCAATTGGGACGCGTCTCCACGTGAGGCGGGAGACCCAGGGTCCCTTTCGACGTGCCACAGGGATCCTGGGACTCCTATCCATTTTCAAGAGGAGTCAGGCATCGTCTCCTTTGGAAGCATTGATCTCCGCGGACCTCTCGAGTTTTCAAAGGATGTGAGGCCTCCGGTCTTGATGAGGCGGACGACTTGGTCTTTCTCTGTGGTCTCCACAGGGGATTCAGACATCCCTTCGTCTATGGAGATGCAAGACGAGCCTGCATTCAATTCACTGCAGGGATATCCGGCCTTACTTCGAGTCAGAGCATCTCGGTGTCCATTCCACTTGAGGCCACAAACACAGGGTCCCTCTCACATACTTGTAGCTGGGAGAAGCCTCCTCTTGCGGTGCTTGTGAAAAGTTGGTATTCCTCTTGACTCGAAGCAAGGGACTAAGCTCTCATCTCGAGTTGATTTGGGGTCCAAGGAGCCCTTTCCTTTTGCTCCAGTGACCTCAGGATCCCTCTAGACTTGAGATAGTGATCTTGGGTTTTCTCTGGAGTGCCATCAAGGAAATCAAGGCTCCTTTCACGTTTGATGTGGAACAGGGAATTGCTCTGCACGCAGTGCAGGGGAATCGGGCCTCATCTCGCGGCGAGGGGGAAGTCTCATGGTTTTTTTCGAGTTGCGTCCGGAACCTGTTGTATATTCTCGAGTTACGACGGGGAGGGCCCTTCCATACACGTGTTTGTTCAGCGACATCAGGACTCCTGCCTAGGTGCGAGGGACAACTCGGGATTCTCCTCGAGTCTTGGCATGGCAATTGGGACGCGTCTCCACGTGAGGCGGGAGACCCAGTGTCCCTTTCCACGTGCCACAGGGATCCAGGGACTCCTATCCATTTTCAAGAGGAGTCAGGCATCGTCTCCTTTGGAAGCATTGATCTCCGCGGACCTCTCGAGATTTCAAAGGATGTGAGGCCTCCGGTCGCGAGGACGCCGAGAATTAGGTCTTTCTCTGTGGTCTCCACAGGGGATTCAGACATCCCTTCGTCTTGGGAGATGCAAGACGAGCCTGCATTCAATTCACTGCAGGGATATCCGGCCTTACTTCGAGTCAGAGCATCTCGGTGTCCATTCCACTTGAGGCCACAAACTCAGGGTCCCTCTCACATACCTGTAGCTGAGAGAAGCCTCCTCTTGGGGTGCTTGTGGAAAGTTGGTGTTCCTCTTGAATCGAAGCCAGGGACTAAGCTCTCATCTCGAGTTGATTTGGGGTCCACGGAGCCCTTTCGTGTTGCTCCAGTGACCTCAGAATCCCTCTAGACTTGAGACAGTGATCTTGGGTTTTCTGTGGAGTGCCATCAAGGAAATCAAGGCTCCTTTCAAGTTTGATGTGGAACACGGAATTGCTCTGCACGCAGTGCAGGGGAATCGGGCCTCATCTCGCGGCGAGGGGGAAGTCTCATGGTTTTTCTCGAGTTGCGGCAGGAACCTGGGATATATTCTCGAGTTACGATGGGGAGAGCCCTTCCAGACACGTGTTTGTTCAGCGAAGTCAGGACTCCTGCCTAGGTGCGAGGGACACCTCGGGATTCTCCTCGAGTCTTGGCATGGCAATTGGGACGCGTCTCCACGTGAGGCGGGAGACCCAGGGTCCCTTTCCACGTGCCACAGGGATCCTGGGACTCCTATCCATTTTCAAGAGGAGTCAGGCATCGTCTCCTTTGGAAGCATTGATCTCCGTGGACCTCTCTAGTTTTCAAAGGATGTGAGGCCTCCGGTCGCCATGAGGCGGAGAACTAGGTCTTTCTCTGTGGTCTCCACAGGGGATTCAGCCATCCCTTGGTCTTGGGAGATGCAAGACGAGTCTGCATTCAATTCACTGCAGGGATATCCGGCCTTACTTCGAGTCAGAGCCTCTCGGTGTCCATTCCACTTGAGGCCACAAACTCAGGGTCCCTCTCACATACCTGTAGCTGAGAGAAGCCTCCTCTTGAGGGGCTTGTGGAAAGTTCGTATTCCTCTTGAGTTAAGCCAGGGACAAAGCTCTCATCTCAAGTTGATTTGGGGTCCACGGAGCCCTTTCCTTTTGCTCCAGTGACCTCATGATCCCTCTAGACTTGAGACAGTGATCTTGGGTTTTCTCTGGAGTGCCATCAAGGAAATCAAGGCTCCTTTCACGTTTGATGTGGAACACGGAATTGCTCTGCACGCAGTGCAGGGGAATCGGGCCTTATCTCGCGGCGAAGGGGAAGTCTCATGGTTTTTCTCGAGTTGCAGCCGGAACCTGGGGTATATTCTGGAGTTACGACGGGGAGGGCCCTTCCAGACACGTGTTTGTTCAGCGACGTCAGGACTCCTGCCTAGGTGCGAGGGACACCTCGGGATTCTCCTCGAGTCTTGGCATGGCAATTGGGACGCGTCTCCACGTGAGGCGGGAGACCCAGGGTCCCTTTCCACGTGCCACAGGGATCCTGGGACTCCTATCCATTTTCAAGAGGAGTCAGGCATCGTCTCCTTTGGAAGCATTGATCTCCGCGGACCTCTCGAGTTTTCAAAGGATGTGAGGCCTCCGGTCTTGATGAGGCGGACGACTTGGTCTTTCTCTGTGGTCTCCACAGGGGATTCAGACATCCCTTCGTCTTGGGAGATGCAAGACGAGCCTGCATTCAATTCACTGCAGGGATATCCGGCCTTACTTCGAGTCAGAGCAGCTCGGTGTCCATTCCACTTGAGGCCACAAACTCAGGGTCCCTCTCACATACCTGTAGCTGAGAGAAGCCTCCTCTTGGGGTGCTTGTGGAAAGTTGGTATTCCTCTTGAGTCGAAGCCAGGGACTAAGCTCTCATCTCGAGTTTATTTGGGGTCCAAGGAGCCTTTTCGTGTTGCTCCAGTGACCTCAGGATCCCTCTAGACTTGAGACAGTGATCTTGGGTTTTCTGTGGAGTGCCATCAAGGAAATCAAGGCTCCTTTCAAGTTTGATGTGGAACACGGAATTGCTCTGCACGCAGTGCAGGGGAATCGGGCCTCATCTCGCGGCGAGGGGGAAGTCTCATGGTTTTTCTCGAGTTGCGGCAGGAACCTGGGATATATTCTCGAGTTACGATGGGGAGAGCCCTTCCAGACACGTGTTTGTTTAGCGAAGTCAGGACTCCTGCCTAGGTGCTAGGGACACCTCGGGATTCTCCTCGAGTCTTGGCATGGCAATTGGGACGCGTCTCCACGTGAGGCGGGAGACCCAGGGTCCCTTTCCACGTGCCACAGGGATCCTGGGACTCCTATCCATTTTCAAGAGGAGTCAGGCATCGTCTCCTTTGGAAGCATTGATCTCCGTGGACCTCTCTAGTTTTCAAAGGATGTGAGGCCTCCGGTCGCCATGAGGCGGAGATCTAGGTCTTTCTCTGTGGTCTCCACAGGGGATTCAGCCATCCCTTGGTCTTGGGAGATGCAAGACGAGTCTGCATTCAATTCACTGCAGGGATATCCGGCCTTACTTCGAGTCAGAGCCTCTCGGTGTCCATTCCACTTGAGGCCACAAACTCAGGGTCCCTCTCACATACCTGTAGCTGAGAGAAGCCTCCTCTTGAGGGGCTTGTGGAAAGTTCGTATTCCTCTTGAGTGAAGCCAGGGACTAAGCTCTCATCTCAAGTTGATTTGGGGTCCACGGAGCCCTTTCCTTTTGCTCCAGTGACCTCATTATCCCTCTAGACTTGAGATAGTGATCTTGGGTTTTCTCTGGAATGCCATCAAGGAAATCAAGGCTCCTTTCACGTTTGATGTGGAACACGGAATTGCTCTGCACGCAGTGCAGGGGAATCGGGCCTTATCTCGCGGCGAAGGGGAAGTCTCATGGTTTTTCTCGAGTTGCGGCCGGAACCTGGGGTATATTCTCGAGTTACGACGGGGAGGGCCCTTCCAGACACGTGTATGTTCAGCGACGTCAGGACACCTGCCTAGGTGCGAGGGACACCTCGGGTTTCTCCTCGAGTATTGGCATGGCATTTGGGACGCGTCTCCACGTGAGGCGGGAGACCCAGTGTCCCTTTCCACGTGCCAAAGGGATCCTGGGACTCCTATCCATTTTCAAGAAGAGTCAGGCATCATCTCCTTTGGAAGCATTGATCTCCGCGGACCTCTCGAGTTTTCAAAGGATATGAGGCCTCCGGTGGCGATGAAGCGGAGAACTAGGACTTTCTCTGTGGTCTCCACAGGGGATTCAGACATCCCTTCATCTTGGGAGATGCAAGACGAGCCTGCATTCAATTCACTGCAGGGATATCCGGCCTTACTTCGAGTCAGAGCATCTCGGTGTCCATTCCACTTGAGGCCACAAACTCAGGATCCTCTCACATACCTGTAGTTGAGAGAAGCCTCCTCTTGAGGTGCTTGTGGAAAGCTGGTAGTCCTCTTGAGTCGAAGCCAGGGACTAAGCTCTCATCTCGAGTTGATTTGGGGTCCACGGAGCCCTTTGGTGTTGCTCCAGTGACCTCAGGATCCCTCTAGACTTGAGCTAGTGATCGTGGGTTTTCTCTGGAGTGCCATCAAGGAAATCAAGGCTCCTTTCACGTTTGATGTGGAACACGGAATTGCTCTGCACGCAGTGCAGGGGAATCGGGCCTCATCTCGCGGCGAGAGGGAAGTCTCATGGTTTTTCTCGAGTTGCGGCCGGAACCTGGGGTATATTCTCGAGTTCCGATGGGGAGGGCCCTTCCAGACACGTGTTTGTTCAGCGACGTCGGACTCCTGCCTAGGTGCGAGGGACACCTCGGGATTCTCCTCGAGTCTTGGCATGGCAATTGGGACGCGTCTCCATGGGAGCCGGGAGACCCAGGGTCCCTTTCAACGTGCCACAGGGATCCTGGGACTCCTATACAATTTCAAGAAGAGTCAGGCATCGTCTCCTTTGGAAGGATTGATCTCCGCAGACCTCTCGCGTTTTCAAAGGATGTGAGGCCTCCGGTCTTGATGAGGCGGAGGACGAGGTTTTTCTCTGTGGTCTCCACAGGGGATTCAGAAAACCCTTCGTCTTGGGAGATGCAAGACGAGCCAGCATTCAATTGACTGCAGGGATATCCGGCCTTATTTCGAGTCAGAGCATTTTGGTGTCCATTCCACTTGAGGCCACAAACTCAGGGTCCTCTCACATACCTGTAGTTGAGAGAAGCCTCCTCTTGAGGTGCTTGTGGAAAGTTGGTATTCCTCTTGAGTCGAAGCCAGGGACTAAGCTCTCATCTCGAGTTGATTTGGGGTCCACGGAGAAATTTCGTGTTGCTCCAGTGACCCCAGGATCCCTCTAGACCTGAGAGAGTGATCTTGGGTTTTCTCTGGAGTGCCATCAAGGAAATCAAGGCTCCTTTCACGTTTGATGTGGAACACGGAATTGCTCTGCACACAGTGCAGGGGAATCGGGCCTCATCTCGCGGCGAGGGGGAAGTCTCATGGTTTTTCTCGAGTTGCGGCCGGAACCTGGGGTATATTCTCGAATTACCACGGGGAGGGCCCTTCCAGACACGTGTTTGTTCAGCTACGTCAGGACTCCTGCTTAGGTGCGAAGGACACCTCGGGATTCTCCTCGAGTCTTGGCATGGCAATTGGGACGCGTCTCCACGTGAGGCGGGAGACCCAGGGTCCCTTTCCACGTGCCACAGGGATCCTGGGACTCCTATCCATTTTCAAGAGGAGTCAGGCATCGTCTCCATTGGAAGCATTGACCTCCGCAGACCTCTCGAGTTTTCAAAGGATGTGATGCCTCCGGTCTCGATGAAGCGGAGGACTAGGTCTTTCTCTGTGGTCTCCACAGTGGATTCAGACATCCCTTCGTCTTGGGAGATGCAAGACGAGCCTGCATTCAATTCACTGCAGGGATATCCGGCCTTACTTCGAGTCAGAGCATCTCGGTGTCCATTCCACTTGAGGCCACAAACTCAGGATCCCTCTCACTTACCTGTAGCTGAGAGAAGCCTCCTCTTGAAGTGCTTGTGGAAAGTTGGTATTCCTCTTGAGTCGAAGCCAGGGACTAAGCTCTCATCTCGAGTTGATTTGTGGTCCACGGAGCCCTTTCATGTTTCTCCAGTGACCTCAGGATCCCTCTAGACTTGAGACAGTGATCTTGGGTTTTCTCTGGAGTGCCATCAAGGAAATGAAGGCTCCTTTCACGTTTGATGTGGAACAGGAATTGCTCTGCACGCAGTTCAGGGGAATCGGGACTCATGTCGCGGCGAAGGGGAATTTTCATGGTTTTTCTCGAGTTGCGGCCGGAACTTGGGGTATATTCTCGAGTTACGACCGGGAGGGCACTTCCAGACACGTGTTTGTTCAGCGACGTCAGGACTCCTGCCTAGGTGCGAGGGACACCTCGGGATTCTCCTCGAGTCTTGGCATGGCAATTGGGACGCGTCTCCACGTGAGGCGGGAGACCCAGGGTCCCTTTGCACGTGCCACAGGGATCCTGGGACTCCTATCCATTTTCAAGAGGAGTCAGGCATCGTCTCCTTTGGAAGCATTGACCTCCGCAGACCTCTCAAGTTTTCAAAGGATGTGAGGCCTCCGGTCGCGATGAGGCGGAGGACTAGGTCTTTCTCTGTCGTCTCCACAGGGGATTCAGACATCCCTTCGTCTTGGGAGATGCAAGATGAGCCTGCTTTCAATTCACTGTTGGGATATCCGGCCTTACTTCGAGTCAGAGCATCTCGGTGTCATTCCACTTGATGCCAAAACTCAGGGTCCCTCTCACTTACCTGTAGCTGCGAGAAGCCTCCTCTTGAGGTGCTTGTGAAAAGTTGGTATTCCTCTTGAGTCGAAGCCAGGGACTAAGCTCTCATCTCGAGTTGATTTGGGGTCCACGGAGAAATTTCGTGTTGCTCCAGTGACCTCAGGATCCCTCTAGACTTGAGACAGTGATCTTGGGTTTTCTCTGGACTGCCATCAAGGAAATCAAGGCTCCTTTCACGTTTGATGTGGAACACGGAATTGCTCTGCAAGCAGTGCAGGGGAATCGGGCCTCATCTCGCGGCGAGGGGGAAGTCTCATGGTTTTTCTCGAGTTGCGGCCGGAACCTGGGGTATATTCTAGAGTTACGACGGGGAGGGCCCTTCCAAACACGAGTTTGTTCAGCGACGTCAGGACTCCTGCCTAGGTGCGAGGGACACCTCGGGATTCTCCTCGAGTCTTGGCATGGCAATTGGGACGCGTCTCCACGTGAGGCGGGAGACCCAGGGTCCCTTTCCACGTGCCAAAGGGATCCTGGGACTCCTATCCATTTTCAAGAGGAGTCAGGTATCGTCTCCTTTGGAAGCATTGACCTCCGCAGACCTCTCGAGTTTTCAAAGGATGTGATGCCTCCGGTCTCGATGAAGCGGAGGACTAGGTCTTTCTCTGTGGTCTCCACAGAGGATTCAGACATCCCTTCGTCTTGGGAGATGCAAGACGAGCCTGCTTTCAATTCACTGCAGGGATATCCGGCCTTCCTTCGAGTCAGAGCATCTCGGTGTCCATTCCACTTGAGGCCACAAACTCAGCATCCCTCTCACTTACCTGTAGCTGAGAGAAGCCTCCTCTTGAGGTGCTTGTGGAAAGTTGGTATTCCTCTTGAGTCGAAGCCAGGGAATAAGCTGTCATCTCGAGTTGATTTGGGGTCCACGCAGCCCTTTCCTTTTGCTCCAGTGACCTCATTATCCCTCTAGACTTGAGATAGTGATCTTGGGTTTTCTCTGGAATGCCATCAAGGAAATCAAGGCTCCTTTCACGTTTGATGTGGAACACGGAATTGCTCTGCACGCAGTGCAGGGGAATCGGGCCTTATCTCGCGGCGAAGGGGAAGTCTCATGGTTTTTCTCGAGTTGCGGCCGGAACCTGGGGTATATTCTGGAGTTACGACGGGGAGGGCCCTTCCAGACACGTGTATGTTCAGCGACGTCAGGACACCTGCCTAGGTGCGAGGGACACCTCGGGTTTCTCCTCGAGTATTGGCATGGCATTTGGGACGCGTCTCCACGTGAGGCGGGAGACCCAGTGTCCCTTTCCACGTGCCAAAGGGATCCTGGGACTCCTATCCATTTTCAAGAAGAGTCAGGCATCATCTCCTTTGGAAGCATTGATCTCCGCGGACCTCTCGAGTTTTCAAAGGATATGAGGCCTCCGGTGGCAATGAAGCGGAGAACTAGGACTTTCTCTGTGGTCTCCACAGGGGATTCAGACATCCCTTCATCTTGGGAGATGCAAGACGAGCCTGCATTCAATTCACTGCAGGGATATCCGGCCTTACTTCGAGTCAGAGCATCTCGGTGTCCATTCCACTTGAGGACACAAACTCAGGATCCTCTCACATACCTGTAGTTGAGAGAAGCCTCCTCTTGAGGTGCTTGTGGAAAGCTGGTAGTCCTCTTGAGTCGAAGCCAGGGACTAAGCTCTCATCTCGAGTTGATTTGGGGTCCACGGAGCCCTTTGGTGTTGCTCCAGTGACCTCAGGATCCCTCTAGACTTGAGCTAGTGATCGTGGGTTTTCTCTGGAGTGCCATCAAGGAAATCAAGGCTCCTTTCACGTTTGATGTGGAACACGGAATTGCTCTGCACGCAGTGCAGGGGAATCGGGCCTCATCTCGCGGCGAGAGGGAAGTCTCATGGTTTTTCTCGAGTTGCGGCCGGAACCTGGGGTATATTCTCGAGTTCCGATGGGGAGGGCCCTTCCAGACACGTGTTTGTTCAGCGACGTCGGACTCCTGCCTAGGTGCGAGGGACACCTCGGGATTCTCCTCGAGTCTTGGCATGGCAATTGGGACGCGTCTCCATGGGAGCCGGGAGACCCAGGGTCCCTTTCAACGTGCCACAGGGATCCTGGGACTCCTATACAATTTCAAGAAGAGTCAGGCATCGTCTCCTTTGGAAGGATTGATCTCCGCAGACCTCTCGAGTTTTCAAAGGATGTGAGGCCTCCGGTCTTGATGAGGCGGAGGACGAGGTTTTTCTCTGTGGTCTCCACAGGGGATTCAGAAAACCCTTCGTCTTGGGAGATGCAAGACGAGCCAGCATTCAATTGACTGCAGGGATATCCGGCCTTATTTCGAGTCAGAGCATTTTGGTGTCCATTCCACTTGAGGCCACAAACTCAGGGTCCTCTCACATACCTGTAGTTGAGAGAAGCCTCCTCTTGAGGTGCTTGTGGAAAGTTGGTATTCCTCTTGAGTCGAAGCCAGGGACTAAGCTCTCATCTCGAGTTGATTTGGGGTCCACGGAGAAATTTCGTGTTGCTCCAGTGACCCCAGGATCCCTCTAGACCTGAGAGAGTGATCTTGGGTTTTCTCTGGAGTGCCATCAAGGAAATCAAGGCTCCTTTCACGTTTGATGTGGAACACGGAATTGCTCTGCACACAGTGCAGGGGAATCGGGCCTCATCTCGCGGCGAGGGGGAAGTCTCATGGTTTTTCTCGAGTTGCGGCCGGAACCTGGGGTATATTCTCGAATTACCACGGGGAGGGCCCTTCCAGACACGTGTTTGTTCAGCTACGTCAGGACTCCTGCTTAGGTGCGAAGGACACCTCGGGATTCTCCTCGAGTCTTGGCATGGCAATTGGGACGCGTCTCCACGTGAGGCGGGAGACCCAGGGTCCCTTTCCACGTGCCACAGGGATCCTGGGACTCCTATCCATTTTCAAGAGGAGTCAGGCATCGTCTCCTTTGGAAGCATTGACCTCCGCAGACCTCTCGAGTTTTCAAAGGATGTGATGCCTCCGGTCTCGATGAAGCGGAGGACTAGGTCTTTCTCTGTGGTCTCCACAGTGGATTCAGACATCCCTTCGTCTTGGGAGATGCAAGACGAGCCTGCATTCAATTCACTGCAGGGATATCCGGCCTTACTTCGAGTCAGAGCATCTCGGTGTCCATTCCACTTGAGGCCACAAACTCAGGATCCCTCTCACTTACCTGTAGCTGAGAGAAGCCTCCTCTTGAAGTGCTTGTGGAAAGTTGGTATTCCTCTTGAGTCGAAGCCAGGGACTAAGCTCTCATCTCGAGTTGATTTGTGGTCCACGGAGCCCTTTCATGTTTCTCCAGTGACCTCAGGATCCCTCTAGACTTGAGACAGTGATCTTGGGTTTTCTCTGGAGTGCCATCAAGGAAATGAAGGCTCCTTTCACGTTTGATGTGGAACAGGAATTGCTCTGCACGCAGTTCAGGGGAATCGGGACTCATGTCGCGGCGAAGGGGAATTTTCATGGTTTTTCTCGAGTTGCGGCCGGAACTTGGGGTATATTCTCGAGTTACGACCGGGAGGGCACTTCCAGACACGTGTTTGTTCAGCGACGTCAGGACTCCTGCCTAGGTGCGAGGGACACCTCGGGATTCTCCTCGAGTCTTGGCATGGCAATTGGGACGCGTCTCCACGTGAGGCGGGAGACCCAGGGTCCCTTTGCACGTGCCACAGGGATCCTGGGACTCCTATCCATTTTCAAGAGGAGTCAGGCATCGTCTCCTTTGGAAGCATTGACCTCCGCAGACCTCTCAAGTTTTCAAAGGATGTGAGGCCTCCGGTCGCGATGAGGCGGAGGACTAGGTCTTTCTCTGTCGTCTCCACAGGGGATTCAGACATCCCTTCGTCTTGGGAGATGCAAGATGAGCCTGCTTTCAATTCACTGTTGGGATATCCGGCCTTACTTCGAGTCAGAGCATCTCGGTGTCATTCCACTTGATGCCAAAACTCAGGGTCCCTCTCACTTACCTGTAGCTGCGAGAAGCCTCCTCTTGAGGTGCTTGTGAAAAGTTGGTATTCCTCTTGAGTCGAAGCCAGGGACTAAGCTCTCATCTCGAGTTGATTTGGGGTCCACGGAGAAATTTCGTGTTGCTCCAGTGACCTCAGGATCCCTCTAGACTTGAGACAGTGATCTTGGGTTTTCTCTGGACTGCCATCAAGGAAATCAAGGCTCCTTTCACGTTTGATGTGGAACACGGAATTGCTCTGCAAGCAGTGCAGGGGAATCGGGCCTCATCTCGCGGCGAGGGGGAAGTCTCATGGTTTTTCTCGAGTTGCGGCCGGAACCTGGGGTATATTCTAGAGTTACGACGGGGAGGGCCCTTCCAAACACGAGTTTGTTCAGCGACGTCAGGACTCCTGCCTAGGTGCGAGGGACACCTCGGGATTCTCCTCGAGTCTTGGCATGGCAATTGGGACGCGTCTCCACGTGAGGCGGGAGACCCAGGGTCCCTTTCCACGTGCCAAAGGGATCCTGGGACTCCTATCCATTTTCAAGAGGAGTCAGGTATCGTCTCCTTTGGAAGCATTGACCTCCGCAGACCTCTCGAGTTTTCAAAGGATGTGATGCCTCCGGTCTCGATGAAGCGGAGGACTAGGTCTTTCTCTGTGGTCTCCACAGAGGATTCAGACATCCCTTCGTCTTGGGAGATGCAAGACGAGCCTGCTTTCAATTCACTGCAGGGATATCCGGCCTTCCTTCGAGTCAGAGCATCTCGGTGTCCATTCCACTTGAGGCCACAAACTCAGCATCCCTCTCACTTACCTGTAGCTGAGAGAAGCCTCCTCTTGAGGTGCTTGTGGAAAGTTGGTATTCCTCTTGAGTCGAAGCCAGGGAATAAGCTGTCATCTCGAGTTGATTTGGGGTCCACGCAGCCCTTTCCTTTTGCTCCAGTGACCTCATTATCCCTCTAGACTTGAGATAGTGATCTTGGGTTTTCTCTGGAATGCCATCAAGGAAATCAAGGCTCCTTTCACGTTTGATGTGGAACACGGAATTGCTCTGCACGCAGTGCAGGGGAATCGGGCCTTATCTCGCGGCGAAGGGGAAGTCTCATGGTTTTTCTCGAGTTGCGGCCGGAACCTGGGGTATATTCTCGAGTTACGACGGGGAGGGCCCTTCCAGACACGTGTATGTTCAGCGAAGTCAGGACACCTGCCTAGGTGCGAGGGACACCTCGGGTTTCTCCTCGAGTATTGGCATGGCATTTGGGACGCGTCTCCACGTGAGGCGGGAGACCCAGTGTCCCTTTCCACGTGCCAAAGGGATCCTGGGACTCCTATCCATTTTCAAGAAGAGTCAGGCATCATCTCCTTTGGAAGCATTGATCTCCGCGGACCTCTCGAGTTTTCAAAGGATATGAGGCCTCCGGTGGCAATGAAGCGGAGAACTAGGACTTTCTCTGTGGTCTCCACAGGGGATTCAGACATCCCTTCATCTTGGGAGATGCAAGACGAGCCTGCATTCAATTCACTGCAGGGATATCCGGCCTTACTTCGAGTCAGAGCATCTCGGTGTCCATTCCACTTGAGGACACAAACTCAGGATCCTCTCACATACCTGTAGTTGAGAGAAGCCTCCTCTTGAGGTGCTTGTGGAAAGCTGGTAGTCCTCTTGAGTCGAAGCCAGGGACTAAGCTCTCATCTCGAGTTGATTTGGGGTCCACGGAGCCCTTTGGTGTTGCTCCAGTGACCTCAGGATCCCTCTAGACTTGAGCTAGTGATCGTGGGTTTTCTCTGGAGTGCCATCAAGGAAATCAAGGCTCCTTTCACGTTTGATGTGGAACACGGAATTGCTCTGCACGCAGTGCAGGGGAATCGGGCCTCATCTCGCGGCGAGAGGGAAGTCTCATGGTTTTTCTCGAGTTGCGGCCGGAACCTGGGGTATATTCTCGAGTTCCGATGGGGAGGGCCCTTCCAGACACGTGTTTGTTCAGCGACGTCGGACTCCTGCCTAGGTGCGAGGGACACCTCGGGATTCTCCTCGAGTCTTGGCATGGCAATTGGGACGCGTCTCCATGGGAGCCGGGAGACCCAGGGTCCCTTTCAACGTGCCACAGGGATCCTGGGACTCCTATACAATTTCAAGAAGAGTCAGGCATCGTCTCCTTTGGAAGGATTGATCTCCGCAGACCTCTCGAGTTTTCAAAGGATGTGAGGCCTCCGGTCTTGATGAGGCGGAGGACGAGGTTTTTCTCTGTGGTCTCCACAGGGGATTCAGAAAACCCTTCGTCTTGGGAGATGCAAGACGAGCCAGCATTCAATTGACTGCAGGGATATCCGGCCTTATTTCGAGTCAGAGCATTTTGGTGTCCATTCCACTTGAGGCCACAAACTCAGGGTCCTCTCACATACCTGTAGTTGAGAGAAGCCTCCTCTTGAGGTGCTTGTGGAAAGTTGGTATTCCTCTTGAGTCGAAGCCAGGGACTAAGCTCTCATCTCGAGTTGATTTGGGGTCCACGGAGAAATTTCGTGTTGCTCCAGTGACCCCAGGATCCCTCTAGACCTGAGAGAGTGATCTTGGGTTTTCTCTGGAGTGCCATCAAGGAAATCAAGGCTCCTTTCACGTTTGATGTGGAACACGGAATTGCTCTGCACACAGTGCAGGGGAATCGGGCCTCATCTCGCGGCGAGGGGGAAGTCTCATGGTTTTTCTCGAGTTGCGGCCGGAACCTGGGGTATATTCTCGAATTACCACGGGGAGGGCCCTTCCAGACACGTGTTTGTTCAGCTACGTCAGGACTCCTGCTTAGGTGCGAAGGACACCTCGGGATTCTCCTCGAGTCTTGGCATGGCAATTGGGACGCGTCTCCACGTGAGGCGGGAGACCCAGGGTCCCTTTCCACGTGCCACAGGGATCCTGGGACTCCTATCCATTTTCAAGAGGAGTCAGGCATCGTCTCCTTTGGAAGCATTGACCTCCGCAGACCTCTCGAGTTTTCAAAGGATGTGATGCCTCCGGTCTCGATGAAGCGGAGGACTAGGTCTTTCTCTGTGGTCTCCACAGTGGATTCAGACATCCCTTCGTCTTGGGAGATGCAAGACGAGCCTGCATTCAATTCACTGCAGGGATATCCGGCCTTACTTCGAGTCAGAGCATCTCGGTGTCCATTCCACTTGAGGCCACAAACTCAGGATCCCTCTCACTTACCTGTAGCTGAGAGAAGCCTCCTCTTGAAGTGCTTGTGGAAAGTTGGTATTCCTCTTGAGTCGAAGCCAGGGACTAAGCTCTCATCTCGAGTTGATTTGTGGTCCACGGAGCCCTTTCATGTTTCTCCAGTGACCTCAGGATCCCTCTAGACTTGAGACAGTGATCTTGGGTTTTCTCTGGAGTGCCATCAAGGAAATGAAGGCTCCTTTCACGTTTGATGTGGAACAGGAATTGCTCTGCACGCAGTTCAGGGGAATCGGGACTCATGTCGCGGCGAAGGGGAATTTTCATGGTTTTTCTCGAGTTGCGGCCGGAACTTGGGGTATATTCTCGAGTTACGACCGGGAGGGCACTTCCAGACACGTGTTTGTTCAGCGACGTCAGGACTCCTGCCTAGGTGCGAGGGACACCTCGGGATTCTCCTCGAGTCTTGGCATGGCAATTGGGACGCGTCTCCACGTGAGGCGGGAGACCCAGGGTCCCTTTGCACGTGCCACAGGGATCCTGGGACTCCTATCCATTTTCAAGAGGAGTCAGGCATCGTCTCCTTTGGAAGCATTGACCTCCGCAGACCTCTCAAGTTTTCAAAGGATGTGAGGCCTCCGGTCGCGATGAGGCGGAGGACTAGGTCTTTCTCTGTCGTCTCCACAGGGGATTCAGACATCCCTTCGTCTTGGGAGATGCAAGATGAGCCTGCTTTCAATTCACTGTTGGGATATCCGGCCTTACTTCGAGTCAGAGCATCTCGGTGTCATTCCACTTGATGCCAAAACTCAGGGTCCCTCTCACTTACCTGTAGCTGCGAGAAGCCTCCTCTTGAGGTGCTTGTGAAAAGTTGGTATTCCTCTTGAGTCGAAGCCAGGGACTAAGCTCTCATCTCGAGTTGATTTGGGGTCCACGGAGAAATTTCGTGTTGCTCCAGTGACCTCAGGATCCCTCTAGACTTGAGACAGTGATCTTGGGTTTTCTCTGGACTGCCATCAAGGAAATCAAGGCTCCTTTCACGTTTGATGTGGAACACGGAATTGCTCTGCAAGCAGTGCAGGGGAATCGGGCCTCATCTCGCGGCGAGGGGGAAGTCTCATGGTTTTTCTCGAGTTGCGGCCGGAACCTGGGGTATATTCTAGAGTTACGACGGGGAGGGCCCTTCCAAACACGAGTTTGTTCAGCGACGTCAGGACTCCTGCCTAGGTGCGAGGGACACCTCGGGATTCTCCTCGAGTCTTGGCATGGCAATTGGGACGCGTCTCCACGTGAGGCGGGAGACCCAGGGTCCCTTTCCACGTGCCAAAGGGATCCTGGGACTCCTATCCATTTTCAAGAGGAGTCAGGTATCGTCTCCTTTGGAAGCATTGACCTCCGCAGACCTCTCGAGTTTTCAAAGGATGTGATGCCTCCGGTCTCGATGAAGCGGAGGACTAGGTCTTTCTCTGTGGTCTCCACAGAGGATTCAGACATCCCTTCGTCTTGGGAGATGCAAGACGAGCCTGCTTTCAATTCACTGCAGGGATATCCGGCCTTCCTTCGAGTCAGAGCATCTCGGTGTCCATTCCACTTGAGGCCACAAACTCAGCATCCCTCTCACTTACCTGTAGCTGAGAGAAGCCTCCTCTTGAGGTGCTTGTGGAAAGTTGGTATTCCTCTTGAGTCGAAGCCAGGGAATAAGCTGTCATCTCGAGTTGATTTGGGGTCCACGCAGCCCTTTCCTTTTGCTCCAGTGACCTCATTATCCCTCTAGACTTGAGATAGTGATCTTGGGTTTTCTCTGGAATGCCATCAAGGAAATCAAGGCTCCTTTCACGTTTGATGTGGAACACGGAATTGCTCTGCACGCAGTGCAGGGGAATCGGGCCTTATCTCGCGGCGAAGGGGAAGTCTCATGGTTTTTCTCGAGTTGCGGCCGGAACCTGGGGTATATTCTCGAGTTACGACGGGGAGGGCCCTTCCAGACACGTGTATGTTCAGCGAAGTCAGGACACCTGCCTAGGTGCGAGGGACACCTCGGGTTTCTCCTCGAGTATTGGCATGGCATTTGGGACGCGTCTCCACGTGAGGCGGGAGACCCAGTGTCCCTTTCCACGTGCCAAAGGGATCCTGGGACTCCTATCCATTTTCAAGAAGAGTCAGGCATCATCTCCTTTGGAAGCATTGATCTCCGCGGACCTCTCGAGTTTTCAAAGGATATGAGGCCTCCGGTGGCAATGAAGCGGAGAACTAGGACTTTCTCTGTGGTCTCCACAGGGGATTCAGACATCCCTTCATCTTGGGAGATGCAAGACGAGCCTGCATTCAATTCACTGCAGGGATATCCGGCCTTACTTCGAGTCAGAGCATCTCGGTGTCCATTCCACTTGAGGACACAAACTCAGGATCCTCTCACATACCTGTAGTTGAGAGAAGCCTCCTCTTGAGGTGCTTGTGGAAAGCTGGTAGTCCTCTTGAGTCGAAGCCAGGGACTAAGCTCTCATCTCGAGTTGATTTGGGGTCCACGGAGCCCTTTGGTGTTGCTCCAGTGACCTCAGGATCCCTCTAGACTTGAGCTAGTGATCGTGGGTTTTCTCTGGAGTGCCATCAAGGAAATCAAGGCTCCTTTCACGTTTGATGTGGAACACGGAATTGCTCTGCACGCAGTGCAGGGGAATCGGGCCTCATCTCGCGGCGAGAGGGAAGTCTCATGGTTTTTCTCGAGTTGCGGCCGGAACCTGGGGTATATTCTCGAGTTCCGATGGGGAGGGCCCTTCCAGACACGTGTTTGTTCAGCGACGTCGGACTCCTGCCTAGGTGCGAGGGACACCTCGGGATTCTCCTCGAGTCTTGGCATGGCAATTGGGACGCGTCTCCATGGGAGCCGGGAGACCCAGGGTCCCTTTCAACGTGCCACAGGGATCCTGGGACTCCTATACAATTTCAAGAAGAGTCAGGCATCGTCTCCTTTGGAAGGATTGATCTCCGCAGACCTCTCGAGTTTTCAAAGGATGTGAGGCCTCCGGTCTTGATGAGGCGGAGGACGAGGTTTTTCTCTGTGGTCTCCACAGGGGATTCAGAAAACCCTTCGTCTTGGGAGATGCAAGACGAGCCAGCATTCAATTGACTGCAGGGATATCCGGCCTTATTTCGAGTCAGAGCATTTTGGTGTCCATTCCACTTGAGGCCACAAACTCAGGGTCCTCTCACATACCTGTAGTTGAGAGAAGCCTCCTCTTGAGGTGCTTGTGGAAAGTTGGTATTCCTCTTGAGTCGAAGCCAGGGACTAAGCTCTCATCTCGAGTTGATTTGGGGTCCACGGAGAAATTTCGTGTTGCTCCAGTGACCCCAGGATCCCTCTAGACCTGAGAGAGTGATCTTGGGTTTTCTCTGGAGTGCCATCAAGGAAATCAAGGCTCCTTTCACGTTTGATGTGGAACACGGAATTGCTCTGCACACAGTGCAGGGGAATCGGGCCTCATCTCGCGGCGAGGGGGAAGTCTCATGGTTTTTCTCGAGTTGCGGCCGGAACCTGGGGTATATTCTCGAGTTCCGATGGGGAGGGCCCTTCCAGACACGTGTTTGTTCAGCGACGTCAGGACTCCTGCCTAGGTGCGAGGGACACCTCGGGATTCTCCTCGAGTCTTGGCATGGCAATTGGGACGCGTCTCCACGTGAGGCGGGAGACCCAGTGTCCCTTTCCACGTGCCACAGGGATCCTGGGACTCCTATCCATTTTCAAGAGGAGTCAGGCATCGTCTCCTTTGGAAGCATTGACCTCCGCAGACCTCTCGAGTTTTCAAAGGATGTGATGCCTCCGGTCTCGATGAAGCGGAGGACTAGGTCTTTCTCTGTGGTCTCCACAGTGGATTCAGACATCCCTTCGTCTTGGGAGATGCAAGACGAGCCTGCATTCAATTCACTGCAGGGATATCCGGCCTTACTTCGAGTCAGAGCATCTCGGTGTCCATTCCACTTGAGGCCACAAACTCAGGATCCCTCTCACTTACCTGTAGCTGAGAGAAGCCTCCTCTTGAAGTGCTTGTGGAAAGTTGGTATTCCTCTTGAGTCGAAGCCAGGGACTAAGCTCTCATCTCGAGTTGATTTGTGGTCCACGGAGCCCTTTCATGTTTCTCCAGTGACCTCAGGATCCCTCTAGACTTGAGACAGTGATCTTGGGTTTTCTCTGGAGTGCCATCAAGGAAATGAAGGCTCCTTTCACGTTTGATGTGGAACAGGAATTGCTCTGCACGCAGTTCAGGGGAATCGGGACTCATGTCGCGGCGAAGGGGAATTTTCATGGTTTTTCTCGAGTTGCGGCCGGAACTTGGGGTATATTCTCGAGTTACGACCGGGAGGGCACTTCCAGACACGTGTTTGTTCAGCGACGTCAGGACTCCTGCCTAGGTGCGAGGGACACCTCGGGATTCTCCTCGAGTCTTGGCATGGCAATTGGGACGCGTCTCCACGTGAGGCGGGAGACCCAGGGTCCCTTTGCACGTGCCACAGGGATCCTGGGACTCCTATCAATTTTCAAGAGGAGTCAGGCATCGTCTCCTTTGGAAGCATTGACCTCCGCAGACCTCTCAAGTTTTCAAAGGATGTGAGGCCTCCGGTCGCGATGAGGCGGAGGACTAGGTCTTTCTCTGTCGTCTCCACAGGGGATTCAGACATCCCTTCGTCTTGGGAGATGAAAGATGAGCCTGCTTTCAATTCACTGTTGGGATATCCGGCCTTACTTCGAGTCAGAGCATCTCGGTGTCATTCCACTTGATGCCAAAACTCAGGGTGCCTCTCACTTACCTGTAGCTGCGAGAAGCCTCCTCTTGAGGTGCTTGTGAAAAGTTGGTATTCCTCTTGAGTCGAAGCCAGGGACTAAGCTCTCATCTCGAGTTGATTTGGGGTCCACGGAGAAATTTCGTGTTGCTCCAGTGACCTCAGGATCCCTCTAGACTTGAGACAGTGATCTTGGGTTTTCTCTGGACTGCCATCAAGGAAATCAAGGCTCCTTTCACGTTTGATGTGGAACACGGAATTGCTCTGCACACAGTGCAGGGGAATCGGGCCTCATCTCGCGGCGAGGGGGAAGTCTCATGGTTTTTCTCGAGTTGCGGCCGGAACCTGGGGTATATTCTCGAATTACCACGGGGAGGGCCCTTCCAGACACGTGTTTGTTCAGCTACGTCAGGACTCCTGCCTAGGTGCGAGGGACACCTCGGGATTCTCCTCGAGTCTTGGCATGGCAATTGGGACGCGTCTCCACGTGAGGCGGGAGACCCAGGGTCCCTTTCCACGTGCCACAGGGATCCTGGGACTCCTATCCATTTTCAAGAGGAGTCAGGCATCGTCTCCTTTGGAAGCATTGACCTCCGCAGACCTCTCGAGTTTTCAAAGGATGTGATGCCTCCGGTCTCGATGAAGCGGAGGACTAGGTCTTTCTCTGTGGTCTCCACAGTGGATTCAGACATCCCTTCATCTTGGGAGATGCAAGACGAGCCTGCATTCAATTCACTGCAGGGATATCCGGCCTTACTTCGAGTCAGAGCATCTCGGTGTCCATTCCACTTGAGGCCACAAACTCAGGATCCCTCTCACTTACCTGTAGCTGAGAGAAGCCTCCTCTTGAAGTGCTTGTGGAAAGTTGGTATTCCTCTTGAGTCGAAGCCAGGGACTAAGCTCTCATCTCGAGTTGATTTGTGGTCCACGGAGCCCTTTCATGTTTCTCCAGTGACCTCAGGATCCCTCTAGACTTGAGACAGTGATCTTGGGTTTTCTCTGGAGTGCCATCAAGGAAATGAAGGCTCCTTTCACGTTTGATGTGGAACAGGAATTGCTCTGCACGCAGTTCAGGGGAATCGGGACTCATGTCGCGGCGAAGGGGAATTTTCATGGTTTTTCTCGAGTTGCGGCCGGAACTTGGGGTATATTCTCGAGTTACGACCGGGAGGGCACTTCCAGACACGTGTTTGTTCAGCGACGTCAGGACTCCTGCCTAGGTGCGATGGACACCTCGGGATTCTCCTCGAGTCTTGGCATGGCAATTGGGACGCGTCTCCACGTGAGGCGGGAGACCCAGGGTCCCTTTGCACGTGCCACAGGGATCCTGGGACTCCTATCCATTTTCAAGAGGAGTCAGGCATCGTCTCCTTTGGAAGCATTGACCTCCGCAGACCTCTCAAGTTTTCAAAGGATGTGAGGCCTCCGGTCGCGATGAGGCGGAGGACTAGGTCTTTCTCTGTCGTCTCCACAGGGGATTCAGACATCCCTTCGTCTTGGGAGATGCAAGATGAGCCTGCTTTCAATTCACTGTTGGGATATCCGGCCTTACTTCGAGTCAGAGCATCTCGGTGTCATTCCACTTGATGCCAAAACTCAGGGTCCCTCTCACTTACCTGTAGCTGCGAGAAGCCTCCTCTTGAGGTGCTTGTGAAAAGTTGGTATTCCTCTTGAGTCGAAGCCAGGGACTAAGCTCTCATCTCGAGTTGATTTGGGGTCCACGGAGAAATTTCGTGTTGCTCCAGTGACCTCAGGATCCCTCTAGACTTGAGACAGTGATCTTGGGTTTTCTCTGGACTGCCATCAAGGAAATCAAGGCTCCTTTCACGTTTGATGTGGAACACGGAATTGCTCTGCAAGCAGTGCAGGGGAATCGGGCCTCATCTCGCGGCGAGGGGGAAGTCTCATGGTTTTTCTCGAGTTGCGGCCGGAACCTGGGGTATATTCTAGAGTTACGACGGGGAGCGCCCTTCCAAACACGAGTTTGTTCAGCGACGTCAGGACTCCTGCCTAGGTGCGAGGGACACCTCGGGATTCTCCTCGAGTCTTGGCATGGCAATTGGGACGCGTCTCCACGTGAGGCGGGAGACCCAGGGTCCCTTTCCACGTGCCAAAGGGATCCTGGGACTCCTATCCATTTTCAAGAGGAGTCAGGTATCGTCTCCTTTGGAAGCATTGACCTCCGCAGACCTCTCGAGTTTTCAAAGGATGTGATGCCTCCGGTCTCGATGAAGCGGAGGACTAGGTCTTTCTCTGTGGTCTCCACAGAGGATTCAGACATCCCTTCGTCTTGGGAGATGCAAGACGAGCCTGCTTTCAATTCACTGCAGGGATATCCGGCCTTACTTCGAGTCAGAGCATCTCGGTGTCCATTCCACTTGAGGCCACAAACTCAGCATCCCTCTCACTTACCTGTAGCTGAGAGAAGCCTCCTCTTGAGGTGCTTGTGGAAAGTTGGTATTCCTCTTGAGTCGAAGCCAGGGAATAAGCTGTCATCTCGAGTTGATTTGGGGTCCACGCAGCCCTTTCATGTTGCTCCAGTGACCTCAGGATCCCTCTAGACTTGAGACAGTGATCTTGGGTTGTCTCTGGAGTGCCATCAAGGAAATCAAGGCTCCTTTCACGTTTGATGTGGAACACGGAATTGCTCTGCACGCAGTGCAGGGGAATCGGGCCTTATCTCGCGGCGAAGGGGAAGTCTCATGGTTTTTCTCGAGTTGCGGCCGGAACCTGGGGTATATTCTCGAGTTACGACGGGGAGGGCCCTTCCAGACACGTGTATGTTCAGCGACGTCAGGACACCTGCCTAGGTGCGAGGGACATCTCGGGTTTCTCCTCGAGTATTGGCATGGCATTTGGGACGCGTCTCCACGTGAGGCGGGAGACCCAGTGTCCCTTTCCACGTGCCAAAGGGATCCTGGGACTCCTATCCATTTTCAAGAAGAGTCAGGCATCATCTCCTTTGGAAGCATTGATCTCCGCGGACCTCTCGAGTTTTCAAAGGATATGAGGCCTCCGGTGGCGATGAAGCGGAGAACTAGGACTTTCTCTGTGGTCTCCACAGGGGATTCAGACATCCCTTCATCTTGGGAGATGCAAGACGAGCCTGCATTCAATTCACTGCAGGGATATCCGGCCTTACTTCGAGTCAGAGCATCTCGGTGTCCATTCCACTTGAGGCCACAAACTCAGGATCCTCTCACATACCTGTAGTTGAGAGAAGCCTCCTCTTGAGGTGCTTGTGGAAAGCTGGTAGTCCTCTTGAGTCGAAGCCAGGGACTAAGCTCTCATCTCGAGTTGATTTGGGGTCCACGGAGCCCTTTGGTGTTGCTCCAGTGACCTCAGGATCCCTCTAGACTTGAGCTAGTGATCGTGGGTTTTCTCTGGAGTGCCATCAAGGAAATCAAGGCTCCTTTCACGTTTGATGTGGAACACGGAATTGCTCTGCACGCAGTGCAGGGGAATCGGGCCTCATCTCGCGGCGAGGGGGAAGTCTCATGGTTTTTCTCGAGTTGCGGCCGGAACCTGGGGTATATTCTCGAGTTCCGATGGGGAGTGCCCTTCCAGACACGTGTTTGTTCAGCGACGTCGGACTCCTGCCTAGGTGCGAGGGACACCTCGGGATTCTCCTCGAGTCTTGGCATGGCAATTGGGACGCGTCTCCATGGGAGCCGGGAGACCCAGGGTCCCTTTCAACGTGCCACAGGGATCCTGGGACTCCTATACAATTTCAAGAAGAGTCAGGCATCGTCTCCTTTGGAAGGATTGATCTCCGCAGACCTCTCGAGTTTTCAAAGGATGTGAGGCCTCCGGTCTTGATGAGGCGGAGGACGAGGTTTTTCTCTGTGGTCTGAACAGGGGATTCAGAAAACCCTTCGTCTTGGGAGATGCAAGAGGATCCTGCATTCAATTGACTGCAGGGATATCCGGCCTTACTTCGAGTCAGAGCATCTCGGTGTCCATTCCACTTGAGGCCACAAACACAGGGTCCCTCTCACATACTTGTAGCTGAGAGAAGCCTGCTCTTGCGGTGCTTGTGGAAAGTTGGTATTCCTCTTGAGTCGAAGCCAGGGACTAAGCTCTCATCTCGAGTTTATTTGGGGTCCAAGGAGCCTTTTCGTGTTGCTCCAGTGACCTCAGGATCCCTCTAGACTTGAGATAGTGATCTTGGGTTTTCTCTGGAGTGCAATCAAGGAAATCAAGGCTCCTTTCACGTTTGATGTGGAACACGGAATTGCTCTGCACGCAGTGCAGGGGAATCGGGCCTCATCTCGCGGCGAGGGGGAAGTCTCATGGTTTTTCTCGAGTTGCGGCCGGAACCTGGGGTATATTCTCGAGTTACGACGGGGAGGGCCCTTCCAGACACGTGTTTCTTCAGCGACGACAGGACTCCTGCTTAGGTGCGAGGGACAACTCGGGATTCTCCTCGAGTCTTGGCATGGCAATGGGGACGCGTCTCCACGTGAGGCGGGAGACCCAGTGTCCCTTTCCACGTGCCACAGGGATCCTGGGACTCCTATCCATTTTCAAGAGAAGTCAGGCATCGTCTCCTTTGGAAGCATTAATCTGTGCGGACCTCTCGAGTTTTCAAAGGATGTGAGGCCTCCAGTCTCGTTGAGGTGGAGGACTAGGTCTTTCTCTGTGGTCTCCACAGGGGATTCAGGCAACGCTTCGTCATGGGAGATGCAAGACGAGCCTGCATTCAATTCACTTCAGGGATATCCGGCCTTACTTCAAGTCAGAGCATCTCGCTGCCCATTCCACTTTAGGCCACAAACTCAGGGTCCCTCTCACTTACCTGTAGCTGAGAGAAGCCTCCTCTTGAGGTGCTTGTGGAAAGTTGGTATTCCTCTTGACTCGAAGCCAGGGACTAAGCTCTCATCTCGAGTTGATTTGGGGTACACGGAGCCTTTTCGTTTTGCTCCAGTGACCTCAGGATCCCTCTAGACTTGAGACAGTGATCTTGGGTTTTCTCTGAGTGCCATCAAGGAAATCAAGTCTCCTTTCACGTTTGAAGTGGAACACGGAATTGCTCTGCACGCAGTGCAGGGGAATCGGGCCTCATCTCGCGGTGAGGGGGAAGTCTCATGGTTTTTCTCGAGTTGCAGCCGGAACCTGGGGTATATTCTGGAGTTACGACGGGGAGGGCTCTTCCAGACACGTGTTTGTTCAGCGACGTCAGGACTCCTGCCTAGGTGCGAGGGACACCTCGGGATTCTCCTCGAGTCTTGGCATGGCAATTGGGACGCGTTTCCACGTGAGGCGGGAGACCCAGGGTCCTTTTCCACGTGCCACAGGGATCCTGGGACTCCTATCCATTTTCAAGAGGAGTCAGGCATCGTCTCCTTTGGAAGCATTGATCTCCGCGGACCTCTCGAGTTTTCAAAGGATGTGAGGCCTCCGGTCTTGATGAGGCGGACGACTTGGTCTTTCTCTGTGGTCTCCACAGGGGATTCAGACATCCCTTCGTCTTGGGAGATGCAAGACGAGCCTGCATTCAATTCACTGCAGGGATATCCGGCCTTACTTCGAGTCAGAGCATCTCGGTGTCCATTCCACTTGAGGCCACAAACTCAGGGTCCCTCTCACATACCTGTAGCTGAGAGAAGCCTCCTCTTGGGGTGCTTGTGGAAAGTTGGTATTCCTCTTGAGTCGAAGCCAGGGACTAAGCTCTCATCTCGAGTTTATTTGGGGTCCAAGGAGCCTTATCGTGTTGCTCCAGTGACCTCAGGATCCCTCTAGACTTGAGATAGTGATCTTGGGTTTTCTCTGGAGTGGCATCAAGGAAATCAAGGCTTCTTTCACGTTTGATGTGGAACACGGAATTGCTCTGCACGCAGTGCAGGGGAATCGGGCCTCATCTCGCGGCGAGGGGGAAGTCTCATGGTTTTTCTCGAGTTGCGGCAGGAACCTGGGATATATTCTCGAGTTACGACGGGGAGGGCCCTTCCAGACACGTGTTTCTTCAGCGACGACAGGACTCCTGCTTAGGTGCGAGGGACAACTCGGGATTCTCCTCGAGTCTTGGCATGGCAATGGGGACGCGTCTCCACGTGAGGCGGGAGACCCAGTGTCCCTTTCCACGTGCCACAGGGATCCTGGGACTCCTATCCATTTTCAAGAGAAGTCAGGCATCGTCTCCTTTGGAAGCATTAATCTGTGCGGACCTCTCGAGTTTTCAAAGGATGTGAGGCCTCCAGTCTCGTTGAGGTGGAGGACTAGGTCTTTCTCTGTGGTCTCCACAGGGGATTCAGGCAACCCTTCGTCATGGGAGATGCAAGACGAGCCTGCATTCAATTCACTTCAGGGATATCCGGCCTTACTTCAAGTCAGAGCATCTCGCTGCCCATTCCACTTTAGGCCACAAACTCAGGGTCCCTCTCACTTACCTGTAGCTGAGAGAAGCCTCCTCTTGAGGTGCTTGTGGAAAGTTGGTATTCCTCTTGACTCGAAGCCAGGGACTAAGCTCTCATCTCGAGTTGATTTGGGGTGCACGGAGCCTTTTCGTTTTGCTCCAGTGACCTCAGAATCCCTCTAGACTTGAGACAGTGATTTTGGGTTTTCTCTGAGTGCCATCAAGGAAATCAAGTCTCCTTTCACGTTTGAAGTGGAACACGGAATTGCTCTGCACGCAGTGCAGGGGAATCGGGCCTCATCTCGCGGTGAGGGGGAAGTCTCATGGTTTTTCTCGAGTTGCAGCCGGAACCTGGGGTATATTCTGGAGTTACGACGGGGAGGGCCCTTCCAGACACGTGTTTGTTCAGCGACGTCAGGACTCCTGCCTAGGTGCGAGGGACACCTCGGGATTCTCCTCGAGTCTTGGCATGGCAATTGGGACGCGTCTCCACGTGAGGCGGGAGACCCAGGGTCCCTTTCCACGTGCCACAGGGATCCTGGGACTCCTATCCATTTTCAAGAGGAGTCAGGCATCGTCTCCTTTGGAAGCATTGATCTCCGCGGACCTCTCGAGTTTTCAAAGGATGTGAGGCCTCCGGTCTTGATGAGGCGGACGACTTGGTCTTTCTCTGTGGTCTCCACAGGGGATTCAGACATCCCTTCGTCTATGGAGATGCAAGACGAGCCTGCATTCAATTCACTGCAGGGATATCCGGCCTTACTTCGAGTCAGAGCATCTCGGTGTCCATTCCACTTGAGGCCACAAACACAGGGTCCCTCTCACATACTTGTAGCTGGGAGAAGCCTCCTCTTGCGGTGCTTGTGAAAAGTTGGTATTCCTCTTGAGTCGAAGCCAGGGACTAAGCTCTCATCTCGAGTTTATTTGGGGTCCAAGGAGCCCTTTCCTTTTGCTCCAGTGACCTCAGGATCCCTCTAGACTTGAGATAGTGATCTTGGGTTTTCTCTGGAGTGCCATCAAGGAAATCAAGGCTCCTTTCACGTTTGATGTGGAACAGGGAATTGCTCTGCATGCAGTGCAGGGGAATCGGGCCTCATCTCGCGGCGAGGGGGAAGTCTCATGGTTTTTTTCGAGTTGCGTCCGGAACCTGTTGTATATTCTCGAGTTACGACGGGGAGGGCCCTTCCATACACGTGTTTGTTCAGCGACATCAGGACTCCTGCCTAGGTGCGAGGGACAACTCGGGATTCTCCTCGAGTCTTGGCATGGCAATTGGGACGCGTCTCCACGTGAGGCGGGAGACCCAGTGTCCCTTTCCACGTGCCACAGGGATCCAGGGACTCCTATCCATTTTCAAGAGGAGTCAGGCATCGTCTCCTTTGGAAGCATTGATCTCCGCGGACCTCTCGAGATTTCAAAGGATGTGAGGCCTCCGGTCGCGAGGACGCCGAGAATTAGGTCTTTCTCTGTGGTCTCCACAGGGGATTCAGACATCCCTTCGTCTTGGGAGATGCAAGACGAGCCTGCATTCAATTCACTGCAGGGATATCCGGCCTTACTTCGAGTCAGAGCATCTCGGTGTCCATTCCACTTGAGGCCACAAACTCAGGGTCCCCCTCACATACCTGTAGCTGAGAGAAGCCTCCTCTTGGGGTGCTTGTGGAAAGTTGGTGTTCCTCTTGAATCGAAGCCAGGGACTAAGCTCTCATCTCGAGTTGATTTGGGGTCCACGGAGCCCTTTCGTGTTGCTCCAGTGACCTCAGGATCCGTCTAGACTTGAGACAGTGATCTTGGGTTTTCTGTGGAGTGCCATCAAGGAAATCAAGGCTCCTTTCAAGTTTGATGTGGAACACGGAATTGCTCTGCACGCAGTGCAGGGGAATCGGGCCTCATCTCGCGGCGAGGGGGAAGTCTCATGGTTTTTCTCGAGTTGCGGCAGGAACCTGGGATATATTCTCGAGTTACGATGGGGAGAGCCCTTCCAGACACGTGTTTGTTCAGCGAAGTCAGGACTCCTGCCTAGGTGCGAGGGACACCTCGGGATTCTCCTCGAGTCTTGGCATGGCAATTGGGACGCGTCTCCACGTGAGGCGGGAGACCCAGGGTCCCTTTCCACGTGCCACAGGGATCCTGGGACTCCTATCCATTTTCAAGAGGAGTCAGGCATCGTCTCCTTTGGAAGCATTGATCTCCGTGGACCTCTCTAGTTTTCAAAGGATGTGAGGCCTCCGGTCGCCATGAGGCGGAGAACTAGGTCTTTCTCTGTGGTCTCCACAGGGGAATCAGCCATCCCTTGGTCTTGGGAGATGCAAGACGAGTCTGCATTCAATTCACTGCAGGGATATCCGGCCTTACTTCGAGTCAGAGCCTCTCGGTGTCCATTCCACTTGAGGCCACAAACTCAGGGTCCCTCTCACATACCTGTAGCTGAGAGAAGCCTCCTCTTGAGGGGCTTGTGGAAAGTTCGTATTCCTCTTGAGTTAAGCCAGGGACAAAGCTCTCATCTCAAGTTGATTTGGGGTCCACGGAGCCCTTTCCTTTTGCTCCAGTGACCTCATGATCCCTCTAGACTTGAGACAGTGATCTTGGGTTTTCTCTGGAGTGCCATCAAGGAAATCAAGGCTCCTTTCACGTTTGATGTGGAACACGGAATTGCTCTGCACGCAGTGCAGGGGAATCGGGCCTTATCTCGCGGCGAAGGGGAAGTCTCATGGTTTTTCTCGAGTTGCAGCCGGAACCTGGGGTATATTCTGGAGTTACGACGGGGAGGGCCCTTCCAGACACGTGTTTGTTCAGCGACGTCAGGACTCCTGCCTAGGTGCGAGGGACACCTCGGGATTCTCCTCGAGTCTTGGCATGGCAATTGGGACGCGTCTCCACGTGAGGCGGGAGACCCAGGGTCCCTTTCCACGTGCCACAGGGATCCTGGGACTCCTATCCATTTTCAAGAGGAGTCAGGCATCGTCTCCTTTGGAAGCATTGATCTCCGCGGACCTCTCGAGTTTTCAAAGGATGTGAGGCCTCCGGTCTTGATGAGGCGGACGACTTGGTCTTTCTCTGTGGTCTCCACAGGGGATTCAGACATCCCTTCGTCTTGGGAGATGCAAGACGAGCCTGCATTCAATTCACTGCAGGGATATCCGGCCTTACTTCGAGTCAGAGCAGCTCGGTGTCCATTCCACTTGAGGCCACAAACTCAGGGTCCCTCTCACATACCTGTAGCTGAGAGAAGCCTCCTCTTGGGGTGCTTGTGGAAAGTTGGTATTCCTCTTGAGTCGAAGCCAGGGACTAAGCTCTCATCTCGAGTTTATTTGGGGTCCAAGGAGCCTTTTCGTGTTGCTCCAGTGACCTCAGGATCCCTCTAGACTTGAGACAGTGATCTTGGGTTTTCTGTGGAGTGCCATCAAGGAAATCAAGGCTCCTTTCAAGTTTGATGTGGAACACGGAATTGCTCTGCACGCAGTGCAGGGGAATCGGGCCTCATCTCGCGGCGAGGGGGAAGTCTCATGGTTTTTCTCGAGTTGCGGCAGGAACCTGGGATATATTCTCGAGTTACGATGGGGAGAGCCCTTCCAGACACGTGTTTGTTTAGCGAAGTCAGGACTCCTGCCTAGGTGCTAGGGACACCTCGGGATTCTCCTCGAGTCTTGGCATGGCAATTGGGACGCGTCTCCACGTGAGGCGGGAGACCCAGGGTCCCTTTCCACGTGCCACAGGGATCCTGGGACTCCTATCCATTTTCAAGAGGAGTCAGGCATCGTCTCCTTTGGAAGCATTGATCTCCGTGGACCTCTCTAGTTTTCAAAGGATGTGAGGCCTCCGGTCGCCATGAGGCGGAGATCTAGGTCTTTCTCTGTGGTCTCCACAGGGGATTCAGCCATCCCTTGGTCTTGGGAGATGCAAGACGAGTCTGCATTCAATTCACTGCAGGGATATCCGGCCTTACTTCGAGTCAGAGCCTCTCGGTGTCCATTCCACTTGAGGCCACAAACTCAGGGTCCCTCTCACATACCTGTAGCTGAGAGAAGCCTCCTCTTGAGGGGCTTGTGGAAAGTTCGTATTCCTCTTGAGTTAAGCCAGGGACTAAGCTCTCATCTCAAGTTGATTTGGGGTCCACGGAGCCCTTTCCTTTTGCTCCAGTGACCTCATTATCCCTCTAGACTTGAGATAGTGATCTTGGGTTTTCTCTGGAATGCCATCAAGGAAATCAAGGCTCCTTTCACGTTTGATGTGGAACACGGAATTGCTCTGCACGCAGTGCAGGGGAATCGGGCCTTATCTCGCGGCGAAGGGGAAGTCTCATGGTTTTTCTCGAGTTGCGGCCGGAACCTGGGGTATATTCTCGAGTTACGACGGGGAGGGCCCTTCCAGACACGTGTATGTTCAGCGACGTCAGGACACCTGCCTAGGTGCGAGGGACACCTCGGGTTTCTCCTCGAGTATTGGCATGGCATTTGGGACGCGTCTCCACGTGAGGCGGGAGACCCAGTGTCCCTTTCCACGTGCCAAAGGGATCCTGGGACTCCTATCCATTTTCAAGAAGAGTCAGGCATCATCTCCTTTGGAAGCATTGATCTCCGCGGACCTCTCGAGTTTTCAAAGGATATGAGGCCTCCGGTGGCGATGAAGCGGAGAACTAGGACTTTCTCTGTGGTCTCCACAGGGGATTCAGACATCCCTTCATCTTGGGAGATGCAAGACGAGCCTGCATTCAATTCACTGCAGGGATATCCGGCCTTACTTCGAGTCAGAGCATCTCGGTGTCCATTCCACTTGAGGCCACAAACTCAGGATCCTCTCACATACCTGTAGTTGAGAGAAGCCTCCTCTTGAGGTGCTTGTGGAAAGCTGGTAGTCCTCTTGAGTCGAAGCCAGGGACTAAGCTCTCATCTCGAGTTGATTTGGGGTCCACGGAGCCCTTTGGTGTTGCTCCAGTGACCTCAGGATCCCTCTAGACTTGAGCTAGTGATCGTGGGTTTTCTCTGGAGTGCCATCAAGGAAATCAAGGCTCCTTTCACGTTTGATGTGGAACACGGAATTGCTCTGCACGCAGTGCAGGGGAATCGGGCCTCATCTCGCGGCGAGAGGGAAGTCTCATGGTTTTTCTCGAGTTGCGGCCGGAACCTGGGGTATATTCTCGAGTTCCGATGGGGAGGGCCCTTCCAGACACGTGTTTGTTCAGCGACGTCGGACTCCTGCCTAGGTGCGAGGGACACCTCGGGATTCTCCTCGAGTCTTGGCATGGCAATTGGGACGCGTCTCCATGGGAGCCGGGAGACCCAGGGTCCCTTTCCACGTGCCACAGGGATCCTGGGACTCCTATACAATTTCAAGAAGAGTCAGGCATCGTCTCCTTTGGAAGGATTGATCTCCGCAGACCTCTCGAGTTTTCAAAGGATGTGAGGCCTCCGGTCTTGATGAGGCGGAGGACGAGGTTTTTCTCTGTGGTCTCCACAGGGGATTCAGAAAACCCTTCGTCTTGGGAGATGCAAGACGAGCCAGCATTCAATTGACTGCAGGGATATCCGGCCTTATTTCGAGTCAGAGCATTTTGGTGTCCATTCCACTTGAGGCCACAAACTCAGGGTCCTCTCACATACCTGTAGTTGAGAGAAGCCTCCTCTTGAGGTGCTTGTGGAAAGTTGGTATTCCTCTTGAGTCGAAGCCAGGGACTAAGCTCTCATCTCGAGTTGATTTGGGGTCCACGGAGAAGTTTCGTGTTGCTCCAGTGACCCCAGGATCCCTCTAGACCTGAGAGAGTGATCTTGGGTTTTCTCTGGAGTGCCATCAAGGAAATCAAGGCTCCTTTCACGTTTGATGTGGAACACGGAATTGCTCTGCACACAGTGCAGGGGAATCGGGCCTCATCTCGCGGCGAGGGGGAAGTCTCATGGTTTTTCTCGAGTTGCGGCCGGAACCTGGGGTATATTCTCGAATTACCACGGGGAGGGCCCTTCCAGACACGTGTTTGTTCAGCTACGTCAGGACTCCTGCCTAGGTGCGAGGGACACCTCGGGATTCTCCTCGAGTCTTGGCATGGCAATTGGGACGCGTCTCCACGTGAGGCGGGAGACCCAGGGTCCCTTTCCACGTGCCACAGGGATCCTGGGACTCCTATCCATTTTCAAGAGGAGTCAGGCATCGTCTCCTTTGGAAGCATTGACCTCCGCAGACCTCTCGAGTTTTCAAAGGATGTGATGCCTCCGGTCTCGATGAAGCGGAGGACTAGGTCTTTCTCTGTGGTCTCCACAGTGGATTCAGACATCCCTTCGTCTTGGGAGATGCAAGACGAGCCTGCATTCAATTCACTGCAGGGATATCCGGCCTTACTTCGAGTCAGAGCATCTCGGTGTCCATTCCACTTGAGGCCACAAACTCAGGATCCCTCTCACTTACCTGTAGCTGAGAGAAGCCTCCTCTTGAAGTGCTTGTGGAAAGTTGGTATTCCTCTTGAGTCGAAGCCAGGGACTAAGCTCTCATCTCGAGTTGATTTGTGGTCCACGGAGCCCTTTCATGTTTCTCCAGTGACCTCAGGATCCCTCTAGACTTGAGACAGTGATCTTGGGTTTTCTCTGGAGTGCCATCAAGGAAATGAAGGCTCCTTTCACGTTTGATGTGGAACAGGAATTGCTCTGCACGCAGTTCAGGGGAATCGGGACTCATGTCGCGGCGAAGGGGAATTTTCATGGTTTTTCTCGAGTTGCGGCCGGAACTTGGGGTATATTCTCGAGTTACGACCGGGAGGGCACTTCCAGACACGTGTTTGTTCAGCGACGTCAGGACTCCTGCCTAGGTGCGAGGGACACCTCGGGATTCTCCTCGAGTCTTGGCATGGCAATTGGGACGCGTCTCCACGTGAGGCGGGAGACCCAGGGTCCCTTTGCACGTGCCACAGGGATCCTGGGACTCCTATCCATTTTCAAGAGGAGTCAGGCATCGTCTCCTTTGGAAGCATTGACCTCCGCAGACCTCTCAAGTTTTCAAAGGATGTGAGGCCTCCGGTCTCGATGAGGCGGAGGACTAGGTCTTTCTCTGTCGTCTCCACAGGGGATTCAGACATCCCTTCGTCTTGGGAGATGCAAGATGAGCCTGCTTTCAATTCACTGTTGGGATATCCGGCCTTACTTCGAGTCAGAGCATCTCGGTGTCATTCCACTTGATGCCAAAACTCAGGGTCCCTCTCACTTACCTGTAGCTGCGAGAAGCCTCCTCTTGAGGTGCTTGTGAAAAGTTGGTATTCCTCTTGAGTCGAAGCCAGGGACTAAGCTCTCATCTCGAGTTGATTTGGGGTCCACGGAGAAATTTCGTGTTGCTCCAGTGAACTCAGGATCCCTCTAGACTTGAGACAGTGATCTTGGGTTTTCTGTGGAGTGCCATCAAGGAAATCAAGGCTCCTTTCAAGTTTGATGTGGAACACGGAATTGCTCTGCACGCAGTGCAGGGGAATCGGGCCTCATCTCGCGGCGAGGGGGAAGTCTCATGGTTTTTCTCGAGTTGCGGCAGGAACCTGGGATATATTCTCGAGTTACGATGGGTAGAGCCCTTCCAGACACGTGTTTGTTCAGCGAAGTCAGGACTCCTGCCTAGGTGCGAGGGACACCTCGGGATTCTCCTCGAGTCTTGGCATGGCAATTGGGACGCGTCTCCACGTGAGGCGGGAGACCCAGGGTCCCTTTCCACGTGCCACAGGGATCCTGGGACTCCTATCCATTTTCAAGAGGAGTCAGGCATCGTCTCCTTTGGAAGCATTGATCTCCGTGGACCTCTCTAGTTTTCAAAGGATGTGAGGCCTCCGGTCGCCATGAGGCGGAGAACTAGGTCTTTCTCTGTGGTCTCCACAGGGGATTCAGCCATCCCTTGGTCTTGGGAGATGCAAGACGAGTCTGCATTCAATTCACTGCAGGGATATCCGGCCTTACTTCGAGTCAGAGCCTCTCGGTGTCCATTCCACTTGAGGCCACAAACTCAGGGTCCCTCTCACATACCTGTAGCTGAGAGAAGCCTCCTCTTGAGGGGCTTGTGGAAAGTTCGTATTCCTCTTGAGTTAAGCCAGGGACAAAGCTCTCATCTCAAGTTGATTTGGGGTCCACGGAGCCCTTTCCTTTTGCTCCAGTGACCTCATGATCCCTCTAGACTTGAGACAGTGATCTTGGGTTTTCTCTGGAGTGCCATCAAGGAAATCAAGGCTCCTTTCACGTTTGATGTGGAACACGGAATTGCTCTGCACGCAGTGCAGGGGAATCGGGCCTTATCTCGCGGCGAAGGGGAAGTCTCATGGTTTTTCTCGAGTTGCAGCCGGAACCTGGGGTATATTCTGGAGTTACGACGGGGAGGGCCCTTCCAGACACGTGTTTGTTCAGCGACGTCAGGACTCCTGCCTAGGTGCGAGGGACACCTCGGGATTCTCCTCGAGTCTTGGCATGGCAATTGGGACGCGTCTCCACGTGAGGCGGGAGACCCAGGGTCCCTTTCCACGTGCCACAGGGATCCTGGGACTCCTATCCATTTTCAAGAGGAGTCAGGCATCGTCTCCTTTGGAAGCATTGATCTCCGCGGACCTCTCGAGTTTTCAAAGGATGTGAGGCCTCCGGTCTTGATGAGGCGGACGACTTGGTCTTTCTCTGTGGTCTCCACAGGGGATTCAGACATCCCTTCGTCTTGGGAGATGCAAGACGAGCCTGCATTCAATTCACTGCAGGGATATCCGGCCTTACTTCGAGTCAGAGCAGCTCGGTGTCCATTCCACTTGAGGCCACAAACTCAGGGTCCCTCTCACATACCTGTAGCTGAGAGAAGCCTCCTCTTGGGGTGCTTGTGGAAAGTTGGTATTCCTCTTGAGTCGAAGCCAGGGACTAAGCTCTCATCTCGAGTTTATTTGGGGTCCAAGGAGCCTTTTCGTGTTGCTCCAGTGACCTCAGGATCCCTCTAGACTTGAGACAGTGATCTTGGGTTTTCTGTGGAGTGCCATCAAGGAAATCAAGGCTCCTTTCAAGTTTGATGTGGAACACGGAATTGCTCTGCACGCAGTGCAGGGGAATCGGGCCTCATCTCGCGGCGAGGGGGAAGTCTCATGGTTTTTCTCGAGTTGCGGCAGGAACCTGGGATATATTCTCGAGTTACGATGGGGAGAGCCCTTCCAGACACGTGTTTGTTTAGCGAAGTCAGGACTCCTGCCTAGGTGCTAGGGACACCTCGGGATTCTCCTCGAGTCTTGGCATGGCAATTGGGACGCGTCTCCACGTGAGGCGGGAGACCCAGGGTCCCTTTCCACGTGCCACAGGGATCCTGGGACTCCTATCCATTTTCAAGAGGAGTCAGGCATCGTCTCCTTTGGAAGCATTGATCTCCGTGGACCTCTCTAGTTTTCAAAGGATGTGAGGCCTCCGGTCGCCATGAGGCGGAGATCTAGGTCTTTCTCTGTGGTCTCCACAGGGGATTCAGCCATTCCTTGGTCTTGGGAGATGCAAGACGAGTCTGCATTCAATTCACTGCAGGGATATCCGGCCTTACTTCGAGTCAGAGCCTCTCGGTGTCCATTCCACTTGAGGCCACAAACTCAGGGTCCCTCTCACATACCTGTAGCTGAGAGAAGCCTCCTCTTGAGGGGCTTGTGGAAAGTTCGTATTCCTCTTGAGTGAAGCCAGGGACTAAGCTCTCATCTCAAGTTGATTTGGGGTCCACGGAGCCCTTTCCTTTTGCTCCAGTGACCTCATTATCCCTCTAGACTTGAGATAGTGATCTTGGGTTTTCTCTGGAATGCCATCAAGGAAATCAAGGCTCCTTTCACGTTTGATGTGGAACACGGAATTGCTCTGCACGCAGTGCAGGGGAATCGGGCCTCATCTCGCGGCGAGAGGGAAGTCTCATGGTTTTTCTCGAGTTGCGGCCGGAACCTGGGGTATATTCTCGAGTTCCGATGGGGAGGGCCCTTCCAGACACGTGTTTGTTCAGCGACGTCGGACTCCTGCCTAGGTGCGAGGGACACCTCGGGATTCTCCTCGAGTCTTGGCATGGCAATTGGGACGCGTCTCCATGGGAGCCGGGAGACCCAGGGTCCCTTTCAACGTGCCACAGGGATCCTGGGACTCCTATACAATTTCAAGAAGAGTCAGGCATCGTCTCCTTTGGAAGGATTGATCTCCGCAGACCTCTCGAGTTTTCAAAGGATGTGAGGCCTCCGGTCTTGATGAGGCGGAGGACGAGGTTTTTCTCTGTGGTCTCCACAGGGGATTCAGAAAACCCTTCGTCTTGGGAGATGCAAGACGAGCCAGCATTCAATTGACTGCAGGGATATCCGGCCTTATTTCGAGTCAGAGCATTTTGGTGTCCATTCCACTTGAGGCCACAAACTCAGGGTCCTCTCACATACCTGTAGTTGAGAGAAGCCTCCTCTTGAGGTGCTTGTGGAAAGTTGGTATTCCTCTTGAGTCGAAGCCAGGGACTAAGCTCTCATCTCGAGTTGATTTGGGGTCCACGGAGAAATTTCGTGTTGCTCCAGTGACCCCAGGATCCCTCTAGACCTGAGAGAGTGATCTTGGGTTTTCTCTGGAGTGCCATCAAGGAAATCAAGGCTCCTTTCACGTTTGATGTGGAACACGGAATTGCTCTGCACACAGTGCAGGGGAATCGGGCCTCATCTCGCGGCGAGGGGGAAGTCTCATGGTTTTTCTCGAGTTGCGGCCGGAACCTGGGGTATATTCTCGAATTACCACGGGGAGGGCCCTTCCAGACACGTGTTTGTTCAGCTACGTCAGGACTCCTGCCTAGGTGCGAGGGACACCTCGGGATTCTCCTCGAGTCTTGGCATGGCAATTGGGACGCGTCTCCACGTGAGGCGGGAGACCCAGGGTCCCTTTCCACGTGCCACAGGGATCCTGGGACTCCTATCCATTTTCAAGAGGAGTCAGGCATCGTCTCCTTTGGAAGCATTGACCTCCGCAGACCTCTCGAGTTTTCAAAGGATGTGATGCCTCCGGTCTCGATGAAGCGGAGGACTAGGTCTTTCTCTGTGGTCTCCACAGTGGATTCAGACATCCCTTCGTCTTGGGAGATGCAAGACGAGCCTGCATTCAATTCACTGCAGGGATATCCGGCCTTACTTCGAGTCAGAGCATCTCGGTGTCCATTCCACTTGAGGCCACAAACTCAGGATCCCTCTCACTTACCTGTAGCTGAGAGAAGCCTCCTCTTGAAGTGCTTGTGGAAAGTTGGTATTCCTCTTGAGTCGAAGCCAGGGACTAAGCTCTCATCTCGAGTTGATTTGTGGTCCACGGAGCCCTTTCATGTTTCTCCAGTGACCTCAGGATCCCTCTAGACTTGAGACAGTGATCTTGGGTTTTCTCTGGAGTGCCATCAAGGAAATGAAGGCTCCTTTCACGTTTGATGTGGAACAGGAATTGCTCTGCACGCAGTTCAGGGGAATCGGGACTCATGTCGCGGCGAAGGGGAATTTTCATGGTTTTTCTCGAGTTGCGGCCGGAACTTGGGGTATATTCTCGAGTTACGACCGGGAGGGCACTTCCAGACACGTGTTTGTTCAGCGACGTCAGGACTCCTGCCTAGGTGCGAGGGACACCTCGGGATTCTCCTCGAGTCTTGGCATGGCAATTGGGACGCGTCTCCACGTGAGGCGGGAGACCCAGGGTCCCTTTGCACGTGCCACAGGGATCCTGGGACTCCTATCCATTTTCAAGAGGAGTCAGGCATCGTCTCCTTTGGAAGCATTGACCTCCGCAGACCTCTCAAGTTTTCAAAGGATGTGAGGCCTCCGGTCGCGATGAGGCGGAGGACTAGGTCTTTCTCTGTCGTCTCCACAGGGGATTCAGACATCCCTTCGTCTTGGGAGATGCAAGATGAGCCTGCTTTCAATTCACTGTTGGGATATCCGGCCTTACTTCGAGTCAGAGCATCTCGGTGTCATTCCACTTGATGCCAAAACTCAGGGTCCCTCTCACTTACCTGTAGCTGCGAGAAGCCTCCTCTTGAGGTGCTTGTGAAAAGTTGGTATTCCTCTTGAGTCGAAGCCAGGGACTAAGCTCTCATCTCGAGTTGATTTGGGGTCCACGGAGAAATTTCGTGTTGCTCCAGTGACCTCAGGATCCCTCTAGACTTGAGACAGTGATCTTGGGTTTTCTCTGGACTGCCATCAAGGAAATCAAGGCTCCTTTCACGTTTGATGTGGAACACGGAATTGCTCTGCAAGCAGTGCAGGGGAATCGGGCCTCATCTCGCGGCGAGGGGGAAGTCTCATGGTTTTTCTCGAGTTGCGGCCGGAACCTGGGGTATATTCTAGAGTTACGACGGGGAGGGCCCTTCCAAACACGAGTTTGTTCAGCGACGTCAGGACTCCTGCCTAGGTGCGAGGGACACCTCGGGATTCTCCTCGAGTCTTGGCATGGCAATTGGGACGCGTCTCCACGTGAGGCGGGAGACCCAGGGTCCCTTTCCACGTGCCAAAGGGATCCTGGGACTCCTATCCATTTTCAAGAGGAGTCAGGTATCGTCTCCTTTGGAAGCATTGACCTCCGCAGACCTCTCGAGTTTTCAAAGGATGTGAGGCCTCCGGTCTCGATGAAGCGGAGGACTAGGTCTTTCTCTGTGGTCTCCACAGAGGATTCAGACATCCCTTCGTCTTGGGAGATGCAAGACGAGCCTGCTTTCAATTCACTGCAGGGATATCCGGCCTTCCTTCGAGTCAGAGCATCTCGGTGTCCATTCCACTTGAGGCCACAAACTCAGCATCCCTCTCACTTACCTGTAGCTGAGAGAAGCCTCCTCTTGAGGTGCTTGTGGAAAGTTGGTATTCCTCTTGAGTCGAAGCCAGGGAATAAGCTGTCATCTCGAGTTGATTTGGGGTCCACGCAGCCCTTTCCTTTTGCTCCAGTGACCTCATTATCCCTCTAGACTTGAGATAGTGATCTTGGGTTTTCTCTGGAATGCCATCAAGGAAATCAAGGCTCCTTTCACGTTTGATGTGGAACACGGAATTGCTCTGCACGCAGTGCAGGGGAATCGGGCCTTATCTCGCGGCGAAGGGGAAGTCTCATGGTTTTTCTCGAGTTGCGGCCGGAACCTGGGGTATATTCTCGAGTTACGACGGGGAGGGCCCTTCCAGACACGTGTATGTTCAGTGACGTCAGGACACCTGCCTAGGTGCGAGGGACACCTCGGGTTTCTCCTCGAGTATTGGCATGGCATTTGGGACGCGTCTCCACGTGAGGCGGGAGACCCAGTGTCCCTTTCCACGTGCCAAAGGGATCCTGGGACTCCTATCCATTTTCAAGAAGAGTCAGGCATCATCTCCTTTGGAAGCATTGATCTCCGCGGACCTCTCGAGTTTTCAAAGGATATGAGGCCTCCGGTGGCAATGAAGCGGAGAACTAGGACTTTCTCTGTGGTCTCCACAGGGGATTCAGACATCCCTTCATCTTGGGAGATGCAAGACGAGCCTGCATTCAATTCACTGCAGGGATATCCGGCCTTACTTCGAGTCAGAGCATCTCGGTGTCCATTCCACTTGAGGCCACAAACTCAGGATCCTCTCACATACCTGTAGTTGAGAGAAGCCTCCTCTTGAGGTGCTTGTGGAAAGCTGGTAGTCCTCTTGAGTCGAAGCCAGGGACTAAGCTCTCATCTCGAGTTGATTTGGGGTCCACGGAGCCCTTAGGTGTTGCTCCAGTGACCTCAGGATCCCTCTAGACTTGAGCTAGTGATCGTGGGTTTTCTCTGGAGTGCCATCAAGGAAATCAAGGCTCCTTTCACGTTTGATGTGGAACACGGAATTGCTCTGCACGCAGTGCAGGGGAATCGGGCCTCATCTCGCGGCGAGAGGGAAGTCTCATGGTTTTTCTCGAGTTGCGGCCGGAACCTGGGGTATATTCTCGAGTTCCGATGGGGAGGGCCCTTCCAGACACGTGTTTGTTCAGCGACGTCGGACTCCTGCCTAGGTGCGAGGGACACCTCGGGATTCTCCTCGAGTCTTGGCATGGCAATTGGGACGCGTCTCCATGGGAGCCGGGAGACCCAGGGTCCCTTTCCACGTGCCACAGGGATCCTGGGACTCCTATACAATTTCAAGAAGAGTCAGGCATCGTCTCCTTTGGAAGGATTGATCTCCGCAGACCTCTCGAGTTTTCAAAGGATGTGAGGCCTCCGGTCTTGATGAGGCGGAGGACGAGGTTTTTCTCTGTGGTCTCCACAGGGGATTCAGAAAACCCTTCGTCTTGGGAGATGCAAGACGAGCCAGCATTCAATTGACTGCAGGGATATCCGGCCTTATTTCGAGTCAGAGCATTTTGGTGTCCATTCCACTTGAGGCCACAAACTCAGGGTCCTCTCACATACCTGTAGTTGAGAGAAGCCTCCTCTTGAGGTGCTTGTGGAAAGTTGGTATTCCTCTTGAGTCGAAGCCAGGGACTAAGCTCTCATCTCGAGTTGATTTGGGGTCCACGGAGAAATTTCGTGTTGCTCCAGTGACCCCAGGATCCCTCTAGACCTGAGAGAGTGATCTTGGGTTTTCTCTGGAGTGCCATCAAGGAAATCAAGGCTCCTTTCACGTTTGATGTGGAACACGGAATTGCTCTGCACACAGTGCAGGGGAATCGGGCCTCATCTCGCGGCGAGGGGGAAGTCTCATGGTTTTTCTCGAGTTGCGGCCGGAACCTGGGGTATATTCTCGAATTACGACGGGGAGGGCCCTTCCAGACACGTGTTTGTTCAGCTACGTCAGGACTCCTGCCTAGGTGCGAGGGACACCTCGGGATTCTCCTCGAGTCTTGGCATGGCAATTGGGACGCGTCTCCACGTGAGGCGGGAGACCCAGGGTCCCTTTCCACGTGCCACAGGGATCCTGGGACTCCTATCCATTTTCAAGAGGAGTCAGGCATCGTCTCCTTTGGAAGCATTGACCTCCGCAGACCTCTCGAGTTTTCAAAGGATGTGATGCCTCCGGTCTCGATGAAGCGGAGGACTAGGTCTTTCTCTGTGGTCTCCACAGTGGATTCAGACATCCCTTCGTCTTGGGAGATGCAAGACGAGCCTGCATTCAATTCACTGCAGGGATATCCGGCCTTACTTCGAGTCAGAGCATCTCGGTGTCCATTCCACTTGAGGCCACAAACTCAGGATCCCTCTCACTTACCTGTAGCTGAGAGAAGCCTCCTCTTGAAGTGCTTGTGGAAAGTTGGTATTCCTCTTGAGTCGAAGCCAGGGACTAAGCTCTCATCTCGAGTTGATTTGTGGTCCACGGAGCCCTTTCATGTTTCTCCAGTGACCTCAGGATCCCTCTAGACTTGAGACAGTGATCTTGGGTTTTCTCTGGAGTGCCATCAAGGAAATGAAGGCTCCTTTCACGTTTGATGTGGAACAGGAATTGCTCTGCACGCAGTTCAGGGGAATCGGGACTCATGTCGCGGCGAAGGGGAATTTTCATGGTTTTTCTCGAGTTGCGGCCGGAACTTGGGGTATATTCTCGAGTTACGACCGGGAGGGCACTTCCAGACACGTGTTTGTTCAGCGACGTCAGGACTCCTGCCTAGGTGCGAGGGACACCTCGGGATTCTCCTCGAGTCTTGGCATGGCAATTGGGACGCGTCTCCACGTGAGGCGGGAGACCCAGGGTCCCTTTCCACGTGCCACAGGGATCCTGGGACTCCTATCCATTTTCAAGAGGAGTCAGGCATCGTCTCCTTTGGAAGCATTGACCTCCGCAGACCTCTCAAGTTTTCAAAGGATGTGAGGCCTCCGGTCGCGATGAGGCGGAGGACTAGGTCTTTCTCTGTCGTCTCCACAGGGGATTCAGACATCCCTTCGTCTTGGGAGATGCAAGATGAGCCTGCTTTCAATTCACTGCAGGGATATCCGGCCTTACTTCGAGTCAGAGCATCTCGGTGTCATTCCACTTGATGCCAAAACTCAGGGTCCCTCTCACTTACCTGTAGCTGCGAGAAGCCTCCTCTTGAGGTGCTTGTGAAAAGTTGGTATTCCTCTTGAGTCGAAGCCAGGGACTAAGCTCTCATCTCGAGTTGATTTGGGGTCCACGGAGAAATTTCGTGTTGCTCCAGTGACCTCAGGATCCCTCTAGACTTGAGACAGTGATCTTGGGTTTTCTCTGGACTGCCATCAAGGAAATCAAGGCTCCTTTCACGTTTGATGTGGAACACGGAATTGCTCTGCACACAGTGCAGGGGAATCGGGCCTCATCTCGCGGCGAGGGGGAAGTCTCATGGTTTTTCTCGAGTTGCGGCCGGAACCTGGGGTATATTCTCGAATTACCACGGGGAGGGCCCTTCCAGACACGTGTTTGTTCAGCTACGTCAGGACTCCTGCCTAGGTGCGAGGGACACCTCGGGATTCTCCTCGAGTCTTGGCATGGCAATTGGGACGCGTCTCCACGTGAGGCGGGAGACCCAGGGTCCCTTTCCACGTGCCACAGGGATCCTGGGACTCCTATCCATTTTCAAGAGGAGTCAGGCATCGTCTCCTTTGGAAGCATTGACCTCCGCAGACCTCTCGAGTTTTCAAAGGATGTGATGCCTCCGGTCTCGATGAAGCGGAGGACTAGGTCTTTCTCTGTGGTCTCCACAGTGGATTCAAACATCCCTTCGTCTTGGGAGATGCAAGACGAGCCTGCATTCAATTCACTGCAGGGATATCCGGCCTTACTTCGAGTCAGAGCATCTCGGTGTCCATTCCACTTGAGGCCACAAACTCAGGATCCCTCTCACTTACCTGTAGCTGAGAGAAGCCTCCTCTTGAAGTGCTTGTGGAAAGTTGGTATTCCTCTTGAGTCGAAGCCAGGGACTAAGCTCTCATCTCGAGTTGATTTGTGGTCCACGGAGCCCTTTCATGTTTCTCCAGTGACCTCAGGATCCCTCTAGACTTGAGACAGTGATCTTGGGTTTTCTCTGGAGTGCCATCAAGGAAATGAAGGCTCCTTTCACGTTTGATGTGGAACAGGAATTGCTCTGCACGCAGTTCAGGGGAATCGGGACTCATGTCGCGGCGAAGGGGAATTTTCATGGTTTTTCTCGAGTTGCGGCCGGAACTTGGGGTATATTCTCGAGTTACGACCGGGAGGGCACTTCCAGACACGTGTTTGTTCAGCGACGTCAGGACTCCTGCCTAGGTGCGAGGGACACCTCGGGATTCTCCTCGAGTCTTGGCATGGCAATTGGGACGCGTCTCCACGTGAGGCGGGAGACCCAGGGTCCCTTTGCACGTGCCACAGGGATCCTGGGACTCCTATCCATTTTCAAGAGGAGTCAGGCATCGTCTCCTTTGGAAGCATTGACCTCCGCAGACCTCTCAAGTTTTCAAAGGATGTGAGGCCTCCGGTCGCGATGAGGCGGAGGACTAGGTCTTTCTCTGTCGTCTCCACAGGGGATTCAGACATCCCTTCGTCTTGGGAGATGCAAGATGAGCCTGCTTTCAATTCACTGTTGGGATATCCGGCCTTACTTCGAGTCAGAGCATCTCGGTGTCATTCCACTTGATGCCAAAACTCAGGTTCCCTCTCACTTACCTGTAGCTGAGAGAAGCCTCCTCTTGAGGTGCTTGTGAAAAGTTGGTATTCCTCTTGAGTCGAAGCCAGGGACTAAGCTCTCATCTCGAGTTGATTTGGGGTCCACTTAGAAATTTCGTGTTGCTCCAGTGACCTCAGGATCCCTCTAGACTTGAGACAGTGATCTTGGGTTTTCTCTGGACTGCCATCAAGGAAATCAAGGCTCCTTTCACGTTTGATGTGGAACACGGAATTGCTCTGCAAGCAGTGCAGGGGAATCGGGCCTCATCTCGCGGCGAGGGGGAAGTCTCATGGTTTTTCTCGAGTTGCGGCCGGAACCTGGGGTATATTCTAGAGTTACGACGGGGAGCGCCCTTCCAAACACAAGTTTGTTCAGCGACGTCAGGACTCCTGCCTAGGTGCGAGGGACACCTCGGGATTCTCCTCGAGTCTTGGCATGGCAATTGGGACGCGTCTCCACGTGAGGCGGGAGACCCAGGGTCCCTTTCCACGTGCCAAAGGGATCCTGGGACTCCTATCCATTTTGAAGAGAAGTCAGGTATCGTCTCCTTTGGAAGCATTGACCTCCGCAGACCTCTCGAGTTTTCAAAGGATGTGATGCCTCCGGTCTCGATGAAGCGGAGGACTAGGTCTTTCTCTGTGGTCTCCACAGAGGATTCAGACATCCCTTCGTCTTGGGAGATGCAAGACGAGCCTGCTTTCAATTCACTGCAGGGATATCCGGCCTTCCTTCGAGTCAGAGCATCTCGGTGTCCATTCCACTTGAGGCCACAAACTCAGCATCCCTCTCACTTACCTGTAGCTGAGAGAAGCCTCCTCTTGAGGTGCTTGTGGAAAGTTGGTATTCCTCTTGAGTCGAAGCCAGGGAATAAGCTGTCATCTCGAGTTGATTTGGGGTCCACGCAGCCCTTTCATGTTGCTCCAGTGACCTCAGGATCCCTCTAGACTTGAGACAGTGATCTTGGGTTGTCTCTGGAGTGCCATCAAGGAAATCAAGGCTCCTTTCACGTTTGATGTGGAACACGGAATTGCTCTGGACGCAGTGCAGGGGAATCGGGCCTCATGTCGCGGCGAGGGGGAAGTCTCATGGTTTTTCTCGAGTTGCGGCCGGAACCTGGGGTATATTCTCGAGTTACGACGGGGAGGGCCCTTCCAGACACGTGTTTGTTCAGCGAAGTCAGGACTCCTGCCTAGGTGCGAGGGACACCTCGGGATTCTCCTCGAGTCTTGACATGGCAATTGGGACGCGTCTCCACATGAGGCGGGAGACCCAGGGTCCCTTTCCACGTGCCACAGGGATCCTGGGACTCCTATCCATTTTCAAGAGGAGTCAGGCATCGTCTCCTTTGGAAGCACTGATCTCCGCGCACCTCTCGAGTTTTCAAAGGATGTGAGGCCTCCGGTCGCGAGGACGCCGAGAATTAGGTCTTTCTCTGTGGTCTCCACAGGGGATTCAGACATCCCTTCGTCTTGGGAGATGCATGACGAGCCTGCATTCAATTCACTGCAGGGATATCCGGCCTTACTTCGAGTCAGAGCATCTCGGTGTCCATTCCACTTGAGGCCAGCAACTCAGGGTCCCTCTCACATACCTGTAGCTGAGAGAAGCCTCCTCTTGAGGTGCTTGTGGAAAGTTGGCATTCCTCTTGAGTCGAAGCCAGGGACTAAGCTCTCATCTCGAGTTGATTTGGGGTCCACGGAGAAATTTCGTGTTGCTCCAGTGACCTCAGGATCCCTCTAGACTTGAGACAGTGATCTTGGGTTTTCTCTGGACTGCCATCAAGGAAATCAAGGCTCCTTTCACGTTTGATGTGGAACACGGAATTTCTCTGCACGCAGTGCAGGGGAATCAGGCCTCATCTCGCGGCGAGGGGGAAGTCTCATGGTTTTTCTCAAGTTGCGGCCGGAACCTGGGGTATATTCTCGAGTTACGACGGGGAGGGCCCTTCCAAACACGTGTTTGTTCAGCGACGTCAGGACTCCTGCCTAGGTGAGAGGGACAACTCGGGATTCTCCTCGAGTCTTGGCATGGCAATTGGGACGCGTCTCCACGTGAGGCGGGAGACCCAGGGTCCCTTTCCACGTGCCACAGGGATCCTGGGACTCCTATCCATTTTCAAGAGGAGTCAGGCATCGTCTCCTTTGGAAGCATTGACCTCCGCAGACCTCTCGAGTTTTCAAAGGATGTGATGCCTCCGGTCTCAATGAAGTGGAGGACTAGGTCTTTCTCTGTGGTCTCCACAGGGGATTCAGACATCCCTTCGTCTTGGGAGATGCAAGACGAGCCTGCATTCAATTCACTGCAGGGATATCCGGCCTTACTTCGAGTCAGAGCATCTCGGTGTCCATTCCACTTGAGGCCACAAACTCAGGGTCCCTCTCACTTACCTGTAGCTGAGAGAAGCCTCCTCTTGAGGTGTTTGTGGAAAGTTGGTATTCCTCTTGAGTCGAAGCCAGGGACTAAGCTCTCATCTCGAGTTGATTTGGGGTCCACGGAGAAATTTCATGTTGCTCCAGTGACCTCAGGATCCCTCTAGACTTGAGACAGTGATCTTCTGTTTTCTCTGGAGTGCCATCAAGGAAATCAAGGCTCCTTTCACGTTTGATGTGGAACACGGAATTGCTCCGCACGCAGTTCAGGGGAATCGGGCCTCATGTCGCGCGAGGGGGAATTCTCATGGTTTTTCTCGAGTTGCGGCCGGAACCTGGGGTATATTCTCGAGTTACGACGGGGAGGGCACTTCCACACACGTGTTTGTTCAGCGACGTCAGGACTTCTGCCTAGATGCGAGGGACACCTCGGGATTCTCCTCGAGTCTTGGCATGGCAATTGGGACGCGTCTCCACGTGAGGCGGGAGACCCAGGGTCCCTTTCCACGTGCCACACGGATCCTGGGACTCCTATCCATTTTCAAGAAGAGTCAGGCATCGTCTCCTTTGGAAGCATTGATCTCCGCGGACCTCTCGAGTTTTCAAAGGATATGAGGCCTCCGGTCGCGATGAAGCGGAGAACTAGGACTTTCTCTGTGGTCTCCACAGGGGATTCAGACATCCCTTCATCTTGGGAGATGCAAGACGAGCCTGCATTCAATTCACTGCAGGGATATCCGGCCTTACTTCGAGTCAGAGCATTTCGGTGTCCATTCCACTTGAGGCCACAAACTCAGGGTCCTCTCACATACCTGTAGTTGAGAGAAGCCTCCTCTTGAGGTGCTTGTGGAAAGTTGGTATTCCTCTTGAGTCGAAGCCAGGGACTAAGCTCTCATCTCGAGTTGATTTGTGGTCCACGGAGCCCTTTCATTTTTCTCCAGTGACCTCAGGATCCCTCTAGACTTGAGACAGTGATCTTGGGTTGTCTCTGGAGTGCCATCAAGGAAATCAAGGCTCCTTTCACGTTTGATGTGGAACACGGAATTGCTCTGGACGCAGTGCAGGGGAATTGGGCCTCATGTCGCGGCGAGGGGGAAGTCTCATGGTTTTTCTCGAGTTTCGGCCGGAACCTGGGGTATATTCTCGAGTTACGACGGGGAGGGCCCTTCCAGACACGTGTTTGTTCAGCGACGTCAGGAATCCTTCCTAGGTGCGAGGGACACCTCGGGATTCTCCTCGAGTCTTGGCATGGCAATTGGGACGCGTCTCCACATGAGGCGGGAGACCCAGGGTCCCTTTCCACGTGCCACAGGGATCCTGGGACTCCTGTCCATTTTCAAGAGGAGTCAGGCATCGTCTCCTTTGGAAGCATTGATCTCCGCGTACCTCTCGAGTTTTCAAAGGATGTGAGGCCTCCGGTCGCGTTAGGCAGAGGACTAGGTCTTTTTCTGTGGTCTCCACAGGGGATTGAGACATCCCTTCGTCTTGGGAGATGCAAGACGAGCCTGCATTCAATTCACTGCAGGGATATCCGGCCTTACTTCGAGTCAGAGCATCTCGGTGTCCATTCCACTTGAGGCCACAAACTCAGGGTCCCTCTCACATACCTGTAGCTGAGAGAAGCCTCCTCTTGAGGTGCTTGTGGAAAGTTGGTATTCCTCTTGAGTCTAAGCCAGGGACTAAGCTCTCATCTCGAGTTGATTTGGGGTCCACGGAGCCCTTTCGTGTTGCACAAGTGACCTCAGGATCCCTCTAGACTTGAGACAGTGATCTTGGGTTTTCTCTGGTGTTTGATTAAGGAAAGCAAGGCTCCTTTCACGTTTGATGTGGAACACGGAATTGCTCTGCACGCAGTGCAGGGGAATCGGGTCTCATCTCCCGGCGAGGGGGAATTCTCATGGTTTTTCTCGAGTTGCGGCCGGAACCTGGGGTATATTCTCGAGTTACAACGGGGAGGGCCCTTCCAGACACGTGTTTGTTCAGCGACGTCAGGACTCCTGCCTAGGTGCGAGGGACACCTCGGGATTCTCCTCGAGTCTTGGCATGGTAATTGGGACGCGTCTCCACGTGAGGCGGGAGACCCAGGGTCCCTTTCCACGTGCCACAGGAATCCTGGGACTCCTATCCATTTTCAAGAGGAATCAGGCATCGTCTCCTTTGGAAGCATTGATCTCCGCAGACCTCTCGAGTTTTCAAAGGATGTGAGGCCTCCGGTCGCGATGAGGCCGAGAATTAGGTCTTTCTCTGTGGTCTCCAAAGGGGATTCAGACATCCCTTCGTCTTGGGAGATGCAAGACGAGCCTGCATTCAATTCACTGCAGGGATATCCGCCCTTACTTCGAGTCAGAGCATCTTGGTGTCCATTCCACTTGAGGCCACAAACTCAGGGTCCCTCTCACATACCTGTAGCTGAGAGAAGCCTCCTCTTGAGGTGCTTGTGGAAAGTTGGTATTCCTCTTGAGTCAAATCCAGGGACTAAGCTCTCATTTCGAGTTGATTTAGGGTCCGCGGAGATCTTTCGTGTTGTTCCAGTGACCTCAGGATCCTCAAGACTTGAGACAGTGATCTTGGGTATTCTCTGGAGTGCCATCAAGGAAATCAAGGCTCCTTTCACTTTTGATGACGAACACGCAATTGCTCTGCACGCAGTGCAGGGGAATCGGGCCTCATCTCGCGGCGAGGGGGAAGTCTCATGGTTTTTCTCGAGTTGCGGCCGGAACCTGGGGTATAATCTTGAGTTACGACGGGGAGGGCCCTTCCAGACACGTCTTTGTTCAGCAACGTCAGCACTCCTGCCTAGGTGCAAGGGACAACTCGGGATTCTCCTCGAGTCTTGGCATGGTAATTGGCACTCATCTCCACGTGAGGCGGGAGACCCAGCGTCCCTTTCCACGTGCCACAGGGATACTGGGACTCCAATCCATTTTCAAGAGGAGTCAGGCATCGTCTCCTTTGGAAGCATTGATCTCCGCAGACCTCTGAAGTTCTCAAAGGATGTGAGGCCTCCGGTCGCGATGAGGCGGAGGACTAGGTCTTTCTCTGTGGTCTCCACAGGGGATTCAGACATCCCTTCGTCTTGGGAGATGCAAGACGAGCCTGCATTCAATTCACTGCAGGGATATCCGGGCTTACTTCGAGTCAGAGCATCTTGCTGTCCATTCCACTTGAGGCCACAAACTCAGGGTCCTTCTCACATACCTGTAGTTGAGAGAAGCCTCCTCTTGAGGTGCTTGTGGAAAGTTGGTATTCCTCTTGAGTCGAAGCCAGGGACTAAGCTCTCATCTCGAGTTGATTTGGGGTCCACGGAGCCCTTTCGTGTTGCTACAGTGACCTCAGGATCCCTCTAGGCTTGAGACAGTGATTTTGGGTTTTCTCTTGAGTGCCATCAAGGAAATCAAGAGTCCTTTCTCGTTTGATGTGGAACACGGAATTGCTCTGCATGCAGTGCAGGGGAATCAGGCCTCATGTCGCGGCGAGGGGGAAGTCTCATGGTTTTTCTCGAGTTGCGGCCGGAACCTGGGGTATATTCTCGAGTTACAGCGGGGAGGGACCTTCCAAACACGTGTTTGTTCAGCGACGTCAGGACTCCTGCCTAGGTGCGAGGGACACCTCGGGATTCTCCTCGAGTCTTGGCATGGCAATTGGGACGAGACTCCACGTGAGGCGGGAGACCCAGTGTCTCTTTCCACGTGCCACAGGGATCCTGGGACTCCTATCCATTTTCAAGAGGAGTCAGACATCTTCTCCTTTGGAAGCATTGATCTCCGGGAACCTCTCGAGTTTTCACAGTATGTGAGGCCTCCGGTCGCGATGAGGCGGAGAACTAGGTCTTTATCTGTGGTCTCCACAGGGGATTCAGACCTCCCTTCGTCTTGGGAGATGCAAGACCAGCCTGCATTCAATTCACTGCAGGGATATCTGGCCTTACTTCGAGTCAGAGCATCTCGGTGTCCATTCCACTTGAGGCCACAAACTCAGGGTCCCTCTCACATACCTGTAGCTGAGAGAAGCCTCCTCCTGAGGGGCTTGTGGAAAGTTGATATTCCTCTTGAGTCGAAGCCAGGGACTAAGCTTTCATCACGTGTTGATTTGGGGTCCACGGAGCCCTTTCATGTTTCTCCAGTGACCTCAGGATCCCTTTAGACTTGAGACAGTGATCTTGGGTTTTCTCTGGAGTGCCATCAAGCAAATCAAGGCTACGTTCACGTTTGATGTGGAACACGGAATAGCTCTGCATGCATTGCAGGGGAATCGGGCCTCATCTCGCGGCGACGGGGAAGTCTCATGGTTTTTCTCGAGTTGCGGCCGGAACCTGGGGTATATTCCCGAGTTTTGACGGGGAGGGCCCTTCCAGACACGTGTTTGATCAGCGACGTCAGCACTCCTGCCTAGGTGTGAGGGACACCTCGGGATTCTCCTCGAGTCTTGGCATGGCAATTGGGTCGCGTCTCCACGTGAGGCGGGAAACCCAGGGTCCCTTTCCACGTGCCACAGGGATCCTGGGACTCCTATCCATTTTCAAGAGGAGTCAGGCATCATTTCCTTTGGAAGCATTGATCTCCGTGGACCTCTCGAGTTTTCAAAGGATGTGAGGCCTCCGGTCGCGATGAGGCGGAGAACTAGGTCTTTCTCTGTGGTGTCCACAGGAATTCAGACAGCCCTTCGTCTTGGGAGATGCAAGAAGAGCCTGCATTCAATTCACTGCAGGGATATCTGGCCTTACTTCGAGTCAGAGCATCTCGGTGTCCATTCCACTTGAGGCCACAAACTCAGGGTCCCTCTCACATACCTTTAGCTGAGAGTAGCCTCCTCTTGAGGTGCTTGTAGAAAGTTGGTATTCCTCTTGAGTCGAAGCCAGGGAATAAGTTCTCATCTCGAGTTGATTTGTGGTCCACGGAGCCCTTTCGTGTTGCTCCAGTGACCTCAGGATCCCTCTAGACTTGAGACAGTGATCTTGGGTTTTCTCTGGAGTGCCATCAAGGAAATCAAGGCTCCTTTCACGTTTGATGTGGAACACGGAATTGCTCTGCACGCAGTGCAGGGGAATTGGGCCTCATCTCCTGTCGAGGGGGAAGTCTCATTGTTTTTCTCGAATTGCGGCCGGAACCTGGGGTATATTCTCGAGTTAAGACGGGGAGAGCCCTTCCAGACACGTGTTTGTTCAGCGACGTCAGGACTCCTGCCTAGGTGCGAGGGACACCTCGGGATTCTCCTCGAGTCTTGGCATGGCAATGGGGACGCGTCTCCACGTGAGGCATTAGACCCAGGGAACCATTCCACGTGCCACAGGGATCCTGGGACTCCTATCCATTTTCAAGAGGAGTCAGGCATCGTCTCCTTTGGAAGCATTGATCTCCGCGGACCACTTGAATTTTTAAAGGATGTGAGGCCTCCGGTCACGATGAGGCGGAAAATTAGGTATTTCTCTGTGGTCTCCACAGGGGATTCAGACATCCCTTCGTCTTGGGAGATGCAAGACGAGCCTGCATTCAATTCACTGCAGGGATATCCGGCCTTACTTCGAGTCAGAGCATCTCGGTGTCCATTCCACTTGAGGCCACAAACTCAGGGTCCCTCTCACATACCTGTAGCTGAGAGAAGCCTACTCTTGAGTTGCTTGAGGAAAGTTGGTATTCCTCTTGAGTCAAAGCCAGGGACTAAGCTTTCATCACGAGTTGATTTGGGGTCCACGGAGCCCTTTCGTGTTGCTCCAGTGACCTCAGGATCCCTATAGACTCTAGACAGTGATCTTGGGTTTTCTCTGGAGTGCCATCAAGGAAATCAAGGCTTCGTTCACGTTTGATGTGGAACACGGAAATACTCTGCATGCAGTGCAGGGGAATCGGGCCTCATCCAGCAGCGAGGGGAAAGTCTCATGGTTTTTCTCGAGTTGCGGCTGGAACCTGGGGTATATTCTCGAGTTACGACGGGGAGGGCCCTTCCAGACACGTGTTTGTTCAGCGACGTCAGGACTCCTGCCTAGGTGCGAGGGACAGCTCGGGATTCTCCTCGAGTCTTGTCAAGGCAATTTGGACGCGTCTCCATGTGAGGCGGGAGACCCAGGGTCCCTTTCCACGTGCCACAGGGATCCTGGGACTCCTATCCATTTTGAAGAGAAGTCAGGCATCGTCTCCTTTGGAAGCATTGATATCCGCATAACTCTCGAAATTTCAAAGGATGTGAGGCCTCCGGTCGCGATGAGGCGGAGGACTCGGTCATTCTCTGTGGTCCCCACAGCGGATTCAGACATCCCTTCGTCTTTGGAGATGCAAGACGAGCCTGCATTCAATTCACTGCAGGGATATCCGGCCTTACTTCGAGTCAGAGCATCTTGGTGTCCATTGCACTTGAGGCCACAAACTCAGGGTCCTTCTCACATACCTGTGGCTGAGAGAAGCCTCCTCTTCAGGTGCTTGTGGAAAGTTGGTATTCCTCTTGAGTGGAAGCCAGGAACTAAGCTCTCATCTCGAGTTGATTTTGGGTCCACGGAGCCCTTTCGTGTTGCTCCAGTGACCTCAGGATCCCTCTAGACTTGAGACAGTGATCTTGCGTTTTCTCGGGAGTGCCATCAAGGAAATCAAGGCTCCTTTCACGTTTGATGTGGAACACGGAATTGCTCTGCACGCAGTGCACGGGAATCGGGCCTCATCTCGTGGGGAGGGGGAAGTCTCATGGTTTTTCTCGAGTTGCGGCCGGATCCTGGGGTATATTCTCGAGTTACGACGGAGAGGGCCCTTCCAGACACGTGTTTGTTCAGCGAAGTCAGGACTCCTGCCTAGGTGCGAGGGACACTTCGGGATTCTCCTCGAGTCTTGGCATGGCAATTGGGACGCCTCACCACGTGAGGCGGGAGACCCAGGGTCCCTTTCCACGTGCTACAGGGATCCTGGGACTCCTATCCATTTTCAAGAGGAGCCAGGCATCGTCTCCTTTGGAAGCATTGATCTCCGCGGACCTCTAGAGTTTTCAAAGGATGTGAGGCCTCTGGTCGCGAATGCAGCGGAGAAATAGGTCTTTCTCTGTGGTCTCCACAGGGGATTCAGACATCCCTTCGTCTTGGGAGATGCAAGACGAGCCTGCATTCAATTCACTGCAGGGATATCCGGCCTTACTTCGAGTAAGAACATCTCGGTGTCCATTCCACTTGAGGCCACAAACTCAGGGTCCCTCTGACATACTTGTAGCTGAGAGAAGCCTCCTCTTAAGGTGCTTGTGGAAAGTTGATATTCCTCTTGAGTCAAAGCCAGGGACGAAGTTCTCATCTCGAGTTGATTTGGGGACCTCGGAGCCCTTTCATGTTGCTACAGTGACCTCAGGATTCCTCTAGACTTGAGACAGTGATCTTGGGTTCTCTGTGGAGTGCCATTAAGGAAATCAAGGCTCCTTTCACGTTTGATGTGGAACACCAAATTGCTCTGCACGCAGTTCAGGGGAATCGGGCCTCATCTCGCGGCGAGGGGAAGTCTCATGGTTTTTCTCGAGTTGCGGCCTGAACCTGTTGTATATTCTCGTGTTACGACGGGGAGGGCCCTTCCAGACACGTGTTTGTTCAGCGACGTCAGGACTCCTGCCTAGGTGCGAGGGACTCTTCGGGATTCTCCTCGAGTCTTCGCATGGCAATTGGGAGGCATCTCCACGTGAGGCGGGAGACCCAGGGTCCCTTGCCACGTGTCACAGGGATCCTGGGACTCCTATCCATTTTCAAGAGGAGTCAGGCATCGTTTCCTTTGGAAGCATTGATCTCCGCGTACCTCTCGAGTTTTCAATGGATGTGAGGCCTCCAGTTGCGATGAGGCCGAGAACTAGGTCTTTCTCTGTGGTCTCCACAGTGGATTCAGATATCCCTTCGTCTTGGGAGATGCAAGGCGAGCCTGCATTCAATTCACTGCAGGGATATCTGGCCTTACTGCGAGTCAGAGCATCTCGGTGTCCATTCCACTTGAGGCCACAAACTCAGGGTCCCTCTCACATACCTGTAGCTGAGAGAAGCCTCCTCTTGAGGTGCTTGTGGAAACTTGGTATTCCTCTTGAGTCGAAGCCAGGGACCAAGCTCTCATCTCGAGTTGATTTGGGGTCCACGGAGCCCTTTCGTGTTGCTACAGTGACCTCAGGATCCCTCTAGACTTGAGAGAGTCATCTTGGGGTTTCTCTGGAGTGCCATCAATTAAATCAAGGCTCCTTTCACGTTTGATGTGGAATACCGAATTGCTCTGCACGCAGTGCAGGGAAATCGAGCCTCATCTCGTGGCGAGGGGGAAGTCTCATGGTTTTTCTCGAGTTGCGGCCGGAACCTGGGGTATATTCTCGAGTTACGACGGGGAGGGCCCTTCCAGACACGTGTTTGTTCAGCGACGTCAGGACTCCTGCCTAGGTGCGAGGGACACCTCGGGATTCTCCTCGAGTCTTGGCATGGCAATTGGGACGCGTCTCCACGTGAGGCGGGAACCCCAGTGTCCCTATCCACGTGCCACAGGGATCCTGGTACTTCTATCCATTTTAAAGAGGAGTCAGGCATCTTCTCCTTTGGAAGCATTGATCTCCACAGACCTCTCGAGTTTTCAAAGGATGTGAGGCCTCCGGTCACAATGATGTGGACGACTAGGTCTTTCTCTGTCGTCTCCACCGGGTATTCAGACATCCCTTCGTCTTGGGAGATGCAAGAAGAGCCTGCATTCAATTCACTGCAGGGATATCCGGCCTTACTTCGAGTCAGAGCATCTCAGTGTCCATTCCACGTGAGGCCACAATCTCAGGGTCCCTCTCACATACCTGTAGCTGAGAGAAGCCTCCACTTGAGGTGCTCTTGGAAAGTTGGTATTCCTCTTGAGTTGAAGCGAGGGACTGAGCTCTCATCTCAAGTTGATTTGAGGTCCACGGAGCCCTTTCATGTTGCTCCAGTGACCTCAGGATCGCTCTAGACTTGAGACAGTGATCTTGGGTTTTCTCAGGAGTGCCATCAAGGAAATCAAGGCTCCTTTCACGTTTGATGTGGAACACGGAATTGCTCTGCATGCAGTGCAGGGGAATCGGGCCTCATCTCGGGGCGAGGGGGAAGTCTCATGGTTTTTCTCGAGTTGCGGCTGAAACCTGAGGTATATTCTCGAGTTACGACGGGGAGGGCCCTTCCAAACACGTGTTTGTTCAGCGACGTCAGGACTCCTGCCTAGGTGTGAGGGACACCTCGGGATTCTCCTCGAGTCTTGGCATGGAAATTGGGACGCGTCCCCACGTGAGGCGGGACACCAGGTGTCCCTTTCCACGTGCCACAGGGATCCTGGAATTCCTATCCACTTTCAGGAGGAGTCAGGCATCGTCTCCTTTGGAAGCATTGATCTCCTCGGACCTCTCGAGTTTTCAAAGGATGTGAGGCCTCAGGTCGCTGTGAGGCGTAGGACAAGGTCTTTCTCTGTGGTCTCCACAGGGGATTCAGACATCCATTCGTCTTGGGAGATGCAAGACGAGCCTGCATTCAATTCACTGCAGGAATATCCGGACTTACTTCGAGTCAGAGCATCTCGCTGTCCATTCCACTTGAGGCCACAAACTCAGGGTCCCTCTCACGTACCTGTTTCTGAGAGAAGCCTCCTCTTGAGGTGCTTGTGGAAAGTTGGTATTCCTCTTGAGTCGAAGCCAGGGACTAAGCTCTCATCTCGAGTTGATTTGGGGTCCACGGAGCCCTTTCGAGTTGTTCCAGTGACTTCAGGATCCCTCTAGATTTGAGACAGTGATCTTGGGTTTCCTCTGGAGTGCCATCAAGGAAATCAAGGCTCCTTTCAAGTTTATTGTGGAACACGGAACTGCTCTGCACGCATTGGAGGCGAATCGGGCCTCATCTCGCGGCGAGGGGGAAGTCTCATGGTTTTTTTCGAGTTGCGGCCTGAACCTGGGGTATATTCTCGAGTTACGACGGGGAGGGCCCTTCCCACGTGTTTATTCAGCGACGTCAGGACTCCTGCCTAGGTGCGAGGGACACCTCGGGATTGTCCTCGAGTCTTGACATGGCATTTGAGACGCGCCTCCACATGAGGCGGGAGACCCAGTGTCCCCTTCCACGTGCCACAGGGATCCTGGGACTCCTATCCATTTTCAAGAGGAGTCAGGCATCGTCTCCTTTGGAAGCATTGATCTCCGCGGACCTCTCGAGTTTTCAAAGGATGTGAGGCCTTCGGTCGCGATGAGGCGGACGATTAGGTTTTCTCTTTCTTCTCCACCGGGGATTCAGACAGCCCTTCTTCTTGGGAGATGCAAGAAGAGCCTGCATTCAATTCACTGCAGGGATATCCGGCCTTACTTCGAGTCAGAGCATCTCGGTGTCCATTCCACTTGAGGCACAAACTCAGGGTCCCTCAAATATACTTGTAGCTGAGAGAAGCCTCCTCTTGAGGTGCTTGTGGAAAGGTGGTATTCCTCTTGAGTCTAAGCCAGGGACTAAACTCTCTTCTCGAGTTGATTTGGGGTCCACGAAGCCATTTCCTGTTGGTCCAGTGACCTCAGGATCCCTCTAGACTTGAGACAGTGATCTTGGGTTTTCTCTGGAGTGCCATCAAGGAAATCAAGGCTCCTTTCACGTTTGATGTGGAACACGGAATTACTCTGCAGGCAGTGCAGGGAAATCGGGCCTCATCTCGTGGCGAGGGGGAAGTCTCATGGTTTTTCTCGAGTTGCGTCCGGAACCTGGGGTATATTCTCGAGTTACGACGGGGAGGGCCCTTCCAGACACGTGTTTGTTCAGCGACGTCAGGACTCCTGCCTAGGTGCGAGGGACACCTCGGGATTCTCCTCGAGTCTTGGCATGGCAAATGGGACGCTTCTCCACGTGAGGCGGGAGACCCAGGGTCCCTTTCGACGTGCCACAGGGATCCTGGGACTCCTATCCATTTTCAAGAGGAGTCAGGCATCGTCTCCTTTGGAAGCATTGATCTCCGCGGACCTCTCGAGTTTTCAAAGGATGTGAGGCCTCCGCTCGCGATGAAGTGGAGAATTAGGTCTTTCTCTGTGGTCTCCACAGGGGATTCAGACATCCCTTCGTCTTGGGAGATGCAAGACGAGCCTGCATTCAATTCACTGCAGGGATATCCGGCCTTACTTCCAGTCAGAGCATCTCAGTGTCCATTCCACTTGAGGCCACAAACTCAGGGTCCCTCTCACAAACCTGTAGCTGAGAGAAGCCTCCTCTTGAGGTGCTTGTGGAAAGTTGGTATTCCTCTTGAGTCGAAGCCAGGGACTAAGATCTCATCTCGAGTTGATTTGGGGTCCACGGAGCTCTTTCGTGTTGCTCCAGTGACCTCAGGATCCCTCTAGACTTGACACAGTGATCTTGGGTTTTCTCTAGAGTGCCATCAACGAAATCAAGGCTCCTTTCACGTTTGATTTGGAATACGGAATTGCTCTGCACGCAGTGCAGGGGAATCGTGCCTCATCTCGCGGCGAGGGGGAAGTCTCATGGTTTTTCTCGAGTTGCGGCCGGAACCTGGGGTATATTCTCGAGTTACGACGGGGAGGGCCCTTCCAGACACGTGTTTGTTCAGCGACGTCAGGACTCCTGCCTAGGTGCGAGGGACACCTCGGGATTCTCCTCGAGTCTTGGCATGGCAATTCGACGCGTCTCCATATGAGGCTGGAGACCCAGGGTCCCTTTCCACGTGCCACAGGGATCCTGGGACTCCTATCCATTTTCAAGAGGAGTCAGGCATCGTCTCCTTTTGAAGTATTGATATCCGCGGACCTCTCGAGTATTCAAAGGATATGAGGCCTCCGGTTGCATTAAGGTGGAGGACTAGGTCTTTCTCTGTGGTCTCTACAGGGGATTCAGACAACCCTTCGTCTTGGGAGATGCAAGACGAGCCTGCATTCAATTCACTGCAGGGATATCCGGCCTTCCTTCGAGTCAGAGCATCTCGGTGTCCATTCCACTTGAGGCCACATACTCAGAGTCCCTCTCACATACCTGTAGCTGAGAGAAGCCTCCTCTTGAGGTGCTTGTGGAAAGTTCGTATTCCTCTTGACTCGAAGCAAGGGACTAAGCTCTCATCTCGAGTTGATTTGGGGTCCACGCAGCCCTTTCGTGCTGCTCCAGTGACCTCAGGATCCCTCTAGACTTGAGACAGTGATCTTGGGTTTTCTCTGGAGTGCCATCAAGGAAATCAAGACTCCTTTCATGTTTGATGTGGAACACGGAATTGCTCTGCACGCAATGCAGGGGAATCGGGCCTCATCTCGCGGCGAGGGGCAAGGCTCATGGTTTTTCTCGAGTTGCGGCCGGATCCTGGGGTATATTCTCGAGTTACGACGGGGAGGGCCCTTCGAGACACGTGTTTGTTCAGCGAAGTCAGAACTCCTGCCTAGGTGCGAGGGACACCTCGGGATTCTCCTCGAGTCTTGGCATGGCAATTGGGACGCGTCTGCACGTGAGGCGGGAGACCCAGAGTCCCTTTTCACGTGCCACAGGGATCCTGGGACTCCTATAAACTTTCAAGAGGAGTCAGGGATCGTCTCCTTTGGAAGCATTGATCTCCGCGGACCTCTCGAGTTTTCAAAGGATGTGAGGCCTCTGGTCGCGATGAGGCGGAGAACTAGGTCTTTCTCTGTGGTCTTCACAGGGGATTTAGACATCCCTTCGTCTTGGGAGATGCAAGACGAGCCTGCATTCAATTCACTGCAGGGATATCCGGCCTTACTTCGAGTCAGAGCATCTCGGTGTCCATTCCACTTGAGGCCAAAAACTCAGGGTCCCTCTCACATACCTGTAGCTGAGAGAAGCCTCCTCTTGAGGTGCTTGTGGAAAGTTGGTATTCCTCTTGAGTCGAAGCCAGGGACGAAGCTCTCATCTTGAGTTGATTTGTGATCCACGGAGCGTTTTCGTGTTGCTCCAGTGACCTCAGGATCCCTCTAGACTTGAGACAGTGATCTTGGGTTTTCTCTGGAGTGCCATCAAGGAAATCAAGGCACCTTTCATGTTTGATGTGGAACACGGAATTGCTCTGCACGCAGTTCAGGGGAATCGGGCCTCATCTCGTGGGGAGGGGGAAGTCTCATGGTTTTTCTCGAGTTGCGGCCGGATCCTGGGGTATATTCTCGAGTTACGAAGGGGAGGGCCCTTCCAGACACGTGTTTGTTCAGCGACGTCAGGACTCCTGCCTAGGTGCGAGGGACACCTCGGGATTCTCCTCGTGTCTTGGCATGGCAATTGGGACTTGTCTCCACGTGAGGCGGGAGACCCAGTGTCCCTTTCCACGTGCCACAGGGATCCTGGGACTCCTATCCATTTTCAAGAGGAGTCAGGCATCGTCTCCTTTGGAAGCATTGATCTGCGTGGACCTCTCGAGTTTTCAAATGATGTGAGGCTTCCGGTCGCCATGAGGCGGAGAACTAGGTGTTTCTCTCTGGTTTCCACAGGGGATTAAGATATCCCTTCGACTTGGGAGATGCAAGACGAGCCTGCATTCAATTGACTGCAGGGATATCCGGCCTTACTTCGAGTCAGAGCATCTCGGTGTCCATTCCACTTGAGGCCACAAACTCAGGTTCCCACTCACATACCTGTAGCTGAGAGAAGCCTCCTCTTGAGGTGCTTGTGGAAAGTTGGTATTCCTCTTGAGTGGAAACCAGGGACGAAGCTCTCATCTCGAGTTGATTTGGGGGTCCACGGAGCCCTTTCGTGTTGCTACAGTGACCTCAGGATCCCTCTAGACTTGAGACAGTGATCTTGGGTTTTCTCTGGAGTGTCATCAAGGAAATCAAGGCTCCTTTCACGTTTGATGTGGAACACGGAATTGCTCTGCACACAGTGCAGGGGAATCGGGCCTCTTCTCAGGCGAGGGGGAAGTCTCATGGTTTTTCTAGAGTTGTGGCCGGAACCTGGGGTATATTCTCGAGTTACGATGGGGAGGGCCCTTCCAGACACGTGTTTGTTCAGCGACGTCAGGACTCCTGCCTAGGTGCGAGGGACACTTCGGGATTCTCCTCGAGTCTCGGGATGGCAGTGGGATGTGTCTCCACATGAGGCAGGACACCCAGAGTCCCTTTCCACGTGCCACAGGGATCCTGGGACTCCTATCCATTTTCAAGAGGAGTCAGGCATCGTCTCCTTTGGAAGCATTGATCTCCGCGGACCTCTCGAATTTTCAAAGGATGTGAGGCCTCCGGTTGCGATGAGGCAGACAACTAGGTCTTTCTCTGTGGTCTCCACAGGGGATTCAGACATCCCTTCGTCTTGGGAGATGCAAGGCGAGCCTGCATTCAATTCATTGCAGGGATATCCGGCCTTACTTCGAGTACGAGCATCTCGGTGTCCATTCCACTTGAGGCCACAAACTCAGGGTCCCTCTCACATACCTGTATCTGAGAGAAGCCTCCTCTTGAGGTGCTTGTGGAAAGTTGGTATTCCTCTTGCGTCGAAGCCAGGGACGAAGCTCTCATCTCGAGTTGATTTGTGGTCCACGGAGCGCTTTCGTGTTGCTCCATTGACCTCAGGATCCCTCTAAACTTGAGACAGTGATCTTGGGTTTTCTCTGGAGTGCCATCAAGGAAATCAAGGCGCCTTTCACGTTTGATGTGGAACACGGAATTGCTCTGCACGCAGTGCAGGGGAATCGGGCCTCATCTCGCGGCGAGGGGGAAGGCTCATGGTTTTTCTTGAGTTCCGGCCGAAACCTGGGGTATATTCTCGAGTTACGACGGGGAGGGCCCTTCCAGACATGTGTTTGTTCAGCAAAGTCAGGACTCCTGCCGAGATGCGACGGACACGTCGGGATTCTCCTCCAGTCTTGGCATGGCAATTGGGACGCGTCTCCACGTGAGGCGGTAGACCCAGGGACCCTTTCCACGTGCCACAGGGATCCTGGGACTCCTATCCATTTTCAAGTGGAGTCAGACATCGTCTCCTTTGGAAGCCTTGATCTCCGTGGACCTCTCGAGTTTTCAAATGGAGTGAGGCCTCCGGTCGCGATGAGGCGGAGAACTAGGTCTTTCTCTGTGGTCTCCACAGGGGATTCAGACATCCCTTCGTCTTGGGAGATGCAAGACGAGCCTGCATTCAATTCACTGCAGGGATATCCGGCCTTACTTCAAGTCAGAGCATCTCGGTGTCCATTCCACTTGAGGCGACAAACTCAGGGTCCCTCTCACATACCTGTAGCTGAGAGAAGCCTCCTCTTGAGGTGCTTGTGGAAAGTTGGTATTCCTCTTGAGTCGAAGCCAGGGACGAAGCTCTCATCTCGAGTTTATTTGGGGTCCATGGAGCCCTTTCGTGTTGCTACAGTGACCTCAGTATCCCTCTAGACTTGAGACAGTGATCTTGGGTTTTCTCTGGAGTGCCATCAAGGAAATCAAGTCTCCTTTAGCGTTTGATGTGGAACACGGAATTGCTCTGCACGCAGTGCAGGGGAATCGGGCCTCATCTCGCGGCGAGGGGGTAGGCTCATGGTTTTTCTGGAGTTGCGCCGGAACCTGGGGTATACTCTCGAGTTACGAGCGGGAGGACCCTTCCAGACACGTGTTTGTTCAGCGACGTCAGGACTCCTGCCTAGGTGAGAGGTACAACTCAGGATTCTCCTCGAGTCTTGGCATGGCCATTGGGACGCGTCTCCACGTGAGGCGGGAGACCCAGGGTCCCTTTCCACATGCCACAGGGATCCTGGGACTCCTATCCATTTTCAAGAGGACTCAGGCGTCGTCTCTTTGGAAGCATTGATCTCCGCGGACCTCTCGAGTTTTCAAAGGATGTGAGGCCTCTGGTTGCGATGTGGCAGAGAACTAGGTCTTTCTCTGTGGTCTCCTCAGGGGATTCAGACATCCCTTCGTCTTGGGAGATGCAAGACGAGCCTGCATTCAATTCACTGCAGGGATATCCGGCCTTACTTCGAGTCAGAGCATCTCGGTGTCCATTCCACTTGAAGCCACAAACTCAGGGTCCCTCTCACATACCTGTAGCTGAGATAAGCCTCCTCTTGAGGTGCTTGTGGAAAGTTGGTATTCCTCTTGAGTCGAAGCCAGGGACGAAGCTCTCATCTCGAGTTGATTTGGGGTCCACGGAGCCCTTTCGTGTTGCTACAGTGACCTCAGGATCCCTCTAGACTTGAGACAGTGATCTTGAGTTTTCTCTGGAGTGCCATCAAGGAAAGCAAGGCTCCTTTCACGTTTGATGTGGAACACGGAATTGCTCTGCACGCAGTGCAGGGGAATCGGGACTCATCTCACGGCGAGGGGGAAGGCTCATGGTTTTTCGCGAGTTGCCGCCAGAACCTGGGGTATATTCTCGAGTTACTCCGGGGAGGGCCTTCCAGACACGTGTTTGTTCAGTGAAGTCAGGACTCCTGCCTAGGTGCGAGGGACACCAGGTATTCTCCTCGAGTCTTGGCATGGCAATTGGGACGCGTCTCCATGTGAGACGGGAGACCCAGTGTCCCTTTCCATGTGCCAGAGGGATCCTGGGACTCCTATCCATTTTCAAGAGGAGTCAGGCATCGTCTCCTTTGGAAGCATTGATCTCCGCGGACCTCTCGAATTTTCAAAATATGTGACCTGTCCGTTCGGGTTGAGGCGGAGAACTAGGTCTTTCTCTGTGGTCTCCACAGGGGATTCAGACATCCCTTCGTCTTGGGAGATGCAAGACGAGCCTGCATTCAATTCACTGCAGGGATATCCGGCCTTACTTCGAGTCAGAGCATCTCGGTGTCCATTCCACTTGAGGCCACAAACTTAGGGTCCCTCTCACATACCTGTAGCTGAGAGAAGCCTCCTCTTGAGGTGCTTGTGGAAAGTTGGTATTCCTCTTGTGTCGAAGCCAGGGACGAAACTCTCATCTCGAGTTGATTTCGGGTCCACGGAGCCCTTTCGTGTTGCTACAGTGACCTCAGGATCCCTCTAGACTTGAGACAGTGATCTTGGGTTTTCTCTGGAGTGCCATCAAGACAATCAAGTCTCCTTTAACGTTTGATGTCGAACCCGGAATTGTTCTAAACGCAGTGCAGGGGAATCGGGCCTCATATGGCGGCGAGGGGGAAGTCTCATGGTTTTTCTCGAGTTGCGGCCAGAACCAGGGGTATATTCTCGAGTTACGTCGGGGAGGGCCCTTCCAGACACGTGTTTGTTCAGCGAAATCAGGACTCCTGCCTAGGTGCAAGGAACACTTCGGGATTCTCCTCGAGTCTTGGCATGGCAATTGGGACGCGTCTCCACGTTGATGAGGGAGACCCAGGGTCCCTTTACACGTGCCACAGGGATCCTGGGACTCCTATCCATTTTCAAGAGGAGTCAGGCATCGTCTCCTTTGCAAGCATTGATCTCCACGGACCTGTCGAGTTTTCAAAGGATGTGAGGCCTCCGGTCGCCATGAGGCGGAGAACTAGGTCTTTCTCTGTGTTCTCCACATGGCACCAGACATCCCTTCGTCTTGTGAGATGCAAGACGAGCCTGCATTCAATTCACTGCAGGGATATCCGGCCTTACTTCGAGTCAGAGCATCTCGGTGTCCATTCCACTTGAGGCCACAAACTCAGGGTCCCTCTCACATACCTGTAGCTGGGAGAAGCCTCCTCTTGAGGTGCTTGTGGAAAGTTGGTATTCCTCTTGAGTCGAAGCCAGGGACTAAGCTCTCATCTCGAGTTGATTTGGGGTCCACGGATCACTTTCGTGTTGCCGCAGTGACCTCAGGATCGCTCTAGACTTGAGACAGTCATCTTGGGTTTTCTCTGGAGTACCATCAAGTAAATCAAGGCTCCGTTCATGTTTGATATGGAACACGGAATTGCTCTGCACGCAGTGCAGGGTAATCGGGCCTCATCTCGCGGCGAGGGGGAAGTCTCATTGTTTTTCTCGAGTTGCGGTGGGAACCCGGGGAATAATCTCGAGTTATGACGGGGAGGGCCCTTCCAGACACGTGTTTGTTCAGCGACGTCAAGACGCCTGCCTGGTGCGAGGGACACCTCGGGATTCTCCTGGAGTCTTGGCATGGCAATTGGGACGCGTCTCCACGTGAGGCGGCAGCCCCAAGGTCCCTTTCCAAGTGCCACAGGGATCCTGGGACTCCTATCCATTTTCAAGAGGAGTCAGGCATCGTCTCCTTTGGAAGCATTGATCTCCGCGGACCTCTCGAGTTTTCAAAGGATGTGAGGCCTCCGGTCGTGATGAGGCGGAGAACTAGGTCTTTCTCTGTGGTCTCCACAGGGGATTCAGACATCCCTTCGTCTTGGGAGATGCAAGACGAGCCTGCATTCAATTCACTGCAGGGATATCCGGCCTTACTTCGAGTCAGAGCATCTCGGTGTAAATTCCACTTGAGGCCACAAACTTAGGGTCCCTCTCACATACCTGTAGCTGAGAGAAGCCTCCTCTTGAGGTGCTTGTGGAAAGTTGGTATTCCTCTTGAGTAGAAGCCAGGGACGAAACTCTCATCTCGTGTTGATTTCGGGTCCACGGAGCCCTTTCGTGTTGCTACAGTGACCTCAGGATCCCTCTAGACTTGAGACAGTGATCTTGGGTTTTCTCTGGAGTGCCATCAAGATAATCAAGTCTCCTTTAACGTTTGATGTGGAACCCGGAATTGTTCTACACGCAGTGCAGGGGAATCGGGCCTCATATGGCGGCGAGGGGGAAGTCTCATGGTTTTTCTCGAGTTGCGGCCGGAACCTGGGGTATATTCTCGAGTTACGTCGGGGAGGGCCCTTCCAGACACGTGTTTGTTCAGCGAAATCAGGACTCCTGCCTAGGTGCAAGGAACACTTCGGGATTCTCCTCGAGTCTTGGCATGGCAATTGGGACGCGTCTCCACGTTGATGAGGGAGAACCAGGGTCCCTTTCCACATGCCACAGGGATCCTGGGAATCCTATCCATTTTCAAGAGGAGTCAGGCATCGTCTCCTTTGCAAGCATTGATCTCCACGGACCTCTTGAGTTTTCAAAGGATGTGAGGCCTCCGTTCGCCATGAGGCGGAGAACTAGGTCTTTCTCTGTGTTCTCCACATTGCACCAGACATCCCTTCGTCTTGTGAGATGCAAGACGAGCCTGCATTCAATTCACTGCAGGGATATCCAGCTTTACTTCGCGTCAGGGCATCTCGGTCTCCATTCCACTTGAGGCCACACACTTAGGGTTCCTCTCACATACCTGTAGCTGAGAGAAGCCTCCTCTTGAGGTGCTTGTGGAAAGTTGGTATTCCTCTTGAGTCGAAGCCAGGGACTAAGCTCTCATCTCGAGTTGATTTGGGGTCCACGGATCACTTTCGTGTTGCCGCAGTGACCTCAGGATCGCTCTAGACTTGAGACAGTCATCTTGGGTTTTCTCTGGAGTACCATCAAGTAAATCAAGGCTCCGTTCATGTTTGATATGGAACACGGAATTGCTCTGCACGCAGTGCAGGGTAATCGGGCCTCATCTCGCGGCGAGGGGGAAGTCTCATTGTTTTTCTCGAGTTGCGGTGGGAACCCGGGGAATAATCTCGAGTTATGACGGGGAGGGCCCTTCCAGACACGTGTTTGTTCAGCGACGTCAAGACGCCTGCCTGGTGCGAGGGACACCTCGGGATTCTCCTGGAGTCTTGGCATGGCAATTGGGACGCGTCTCCACGTGAGGCGGCAGCCCCAAGGTCCCTTTCCAAGTGCCACAGGGATCCTGGGACTCCTATCCATTTTCAAGAGGAGTCAGGCATCGTCTCCTTTGGAAGCATTGATCTCCGCGGACCTCTCGAGTTTTCAAAGGATGTGAGGCCTCCGGTCGTGATGAGGCGGAGAACTAGGTCTTTCTCTGTGGTCTCCACAGGGGATTCAGACATCCCTTCGTCTTGGGAGATGCAAGACGAGCCTGCATTCAATTCACTGCAGGGATATCCGGCCTTACTTCGAGTCAGAGCATCTCGGTGTAAATTCCACTTGAGGCCACAAACTTAGGGTCCCTCTCACATACCTGTAGCTGAGAGAAGCCTCCTCTTGAGGTGCTTGTGGAAAGTTGGTATTCCTCTTGAGTAGAAGCCAGGGACGAAACTCTCATCTCGTGTTGATTTCGGGTCCACGGAGCCCTTTCGTGTTGCTACAGTGACCTCAGGATCCCTCTAGACTTGAGACAGTGATCTTGGGTTTTCTCTGGAGTGCCATCAAGATAATCAAGTCTCCTTTAACGTTTGATGTGGAACCCGGAATTGTTCTACACGCAGTGCAGGGGAATCGGGCCTCATATGGCGGCGAGGGGGAAGTCTCATGGTTTTTCTCGAGTTGCGGCCGGAACCTGGGGTATATTCTCGAGTTACGTCGGGGAGGGCCCTTCCAGACACGTGTTTGTTCAGCGAAATCAGGACTCCTGCCTAGGTGCAAGGAACACTTCGGGATTCTCCTCGAGTCTTGGCATGGCAATTGGGACGCGTCTCCACGTTGATGAGGGAGAACCAGGGTCCCTTTCCACATGCCACAGGGATCCTGGGAATCCTATCCATTTTCAAGAGGAGTCAGGCATCGTCTCCTTTGCAAGCATTGATCTCCACGGACCTCTTGAGTTTTCAAAGGATGTGAGGCCTCCGTTCGCCATGAGGCGGAGAACTAGGTCTTTCTCTGTGTTCTCCACATTGCACCAGACATCCCTTCGTCTTGTGAGATGCAAGACGAGCCTGCATTCAATTCACTGCAGGGATATCCAGCTTTACTTCGAGTCAGGGCATCTCGGTCTCCATTCCACTTGAGGCCACACACTTAGGGTTCCTCTCACATACCTGTAGCTGAGAGAAGCCTCCTCTTGAGGTGCTTGTGGAAAGTTGGTATTCCTCTTGAATTGAAGCCAGGGAGTAAGCTCTCATCTCGAGTTGATTTGGGGTCCACGGGGCTCTTTCGTGTTGCTACAGTGACCTCAGGATCCCTCTAGTCTTGAGACAGTGATCTTGGGTTTTCTCTGGAGTGCCATCAAGGAAATCAAGGCTCCTTTCACGTTTGATGTGGAACACGGAATTTCTCTGGATGCAGTGCAGGGGAATTGGACCTCATGTCGCGGCGAGAGGGAAGTCTCATGGTTTTTCTCGAGTTGCGGCCGGAAACTGGGTATATTCTCGAGTTACGACGGGGAGGGCCCTTCCAGACAAGTGTTTGTTCAGCGACGTCAGGACTCCTGCCTAGGTGCAAGGGACACCTCAGGATTCTCCTCGAGTCTTGGCATGGCAATTGGGACGCGTTTCCACGTGAGGCGGGAGACCCAGTCTCTCGTTCCACGTGCCACAGGGATACTGGGACTCCTATCCATTTTCAAGAGGAGTCAGGCATCGTCTCCTTTGGAAGCATTGATCTCCGCAGACCTCTCGAGTTTTCAAAGGATGTGAGGCCTCCGGCCACGATGAGGCAGAGAACTCAGTCTTTCTCTGTGGTCTCCACAGGGGATTCAGACATCCCTTCGTCTTGGGAGATGCAAGACGAGCCTGCATTCAATTCACTGCAGGGATATCCGGGCTTACTTCGAGTCAGAGCATCTCGGTGTCCATTCCACTTGAGGCCACAAACTCAGGGTCCCTCTCACATACCTGTAGCTGAGAGAAGCCTCCTCTTGAGGTGCTTGTGGAAAGTTGCTATTCCTCTCGAGTCGAAGCCAGGGACGAAGCTCTCATCTCGAGTTGATTTGGGGTCCACGGAGCCCTTTCGTGTTGCTACAGTGACCTCAGGATCCTTCTAGACTTGAGACAGTGTTCTTGGGTTTTCTCTGGAGTGCCATCAAGGAAATCAAGGCTCCTTTCACGTTTGATGTGGAACATGGAATTGCTCTGCACGCAGTGCAGGGGAATCGGGCCTCATCTTGCGGCGAGAGGCAAGGCTCATGGTTTTTCTCGAGTTGCGGCCGGAACCTGGGGTATATTCTTGAGTTCCGACGGGGAGGGCCCTTACAGACATGTGTTTGTTCAGCGACGTCAGGACTCCTGCCTAGGTGCGAGGGACACCTCGGGATTCTCCTCGAGTCTTGGCATGGCATTTGGAACGCGTCTCCACGTGAGTCGGGAGACCCAGGTTCCGGTTCAACGTGCCACAGGGATTCTTGGACTCCTATCCATTTTCAAGAGGAGTCAGGCATCGTCTCCTTTGGAAGAATTGATCTCCACAGACCTCTCGAGTTTTCAAAGGATGTGAGGCCTCCGGTCGAAATGAGGCGGAGAACTAGGTCTATCTCTGTTTTCTCCACATGGCACCAGACATCCCTTCGTTTTGGGAGATGCAAGACGAGCCTGCATTCAATTCACTGCAAGGATATCTGGCCTTACTTCGAGACAGACCATCTCCGTGTCCATTTCACTTGAAGCCACATACTCAAGTTCCCTCTCACATACCTGTAGCTGAGAGAAGCCTCCTCTTAAGGTGCTTGTGGAAAGTTGGTATTCCTCTTGAGTCGAAGCCAGGGACGAAGCTCTCATCTCGAGTTGATTTGGGGTCCACGGAGCCCTTTCGTGTTGCTACAGTGACCTCAGGATCCCTCTAGACTTGAGACAGTGATCTTGGGTTTTCTCTTGAGTGCCATCAAGGAAATCAAGGCTCCTTTCACGATTGATGTGGAACACGGAATTGCTCTGCACGCAGTGCAGGGGAATCGGGCCTCATCTCGCGGCGAGGGGGAAGTCTCATGGTTTTTCTCGAGTTGCGGCCGGAACCTGGGGTATATTCTCGAGTTACGACGGGGAGGTCCCTTCCAGACACGTGTTTGTTCAGCGACGTCAGGACTCCTGCCTAGGTGTGAGGGACACCTCGGGATTCTCCTCGAGTCTTGGCATGGAAATTGTGACGCGTCTCCACGTGAGGCGGGAGACCCATAGTCCCTTTCCACGTGCCACAGGGATCCTGGGACTCCTATCCATTTTCAAGAGGAGTCAGGCATCGTCTCCTTTGGAAGCATTGATCTCCTCGGACCTCTCGAGTTCTCAAAGGATGTGAGGACTCACGTCGCGATGAGGCGGAGAACTATGTCTTTCTCTATGGGTTCCACAGGGGATTCATACATCCCTTCTTCTTAGGAGATGCAAGACGAGCCTGCATTCAATTCACTGCAGGGATATCCGGCCTTACTTCGAGTCAGAGCATCTCGGTGTCCATTACATTTGAGGCCACACACTCAGGGTCCCTCTCACATAACTGTAGCTGAGAGAAACCTCCTCTTGAGGTGCGTGTGGAAAGTTGGTATTCCTCTTGAGTCGAAGCCAGGGACTAAGCTCTCATCTCGAGTTGATTTGGGGTCCACGGAGCCCTTTGGTCTTGCCACAGGGACCTCATCATCCCTGTAGACTTGAGACAGTGATCTTGGGTTTTCTCTGGAGTGCCATCAAGGAAATCAAGGCTCCTTTCATGTTTAATGAGGAACACGGAATTGCTCTGCACACAGTGCAGGGTAATCGGGCCTCATCTCGCGGCGAGGGGGAAGTCTCATGGTTTTTCTCGATTTGCGGCCGGAACCTGGGGTATATTCTCGAGTTACGACAGGGAGGGCCCTTCCAGATACGTGTTTGTTCAGCGACATCAGGACTCCTGCCTAGGTGCGAAGGACACCTCAGGATTCTTCTCGAGTCTTGGCAGGGCAATTGGGACGCTTCTCCACGTGAGGCGGGAGACCCAGGGTCCCTTTTTACGTGCCACAGGGATCCTGGGACTCCTATCCATTTTCAAGAGGAGTCAGGCTTCGTCTCATTTGGAAGCATTGATCTCCGTGGACCTCTCGAGTTTTCAAAGGATGTGAGGCCTCCGGTCGCGATGAGGAGGAGAACTAGTTCTTTCTCTGTGTTTCCACAGGGGATTCAGTCATCCCTTCGTCTTGGGAGATGCAAGACGAGCCTGCATTCAATTCACTGCAGGGATATCCGGCCGTACTTCGATTCAGAGCATCTCGGTGTCCATTCCACTTGAGGCCACAAACTCAGGGTCCCTCTCACATACCTGTAGCTGAGATAAGCCTCCTCTTGAGGTTCTTGTGGAAAGTTGGTATTCATCTTGATTCGAAGCCAGGGACGAAGCTCTCATCTCGAGTTGATTTGGGGTCCACGGAGCCCTTTCGTGTTGCTACAGTGACCTCAGGATCCGTCTAGACTTGAGACAGTGATCTTGGGTTTTCTCTGGAGTGCCATCAAGGAAATCAAGGCTCCTTTCACGTTTGATGTGGAACACGGAATTGCTCTGCACGCAGTGCAGGGGAATCGGGACTCATCTCGCGGCGAGGGGGAAGGCTCATGGTTTTTTGCGAGTTGCTGCCAGAACCTGGGGTATATTCTCGAGTTACGCCGGGGAGGGCCCTTCCAGACACGTGTTTGTTCAGCGAAGTCAGAACTCCTGCCTAGGTGTGAGGGACACCTGGGGATTCTCCTCGAGTCTTGGCATGGCAATTGGGACGCGTCTCCATGTGAGACGGGAGACCCAGGGTCCCTTTCTATGTGCCACGGGGATCCTGGGACTCCTATCCATTTTCAAGAGGAGTCAGGCATCGTCTCCTTTGGAAGAATTGATCTCCACAGACCTCTCGAGTTTTCAAAGGATGTGAGGCCTCCGGTCGAAATGAGGCGGAGAACTAGGTCTATCTCTGTTTTCTCCACATGGCACCAGACATCCCTTCGTCTTGGGAGATGCAAGACGAGCCTGCATTCAATTCACTGCAAGGATATCCGGCCTTACTTCGAGTCAGAGCATCTCCGTGTCCATTTCACTTGAAGCCACATACTCAAGTTCCCTCTCAAATACCTGTAGCTGAGAGAAGCCTCCTCTTAAGGTGCTTGTGGAAGGTTGGTATTCCTCTTGAGTCGAAGCCAGGGACGAAGCTCTCATCTCGAGTTGATTTGGGGTCCACGGAACCCTTTCGTGTTGCTACAGTGACCTCAGGATCCCTCTAGACTTGAGACAGTGATCTTGGGTTTTCTTTTGAGTGCCATCAAGGAAATCAAGGCTCCTTTCACGATTAATGTGGAACACGGAATTGCTCTGCACGCAGTGCAGGGGAATCGGGCCTCATCTCGCCGCGAGGGGGAAGGCTCATTGTTTTTCCCGAGTTGCGGCCGGAACCTGTGTTATATTCTCGAGTTACGACGGAAGGGCCCTTCCAGACACGTGTTTGTTCAGCGACGTCAGGACTCCTGCCTAGGTTTGAAGGACACCTCAGGATTCTCCTCGAGTCTTGGCAGGGCAATTGGGACGCTTCTCCACGTGAGGCGGGAGACCCAGGGTCCCTTTTTACGTGCCACAGGGATCCTGGGACTCCTATCCATTTTCAAGAGGAGTCAGGCATCGTCTCATTTGGAAGCATTGATCTCCGTGGACCTACCGAGTTTTCAAAGGATGTGAGGCCTCAGGTCGCGAGGAGGCGGAGAACTAGATCTTTGTGCTCTCCACAGGGGATTCAGACATCCCTTCGCTTGGGAGATGCAAGACGAGCCTGCATTCAATTCACTGCAGGGATATCCGGCCTTATTTCGAGTCAGAGCATATGGGTGTCCATTCCACTTGAGGCCACTAACTCAGGGGCCCTCTCACATACCTGTCGCTGAGATAAGCCTCCTCTTGAGGTGCTTGTGGAAAGTTGGTATTCCTCTTGAGTCGAAGCCAGGGACGAAGCTCTCATCTCGAGTTGATTTGGGGTCCACGGAGCCCTTTCGTGTTGCTACAGTGACCTCAGGATCCCTCTAGACTTGAGACAGTGATCTTGGGATTTCTCTGGAGAGCCATCAAGGAAATCAAGGCTCCTTTCACCTTTGATGTGGAACACGGAATTGCTCTGCACGCAGTGCAGGGGAATCGGGACTCATCTCGCGGCGAGGGGGAAGGCTCATGGTTTTTCGCGAGTTGCCGCCAGAACCTAGGGTATATTCTCGAGTTACGCCGGGGAAGGCCCTTCCAGACACGTGTTTGTTCAGCGAAGTCAGGACTCCTGCCTAGGTGCGAGGGACACCTCGGGATTCTCCTCGAGTCTTGGCATGGCAATTGGGACGCGTCTCTATGTGAGACGGGAGACCCAGGGTCCCTTTCCATGTGCCACAGGGATCCTGGGACTCCTATCCATTTTCAAGAGGAGTCAGGCATCGTCTCCTTTGGAAGCATTGATCTCCGCGGACCTCTCGAATTTTCAAAGGATGTGACCTGTCCGGTCGGGTTGAGGCGGAGAACGAGGTCTTTCTCTGTGGTCTCCACAGGGGATTCAGACATCCCTTCGTCTTGGGAGATGCAAGACGAGCCTGCATTCAATTCACTGCAGGGATATCCGGCCTTACTTCGAGTCAGAGCATCTCGGTGTCCATTCCACTTGAGGCCACAAACTCAGGGTCCCTCTCACATACCTGTAGCTGAGAGAATCCTCCTCTTGAGGTGCTTGTGGAAAGTTGGTATACCTCTTGAGTTGAAGCCAGGGACTAAGCTCTCATCTCGAGTTGATTTGGGGTCCTCGGAGCCCTTTTGTGTTGGTACAGTGACCTCAGGATCCCTCTAGACTTGAGACAGTGATCTTGGGTTTTCTCTGGAGTGCCATCAAGGAAATCAAGGCTCCTTTCACGTTTGATGTGGAACACGGAATTGCTCTGCACGCAGTGCAGGGGAATCTGGCCTCATCTCGTGGCGAGGTGGAAGGCTCATGGTTTTTCTCGAGTTGCGGCCGGAACCAGGGGTATATTCTCGAGTTACGATGGGGAGGGCCCTTCCAGACACGTGTTTGTTCAGCGACGTCAGGACTCCTGCCTAGGTGTGAGGGACACCTCGGGATTCTCCTCGAGTCTTGGCATGGCAATTGGGACGCGTCTCCACGTGAGGCGGGAGACTCAGAGTCCCTTTCCACGTGCCACAGGGATCCTGGGACTCCTATCCATTTTCAAGAGGAGTCAGGCATCGTCTCCTTTTTAAGCATTGATCTCCGCGGACCTCTCGAGTTTTCAAAGAATGTGAGGACTCACGTTGCGATGAGGGGGAGAACTATGTCTTTCTCTATGGGTTCCCCAGGGGATTCAGACATCCCTTCTTCTTAGGAGATGCAAGACGAGCCTGCATTCAATTCACTGCAGGGATATCCGGCCTTTATTCGAGTCAGAGCATCTCGGTGTCCATTACATTTGAGGCCACACACTTAGGGTCCCTCTCACATAACTGAAGCTGAGAGAAACCTCCTCTTGAGGTGCGTGTGGAAAGTTGGTATTCCTCTTGAGTCGAAGCCAGGGACTAAGCTCTCATCTCGAGTTGATTTGGGGACCACGGAGCCCTTTGGTGTTGCCACAGGGACCTCAGCATCCCTGTAGGCTTGAGACAGTGATCTTGGGTTTTCTCTGGAGTGCCATCAAGGAAATCAAGGCTCCTTTCATGTTTAATGAGAAACACGGAATTGCTCTGCACACAGTGCAGGGTAATCGGGCCTCATCTTGCGGCGAGGTGGAAGTCTCATGGTTTTTCTCGATTTGCGGCCGGAACCTGGGGTATATTCTCGAGTTACAACGGGGAGGGCCCTTCCAGATACGTGTTTGTTCAGCGACATCAGGACTCCTGCCTAGGTGCGAAGGACACCTCAGGATTCTCCTCGAGTCTTGGCAGGGCAATTGGGGCGCTTCTCCACGTGAGGCGGGAGACCCAGGGTCCCTTTTTACGTGCCACAGGGATCCTGGGACTCCTATCCATTTTCAAGAGGAGTCAGGCATCGTCTCATTTGGAAGCATTGATCTCCGTGGACCTCTCGAGTTTTCAAAGGATATGAGGCCTCCGGTCGCGATGAGGCGGAGAACTATATCTTTGTGCTCTCCACAGGGGATTCAGACATCCCTTCGCTTGGGAGATGCAAGACGAGCCTGCATTCAATTCACCGCAGGGATATCCGGCCTTACTTCGAGTCAGATCATCTCGGTGTCCATTCCACTTGAGGCCACAAACTCAGGGTCCCTCTCATATACCTGTAGCTGAGAGAAGCCTCCTCTCGAGGTGCTTGTGGAAAGTTGGTATTCCTCTTGAGTCGAAGCCAGGGAGGAAGCTCTCATCTAGAGTTGACTTGGGGTCCACGGAGCCCTTTCGTGTTGCTACAGTGACCTCAGATCCCTCTAGACTTGAGACAGTGATCATGGGTTTTCTCTGGAGTGCCATCAAGGAAATCAAGGCTCCTTTCACGTTTGATGTGGAACACGGAATTTCGCTGCACGCAGTGCAGGGGAATCGGGCCTCATCTTGCGGCGAGGGGGAAGGCTCATGCTTTTTCTCGAGTTGCGGCCGGAACCTGGGGTATATTCTCGAGTTACGACGGGGAGGGCCCTTCCAGACACGTGTTTGTTCAGCGATGTCAGGACTCCTGCCTAGGTACGAGGGACACCTCGGGATTCTCCTCTAGTCTTGGCATGGCAATTGGGACGTGTCTCCTCGTGAGTCGGGAGACCCAGGGTCCCATTACACGTAATACAGGGATACTGGGACTCCTATCCATTTTCAAGAGGAGTCAGGCATCGTCTCCTTTGGAAGCATTGATCTCCGCGGACCTCTCGAGTTTTCAAAGGATGTGAGGCCTCCGGTCGCGATGAGGAGGAGAACTAGTTCTTTCTCTGTGTCTCCACAGGGGATTCAGTCATCCCTTCATCTTGGGACATGCAAGACGAGCCTGCATTCAATTCACTGCAGGGATATCCGGCGTTACTTCGATTCAGAGCTTCTCGGTGTCCATTCCACTTGAGGCCACAAACTCAGGGTCCCTCTCACATACATTTAGCTGAGAGATGCCTCCTCTTGAAGTGCTTGTGGAAAGTTGGTATTCCTCTTGAGTCGAAGCCAGGGACGAAGCTCTCATCTCGAGTTGATTTGGGGTCCACGGAGCCCTTTCGTGTTGTTACAGTGACCTCAGGATCCCTCTAGACTTGAGACAGTGATCTTGGGTTTTCTCTGGAGTGCCATCAAGGAAATCAAGGCTCCTTTCACGTTTGATGTGGAACATGGAATAGCTCTGCACGCAGTGCAGGGGAATCGGGCCTCATCTCGCGGCGAGGGGGAAGTCTCATGGTTTTTCTCGAGTTGCGGCCAGAGCCTGGAGTATATTCTCGAGTGACAACGGGGAGGGCCTTTTCAGACACGTGTTTGTTCAGCGACCTCAGGACTCCTGCCTAGGTGCGAGGGAATCTTCGGGATTCTCTTCGAATCTTGGCATGGCAATTGGGACACGTCTCCACGTGAGGCGGGAGACCCAGGGTCCCTTTCCACGTGCCACAGGGATCCTGGGACTCCTATCCATTTTGAAGAGGAGTCAGGCATCGTCTCCTTTGGAAGCATTGATCTCCGCGGACCTCTCGAGTTTTCAAAGATGTGAGGCCCCGGGTCTCGATGAGGCGGAGAACTAGGACTTTCTCTGTGGTCTCCACAGGGGATTCAGACATCCCTTCGTCTTGGGAGATGCAAGACGAGCCTGCATTCAATTCACTGCTGGGATATCCGGCCTTACTTCGAGTCAGAGCATCTCGGTGTCCATTCCACTTGAGGCCACAAATTCAGGGTCCCTCTCACATACCTGTATCTGAGAGAAGCCTCCTCTTGAGGTGCTTGTGGAAAGTTGGTATTCCTCTTGTGTCAAAGCCATGGACTAAGCTCTCATCTCGAGTTGATTTGGGGTCCACGGATCACTTTTGTGTTGCTACAGTGACCTCAGGATCCCTCTAGACTTGATACAGTCATCTTGGGTTTTCTCTGGAGTGCCGTCAAGGAAATCAAGGCTCCTTTCATGTTTGATGTGGAACACGGAATTGCTCTGCACGCAGTGCAGGGGAATCGGGCCTCATCTCGCGGCGAAGGGGAAGTCTCATGGCTTTTCTCCAGTTGCGCCGGAACCTGGGGTATATTCTCGAGTTACGACGGGGAAGGCCCTTCCAGACACGTGTTTGTTCAGCGACGTCAGGACTCCTGCCTAGGTGCGAGGGAAACCTCGGGATTCTCCTCGAGTCTTGGCACGGCAATTGGGACGCGTCTCCACGTGAGGCGGGTGACCCAGTGTCCCTTTCCACGTGCCATAGGGATCCTGGGACTCCTATCCATTTTCAAGAGGAGTCAGGCATCGTCTCCTTTGGAAGCACTGATCTCCGTGGACCTCTCGAGTTTTCAAAGGATGTGAAGCCTCCGGTCGCGATGAGGCGGAGAACTAGGTCTTTCTCTGTGGTCTCCACAGGGGATTCAGACATCCTTTCGTCTTGGGAGATGCAAGGCGAGCTTGCATTCAATTCACTGCAGGGATATCCGGCTTTACTTCGAGTCAGAGTATCACGATGTCCATTCCACTTGAGGCCACAGACTCAGGGTTTCTCTCACATACCTGTAGCTGAGAGAAGGCTCCTCTTGAAGAGCTTGTGGAAAGTTGGTATTCCTCTTGAGTAGAAGCCAGGCACTAAGCTCTCATCTCGAGTTGATTTGGGGTCCACGGAGCCCTTTCGTGTTGCTACAGTTACCTCAGGATCCCTCTAGACTTGAGAGAGTGATCTTGGGTTTTCTCTGGAGTGCCATCAAGAACACCAAGGATCCCTTCACGTTTGATATGGAACACGGAATTGTTCTGCAGGCAGTGCAGGGGAATCGGGCCTCATCTCGTGGCGAGGGGGAAGTCTCATGGTTTTTCTCGAGTTGCGGCCGGAACCTGGGGTATATTCTCGACTTACGACGGGGAAGGCCCTTCCAGACACTTGTTTGTTCAGCAAAGTCAGGACTCCTGCCGAGGTGCGAGGGACACCTCGGGATTCTCCTTGAATCTTGGCATCGAAATTGGGACGCGTCTCCACGTGAGGCGCGAGACCCAGTGTCCCTTTCCACGTGCCACAGGGATCCTGGGACTCCTATCCATTTTCAAGAGGAGTCAGGCATCGTCTCCTTTGGAAGCATTGATCTCCGTGGACCTCTCGAGTTTTCAAAGGATGTGAGGCCTCTGGTCGCGATGAGGCGGAGAACTAGGTCTTTCTCTTGGTCTCCACAGGGGATTCAGACATCCCTTCGTCTTTGGAGATTCAAGACGAGCCTGCATTCAATTCACTGCAGGGATATCCAGCCTTACTTCGAGTCAGAGCATCTCGGTGTCCATTCCACTTGAGGCCACAAAATCAGGGTCCCTCTCACATACCTGTAGCTGAGAGAAGCCTCCTCTTGAGGTGCTTTTGGAAAGTTGGTATTCCTCTTGAGTCGAAGCCAGGGACTAAGCTCTCATCTCGAGTTGATTTGGGGTCCACGGAGCCGTTTCGTGTTGCTACAGTGACCTCAGGATCCCTCTAGACTTGAGACAGTGATCTTGGGTTTTCTCTGGAGTGCCATCAGGGAAATCAAGGACCCTTTCACGTTTGATGTGGAACACGGAATTGCTCTGCACGCAGTGCAGGGGAATCATTCCTCATCTCGCTGCGAGGGGGAAGGCTCATGATTTTTCTCGAGTTGCGGCCGGAACCTGGGGTATATTCTCGAGTTACGAAGGGGAGGGCCCTTCCAGACACGTGTTTGTTCAGCGACGTCAGGACTCCTGCCTAGGTGCAAGGGACATCTCGGGATTCTCCTCGAGTCTTGGCATGGCAATTGGGACGCGTCTCCACGTGAGGCGGGAGACCCAGGGTCCCTTTCAACGTGACACAGGGATTCTGGGACTCCTATCCATTTTCAAGAGGAGTCAGGCATCGTCTCCTTTGGAAGCATTGATTTCCGCCGACCTCTCGAGTTTTCAAAAGATGTGAGGCCTCCGGTCGCGATGAGGCAGAGAACTAGGTCTTTCTCTGTGGTCTCCACAGGGGATTCAGACATCCTTTCGTCTTGGGAGATGCAAGACGAGCCTGCATTCAATTCACTGCAAGGATATCCGGCCTTACTTCGAGTCAGAGCATCTCCGTGTCCATTTCACTTGAAGCCACATACTCAAGTTCCCTCTCACATACCTGTAGCTGAGAGAAGCCTCCTCTTAAGGTGCTTGTGGAAAGTTGGTATTCCTCTTGAGTCGAAGCCAGGGACGAAGCTCTCATCTCGAGTTGATTTGGGGTCCACGGAGCCCTTTCGTGTTGCTACAGTGACCTCAGGATCCCTCTAGACTAGAGACAGTGATCTTGGGTTTTCTCTTGAGTGCCATCAAGGAAATCAAGGCTCCTTTCACGATTGATGTGGAACACGGAATTGCTCTGCACGCAGTGCAGGGGAATCGGGCCTCATCTCGCCGCGAGGGGGAAGGCTCATGGTTTTTCCCGAGTTGCGGCCGGAACCTGGGTTATATTCTCGAGTTACGACGGAAGGGCCCTTCCAGACACGTGTTTGTTCAGCGACGTCAGGACTCCTGCCTAGGTGCGAGAGATACCTCGGGACTGTCCTCGAGTCTTGGCATGGAATTTGGGACGCGTCTCCACGTGAGGCGGGAGACCCAGGATCCCTTTCCACGTGCCACAGGGAACCTGGGAACCCTATGCATTTTCAAGAGGAGTCAGGCATCGTCTCCTTTGGAAGCATTGGTCTCCGCGGACCTCTCGAGTTTTCAAAGAATGTGAAGCCTCCAGTCGCGATGATGCGGATAACTAGGTCTTTCTCTGTGGTCTCCACAGGGGATTCAGACATCCCTTCGTCTTGGGAGATGCAAGACGAGCCTGCATTCAATTCACTGCTGGGATATCCGGCCTTACTTCGAGTCAGAGCATCTCGGTGTCCATTCCACTTGAGGCCACAAAATCAGGGTCCCTCTCATATACCTGTAGCTGAGAGAAGCCTCCTCTTGAGGTGCTTGTGGAAAGTTGGCATTCCTCTTGAGTCGAAGCCAGAGACTAAGCTCTCATCTCGAGTTGATTTGGGGTCCACGGAGCCCTTTTGTGTTGCTACAGTGACCTCAGGATCCCTCTAGACTTGAGACAGTGATCTTGGGTTTTCACTGGAGTGCCATCAAGGAAATCAAGGCTCCATTCACGTTTGCTGTGGAACACGGAATTGTTCTACAAACAGTGCAGGGGAATCGGGCATCATCTCGCGGCGAGGGGGAAGTCTCATGGTTTTTCTCGAGTTGTGGCCAGAACCTGGGGTATATTCTCGAGTTACGTCGGGGAGGGCCCTTCCAGACACGTGTTTATTCAGCGACGTCAGGACTCCTGCCTAGGTGCGAGGGACACCTCGGGATTCTCCTCGTGTCTTGGCATGGTAATTGGGACGCGTCTCCACGTGAGGCGGGAGACCCAGGGTCCCTTTCCACGTGCCACAGGGATCCTGGGACTCCTATCCATTTTCAAGAGGAGTCAGGCATCGTCTCCTTTGGAAGCATTGATCTCCGCGGAACTCTCGAGTTTTCAAAGGATGTGAGGTCTCCAGTCGCAATGAGGCGGAGAACTAGGTTTTTCTCTGTTGTCTCTACAGGGGATTCAGAAATCCCTTCGTCTTGCGAATGCAAGACAGCCAGCATTCTATTCACTGCAGGGATATCCGGCCTTACTTCGAGTCAGAGCATCTCGGTGTCCATTCCACTTGAGGCCACAAACTCAGGGTCCCTCTCACATACCTGTAGCTGAGAGAAACCTCCTCTTGAGGTGCTTGTGGAAAGTTGGTATTCCTCCTGAGTCGAAGCCAGGGACGAAGCTCTCATCTCGAGTTGATTTGGGGTCCTTGGAGCCCATTCGTTTTGCTTCAGTGACCTCAGGATCCCTCTAGAATTGAGACGGTGATCTTGGGGTTTCTCTGGAGTGCCATCAAGGAAATCAAGGCTCCAATCACGTTTGATGTGGAACACGGAATTGCTCTGCACGCAGTGCAGGGTAATCGGTCCTCATCTAGCGGGGAGGGGGAAGTCTCATGGTTTTTCTCGAGTTGCGGCCGGAACCTGGGTTATATACTCGAGTTACGACGGGGAAGGCCCTTCCAGACACGTGTTTGTTCAGCGAAGTCAGGACTCCTGCCTAGGTGCGAGGGACACCTCGGGATTCTCCTCGAGCAAAGGCGTGGCAATTGGGACGCGTCTCCACATGAGGCGGGAGACCCAGGGTCCCTTTCCACGTGCCACAGGGATCCTGGGACTTCTATCCATTTTCAAGAGGAGTCAGGCATCATCTGCTTTGGAAGCATTGATCTCCGCGGACCTCTCGAGTTTTCAAAGGATGTGAGGCCTCTGGTCGCGATGATGCTGAGAACTAGGTCTTTCTCTGTGGTCTCCACAGGGGATTCAGACATCTCTTTGTCTTGGGAGATGCAAGACGAGCCTGCATTCAATTCACTGCAGGGATATCCGGCCTACTTCGAGTCAGAGCATCTCGGTGTCCATTCCACTTGAGGCCACAAAATCAGGGACCCTCTCACATACCTGTACCTGAGAGATTCCTCCTCTTGAGGTGCTTGTGGAAAGTTGGTATTCCTCTTGAATTGAAGCCTGGGAATAAGGTCTCATCTCGAGTTGATTTGGGGTCCACGAAGCTCTTTCATGTTGCTACAGTGACCTCAGGATCCCTCTAGACTTGAGACAGTGATCTTGGGTTTTCTCTGGAGTGCCATCAAGGAAATCAAGGCTCCTTTCACGTTTGATGTGGAACACGGAATTGCTCTGCACGCGGTGCAGGGGATTCGGGCCTCATCTCGGGACGAGGGGGAAGTCTCATGGTTTTTCTCCAGTTGCGCCGGAACCTGGGGTATATTCTCGAGTTACGACGGGGAGGACCCTTCCAGACACGTGTTTGTTCAGCGACGTCAGGACTCCTGCCTAGGTGCGAGGGACACCTCGGGATTTTCCTCGAGTCTTGGCATGGCAATTGGGACGCGTCTCCACGTGAGGCGGGAGACCCAGGTCCCTTTCCACATTCCACAGGGATCCTGGGACTCATATCCATTTTAAAGAGGAGTCAGGCATCGTCTCCTTTGGAAGCATTGATCTCCGCGGACCTCTCGAGTTTTCAAAGGATGTGAGGCCTCCGGTCGCGATGAGGTAGAGAATTAGGTCAATCTCTGTGGTCTCCACAGGGGATTCAGACATCCCTTCGTCTTGGGAGATGCAAGACGAGCCTGCATTCAATTCACTGCAGGGATATCCGGCCTTACTTCGAGTCAGAGCATCTCGGTGTCCATTCCACTTGAGGCCACAAACTCAGGGTCCCTCACACATACCTGTAGCTGAGAGAAGCCTCCTCTTGAGGTGCTTGTGGAAAGTTGGTATTCCTCTTGAGTCGAAGCCAGGGATGAAGCTCTCATCTCGAGTTGATTTGGGGTCCACGGAGCCCTTTCTTGTTGCTACAGTGACCTCAGAATCCCTCTAGACTTGAGACAGTGATCTTGGGCTTTCTCTGGAGTGCCGTCAAGGAAATCAAGGCTCCTTTGACGTTTGATGTTCAACGCGGAATTGCTCAGCACACAGTGCAAGGGAATCGGGCCTCATCTTTCGGCGAGGGGGAAGGCTCATGGTTTTTCTCGAGTTGCGGCCGGAACCTGGGGTATATTCTCGAGTTACGACGTGGAGGGCCCTTCCAGACACGTGTTTGTTCAGCGAAGTCAAGACTCCTGCCTAGGTGCGAGGAACACCTCGGGATTTTACTCAAGTCTTGGCATGGCAATTGTGACGCGTCTCCACGTGAGGAGGGAGACCCAGGGTCCCTTTCCACGTGCCACAGGGATCCTGGGACACCTATCCATTTTCAAGAGGAGTCAGGCATCGTCTCCTTTGGAAGCATTGATCTCCGCGGAACTCTCGAGTTTTCAAAGGATGTGAGGCCTCCGGTCGCGATGAGGCGGAGAACTAGGTCTTTCTCTGTGGTCTCCACAGGGGATTCAGACATCCCTTCGTCTTGGGAGATGCAATACGAGCCTGCATTCAACTCACTGCAGGGATATTCAGCCTTTCTTCGAGTCAGAGCATCTCGGTGTCCATTCCACTTGAGGCCACAAACTCAGGGTCCCTCTCACATACCTGTAGCTGAGAGAAGCCTCCTCTTGAGGTGCTTGTGGAAAGTTGGTATTCCTCTTGAGTCGAAGCCAGGGACGAAGCTCTCATCTCGAGTTGATTTGGGGTCCACTTAGCCCTTTCGTGTTGCTACAGTGACCTCAGGATCCCTCTAGACTTGAGACAGTGATCTTGGGTTTTCTCTGGAGTGCCATTAAGGATATCAAGGCTCCTTTCACGTTTGATGTGGAACACGGAATTGCTCTGCACGCAGTGCAGCGGATTCGGGCCTCATCTCGCGGCGAGGGGGAGGCTCATGGTTTTTCTCATGTTGCGGCCGGAACCTGGGGTATATTATCGAGTTACGACGGGGAGGGCCCTTCGAGACACGTGTTTGTTCAGCGACGTCAGGACTCCTGCCTAGGTGCTAGGGACACCTCGGGATTCTCCTCGAGTCTTGGCATGGCAATTGGGACGCGTCTCCACGTGAGGCGGGAGACACAGGGTCCATTTCCACGGGCCACAGGGATCCTGGGACTCCTATCCATTTTCAAAAGAGTCAGTCATCGTCTCCTTTGGAAGCATTGATCTCCGCGGACCTCTCGAGTTTTCAATGGATGTGACACCTACGTTCGGGATGAGGCGGAGAACTAGAACTTTCTCTCTGGTCTCCACAGGGGATTCAGACATCCCTTCGTCTTGGGAGATGAAAGACGAGCCTGCATTCAATTCACTGCAGGGATATCCGGCCTTACTTCGAGTCAGATCATCTCGGTGTCCATTCCACTTGAGGCCACAAACTCAGGGTCCCTCTCACATACCTGTAGCTGAGAGAAGCCTAATCGTGAAGTGCTTGTGGAAAGTTGGTATTCCTCTTGAGTCGAAGCCAGGGACGAAGCTCTCATCTCGAGTTGATTTGGGGTCCACGGAGCCCTTTCAGTTGCTACAGTGACCTCAGGATCCCTCTAGACTTGAGACAGTGATCTTGGGTTTTCTCTGGAGTGCCATCAAGGAAATCAAGGCTCCTTTCACGTTTGATGGGGAACACGGAATTGCTCTGCACGCAGTGCAGGGGAATCGGGCCTCATCTCGCGGCGAGGGGGAAGTCTCATGGTTTTTCTCAAGTTGCGGCCGGAACCTGGGGTATATTCTCGAGTTACGACGGGGAGGGCCCTTCCAGACACGTGTTTGTTCAGCGACGTCAGGACTCCTGCCTAGGTGCGAGGGACACCTCGGATTTTCCTCGAGTCTTGGCATGGCAATTGGGACGCGTCTCCACGTGAGGCGGGAGACCCAGGGTCCGTTTCCACGTGCCACAGTAATCCTGGGACTCCTATCCATTTTCAAGAGGAGTCAGGCATCGTCTCCTTTGGAAGCATTGATCTCCGCAGACCTCTCGAGTTTTCAAAGGATGTGAGGCCTCCGGTCGCGATGAGGCGGAGAACTAGGTCTTTCTCTGTGGTCTCCACAGGGATTCAGACATCCCTTCGTCTTGGGAGATGCAAGACGAGCCTGCATTCAATTCACTGCAGGGATATCCGGCCTTACTTCGAGTCAGAGCATCTCGGTGTCCATTCCACTTGAGGCCACAAACTCAGGGTCCCTCTCACATACCTGTAGCTGAGAGAAGCCTCCTCTTGAGGTGCTTGTGGAAAGTTGGTATTCCTCTTGAGTCTAAGCCAGGGACTAAGCTCTCATCTCGAGTTGATTTGGGGTCCACGGAGCCGTTTTGTGTTGCTACAGTGACCTCAGGATCCCTCTGGTCTTGAGACAGTGATCTTGGGGTTCTCTGGAGTGCCATCAAGGAAATCAAGGCTCCTTTCACGTTTGATGTGGAACACGGAATTGCACTGCACGCAGTGCAGGGGAATAGGGCCTCATCTCGCGGGGAGGGGGAAGTCTCATGGTTTTTCTCGAGTTGCGGCCGGAACCTGGGGTATATTCTCGAGTTACGACGGGGAGGGCCCTTCCAGACACGTGTTTGTTCAGCGACGTCAGGACTCCTGCCTAGGTGCGAGGGACACCTCGGGATTCTCCTCGAGTCTTGGCATGGCAATTGGGACGCGTCTCCACGTGAGGCGGTAGACCCAGGGTCCCTTTCCACGTGCCACAGGGATCCTGGGACTCGTATCCATTTTCAAGTGGAGTCAGGCATCGTCTCCTTTGGAAGCATTGATCTCCGCGGACCTCTCGAGTTTTCAAAGGAAGTGAGGCCTCCGGTCGCGATGAGGCGGAGAACTAGGTCTTTCTCTGTGGTCTCCACAGGGGATTCAGACATCCCTTCGTCTTGGGAGATGCAAGACGAGCCTGCATTCAATTCACTGCAGGGATATCCGGCCTTACTTCGAGTCAGAGCATCTCAGTGTGCATTCCACTTGAGGCCACAAACTCAGGGTCCCTCTCACATACATGTAGCTGAGTGAAGCCTCCTCTTGAGGTGCTTGTGGAAAGTTGGTATTCCTCTCGAGTCGAAGCCAGGGACGAAGCTCTCATCTCGAGTTGATTTGGGGTCCACGGAGCCGTTTTGTGTTGCTACAGTGACCTCAGGATCCATCCAGACTTGAGACAGTGATCCTGGTTTTTCTGGAGTGCCATCAAGGAAATCAAGGCTCCTTCCATGTTTAATGAGGAACACGGAATTGCTCTGCACGCAGTGCAGGGGAATCTGGCCTCATCTGGCGGCGAGGTGGAAGTCTCATGGTTTTTCTCGAGTTGCGGCCGGAACCTAGGGTATATTCTCGAGATATGACGGGGAGGGCCCTTCCAGACACGTGTTTGTTCAGCGAAGTCAGGACTCCTGCCTAGGAGCGAGGAACACCTAGGGATTCTCCTCGAGTCTTTGCATGGCAATTGGGACGCGTCTCCACGTGAGGCGGGAGACCCAAAGTCCCTTTCCACGTGCCACAGGGATCCTGGGACTCCTATCCATTTTCAAGAGGAGTCAGGCATTGTCTCCTTTGGAAGCACTGATCTCCGTGGTCGTCTCGAGTTTTCAAATTATGTGAGGCCTCCGGTCGCGATGAGGCGGAGAACTAGGTCTTTCTCTGTGGTCTCTACAGGGGATTAAGACATCCCTTCGTCTTGGGAGATGCAAGACGCGCCTGCATACAATTCACAGCAGGGATATCCGGCCTCACTTCGAGTCAGAGTATCACGGTGTCCATTCCACTTGGGGCCACAAACTCAGGGTTTCCCTCACATACTTGTAGCTGAGAGAAGCCTCCTCTTGAGTAGCTTGTGGAAAGTTGGTATTCCTCTTGAGTAGAAGCCAGGGATGAAGCTCTCATCTCGAGTTGATTTGGGGGTCCACGGAGCCCTTTCGTGTTGCTACAGAGACCTCAGGATCCCTCTAGACTTGAGACAGTGATCTTGGGTCTTCTCTGGACTGCCATCAAGGAAATCAAGGCTCCTTTCACGTTTGATGTGGAACACGGAATTGCTCTGCACGCAGTGCAGGGGAATTGGGCCTCATCTCGCGGCGAGGGGGAAGTCTCTTGGTTTTTCTCGAGTTGCGGCTGGAACCTGGGGTATATTCTCGAGTTACGACGGGGAGAGCCCTTCCAGACACGTGTTTGTTCAGCGACGTCAGGACTCCTGCCTAGGTGCGAGGGACACATCAGGATTCTCCTCGAGTCTTGTCATGGCAATTGGGCCGCGTCTCCACGTGAGGCGGGAGGCCCAGGGTCCCTTTCCACGTGCCACAGGTATCCTGGGACTCCTATCCATTTTCAAGAGGAGTCAGGCATCGTCTCCTTTGGAAGCATTGATCTCCGCGGACCTCTAGAGTTTTCAAAGGATGTGAGGCCTCTGGTCGCAATGAGGCGGAGAACTAGGTCTTTCTCTGTGGTCTCCACAGGGGATTCAGACATCCCTTCGTCTTGGGAGATGCAAGACGAGCCTGCATTCAATTCACTGCAGGGATATCCGGCCTTACTTCGAGTCAGAGCATCTCGGTGTCCATTCCACTTGAGGCCACAAACTCAGGGTCCCTCTCACATACCTGTAGCTGAGAGAAGCCTCCTCTTGAGGTGCTTGTGGAAAGTTGGTATTCCTCTTGAGTCGAAGCCAGGGACGAAGCTCTCATCTCGAGTTGATTTGTGGTCCACGGAGCGCTTTCGTGTTGCTCCAGTGACCTCAGGATCCCTCTAGACTTGAGACAGTGATCTTGGGGTTTCTGTGGAGTGCCATCAAGGAAATCAAGGCTCCTTTCACGTTTGATGTGGAACACGAAATTGCTCTGCACGCAGTGCAGGGGAATCGGGCCTCATCTCGCGGCGAGGGGGAAGTCTCATGGTTTTTCTCGAGTTGCGGCCGGAACCTGGGGTATATTTTCGAGTTACGACGGGGATGGCCCTTCCAGACACGTGTTTGTTCAGCGACGTCAGGACTCCTGCCTAGATGCGAGGGACACCTCGGGATTCTCCTCGAGTCTTGGCATGGCAATTGGGACACATCTCCACGTGAGGCGGGAGACCCAGGGTCCCTTTCCACGTGCCACAGGTATCCTGGGACTCGTATCCATTTTCAAGAGGAGTCAGGCATCGTCTCCTTTGGAAGCATTGATCTCCGCGGACCTCTCGAGTTTTCAAATGATGTGAGGCCTCCGGTCGCCATGAGGCGGAGAACTAGGTCTTTCTCTCTGGTTTCCACAGGGGATTAAGATATCCCTTCGTCTTGGGAGATGCAAGACGAGCCTGCATTCAATTCACTGCAGGGATATCCGGCCTTACTTCGAGTCAGAGTATCACGGTGTCCATTCCACTTGGGTCCACAAACTCAGGGTTTCCCTCACATACCTGTAGCTGAGAGAAGCCTCCTCTTGAGGAGCTTGTGGAAAGTTGGTATTCCTCTTGAGTAGAAGCCAGGGATGATGCTCTCATCTCGAGTTGATTTGGGGTCCACGGAGCCCTTTTGTGTTGCTACAGTGACCTCAGGATCCCTCTAGACTTGAGACAGTGATCTTGGGTTTTCTCTGGAGTGCCATCAAGGAAATCAAGGATCCTTTCACGTTTGATATGGAACACAGAATTGCTCTGCAGGCAGTGCAGGGGAATCGGGCCTCATCTTGCGGCGAGGGGGAAGTCTCATGGGTTTTCTCGAGTTGCGGCCGGAACCTGGGGTATATTCTCGAGTTACGACGGGGAGGGCCCTTCCAGACACGTGTTTGTTCAGCGACGTCAGGAATCCTGCCTAGGTGCGAGGGACAACTCGGGATTCTCCTCGAGTCTTGGCATGGCAATTGGGACTCTTCTCCACATGAGGCTGGAGACCCAGGGTCCCTTTCCACGTGCCACAGGGATCCTGGGACTCCTATCCATTTTCAAGAGGAGTCAGGCATCGTCTCCTTTGGAAGCATTGATCTCCGCGGACCTCTCGAGTTTTCAAAGGATGTGAGGCCTCCGGTCGCGATGAGGCGGAGAACTAGGTCTTTCTCTGTGGTCTCCTTAGGGGATTCAGACATCCGTTCGATTTGGGAGATGTAAGACGAGCCTGCATTCAATTCACTGCAGGGATACCCAGCATTGCTTCGAGTCAGAGAATTACGGTGTCCATTCCACTTGAGGCCACAAACTCAGGGTCCCTCTCACATACCTGTAGCTGAGAGAAGCCTCCTCTTGAGGTGATTGTGGAAAGTTGGTATTCCTCTTGAGTTGAAGCCAGGGACGAAGCTCTCATCTCGAGTTGATTTGGGGTCCACGGAGGCGTTTCGTGTTGCTACAGTGACATCAGGATCCCTCTAGACTTGAGACAGTGATCTTGGGTTTTCTCTGGAGTGCCATCAAGGAAATCAAGGCGCCTTTTACGTTTGATGTGGAACACGGAATTGCTCTGCAGGCAGTGCAGGGGAATCGGGCCTCATCTCGCGGCGAGGGGGAAGTCTCATGGTTTTTCTCGAGTTGCGGCCGGATCCTGGGGTATATTCTCGAGTTACGACGGGGAGGGCCCTTCCAGACACGTGTTTGTTCAGCGAAGTCAGGACTCCTGCCTAGGTGCGAGGGACACCTCGCGATTCTCCTCGAGTCTTGGCATGGCAATTGGGACGCATCTCCAAGTGAGGCGGGAGACCCAGAGTCCCTTTCCACGTGCCACAGGGATCCTGGGACTCCTATCCATTTTCAAGAGAAGTCAGGCATCGTCTCCTTTGGAAGCATTGATCTCCGTGGACCTCTCGAGTTTTCAAAGGATGTGAGGCCTCTGGTCGCGATGAGGCGGAGAACTAGGTCTTTCTCTGTGGTCTCCACAGGGGATTCAGACATCCCTTCGTCTTGGGAGATGCAAGACGAGTCTGCATTCAATTCACTGCAGGGATATCCGGCCTTACTTCGAGTCAGAGCATCTCGGTGTCCATTCCACTTGAGGCCACAAATTCAGGGTCCCTCTCACATACCTGTAGCTGAGAGAAATCTCCTCTTGAGGTGCTTGTGGAAAGTTGGTATTCCTCTTGAGTCGAAGCCAGGGACGAAGTTGTCATATCGAGTTGATTTGTGGTCCACGGAGCGTTTTCGTGTTGCTCCAGTGACCTCAGGATCCCTCTAGACCTGAGACAGTGATCTTGGGTTTTCTCTGGAGTGCCATCAAGGAAATCAAGGCGCCTTTCACGTTTGATGTGGAACACGGAATTGCTCTGCACACAGTGCAGGGGAATCGGGCCTCATCTCGCGGCGAGGGGGAAGTCTCATGGTTTTTCTCGAGTTGCGGCCGGAACCTGGGGTATATTCTCGAGTTACGACGGGGAGGGCCCTTCCAGACACGTGTTTGTTCAGCGACGTCAGGAATCCTGCCTAGGTGTGAGGGACAACTCGGGATTCTCCTCGAGTCTTTGCATGGCAATTGGGAGGCGTCTCCACGTGAGGCGGGAGACCCAGGGTCCCTTTCCACGTGCCACAGGGATCCTGGGACTCCTATCCATTTTCAAGAGGAGTCAGGCATCGTTTCCTTTGGAAGCATTGATCTCCGCGGACCTCTCGAGTTTTCAAAGGATGTGAGGCCTCCGGCCACGATGAGGCGGAGAACTATGTCTATCTCTGTGGTCTCCACAGGGGATTCAGACATCCCTTCGTCTTGGGAGATGCCAGACAAGCCTGCATTCAATTCACTGCAGGGATATCCGGCCTTACTTCGAGTAGAGCATCTCGGTGTCCATTCCACTTGAGGCCACAAACTCAGGGTCCCTCTCACATACCTTTAGCTGAGAGAAGCCTCCTCTTGAGGTGCTTGTGGAAAGTTGGTATTCCTCTTGAGTCAAAGCCAGGGACGAAGTTCTCATCTCGAGTTGATTTGGGGACCTCGGAGCACTTTTGTGTTGCTCCAGTGACCTCAGGATCCCTCTAGACTTGAGACAGTGATCTTGGGTTTTCTCTGGAGTGCCATCAAGGAAATCAAGGGTCCTTTCACGTTTGATGTGGAACACGGAATTGCTCTGCACACAGTGCAGGGGAATCGGGCCTCATCTCGCGGCGAGGGGGAAGGCTCATGGTTTTTCTCCAGTTGCAGCCGGAACCTGGGGTATATTCTCGAGTTCCGACGGGGAGGGCCCTTCCAGACACGTGTTTGTTCAGCGAAGTCAGGACGCCTGCCTAGGTGCGAGGAACACCTCGGATTATCCTCGAGTCTTGTCATGGCCATTGGACGCGTCCCACCTGAGGCGGGAGACCCAGGGTCCCATTCCACGTGCCACAGGGATCCTGGGACTCCTATCAATTTTCAAGAGGAGTCAGGCATCGTCTCCTTTGGAAGCACTGATCTCCGTGGACATCTCGAGTCTTCAAAGAATGTGAGGCCTTCGGTCGCGATGAGGCGGAGAACTAGGTCTTTCTCTGTGTTCTCCACAGGGGATTCAGACATCCCTTCGTCTTGGGAGATGCAAGACGAGCCTGCATTCAATTCACTGCAGGGATATCCGGCCTTACTTCGAGTCAGAGCATCTCGGTGTTCATTCCACTTGAGGCCACAAACTCAGTGTCCCTCCCACATACCTGTTGCTGAGAGAAGCCTCCTCTTCAGGTGCTTGTGGAAAGTTGGTATTCCTCTTGAGTCGAAGCCAGGGACGAAGCTCTCATCTCGAGTTGATTTGGGGTCCACGGAGCCCTTTCGTGTTGCTACAGTGACCTCAGGATCCCTCTAGACTTGAGACAGTGATCTTGGGTTTTCTCTGGAGTGCCATCAAGAAAATCAAGATTCCTTTCACGTTTGATGTGGAACACGGAATTGCTCTGCATGCAGTGCAGGGGAATCGGGCCTCATCTCGCGGGGAGGGGGAAGTCTCATGGTTTTTCTCGAGTTGCGGCCGGATCCTGGGGTATATTCTCGAGTTACGACGGGGAGGGCCCTTCAAGACTCGTGTTTGTTCAGCAAAGTCAGGACTCCTGCCTAGGTGCGAGGAACACCTCGGGATTCTCCTCGAGTCTTGGCATGGCAATTGGGACGCGTCTCCACGTGAGGCGCAAGACCCAGGGTCCCTTTCCACGTGCCACAGGGATCCTGGGACTCCTATCCATTTTCAAGAGGAGTCAGGCATCGTCTCCTTTGCAAGCATTGATCTCCACGGACCTGTCGAGTTTTCAAAGGATGTGAGGCCTCCGGTCGCCATGAGGCGGAGAACTAGGTCTTTCTCTGTGTTCTCCACATGGCACCAGACATCCCTTCGTCTTGTGAGATGCAAGACGAGCCTGCATTCAATTCACTGCAGGGATATCCGGCCTTACTTCGAGTCAGAGCATCTCGGTGTCCATTCCACTTGAGGCCACAAACTCAGGGTCCCTCTCACATACCTGTAGCTGGGAGAAGCCTCCTCTTGAGGTGCTTGTGGAAAGTTGGTATTCCTCTTGAGTCGAAGCCAGGGACTAAGCTCTCATCTCGAGTTGATTTGGGGTCCACGGATCACTTTCGTGTTGCCGCAGTGACCTCAGGATCGCTCTAGACTTGAGACAGTCATCTTGGGTTTTCTCTGGAGTACCATCAAGTAAATCAAGGCTCCGTTCATGTTTGATATGGAACACGGAATTGCTCTGCACGCAGTGCAGGGTAATCGGGCCTCATCTCGCGGCGAGGGGGAAGTCTCATTGTTTTTCTCGAGTTGCGGTTGGAACCCGGGGAATAATCTCGAGTTATGACGGGGAGGGCCCTTCCAGACACGTGTTTGTTCAGCGACGTCAAGACGCCTGCCTGGTGCGAGGGACACCTCGGGATTCTCCTCGAGTCTTGGCATGGCAATTGGGACGCGTCTCCACGTGAGGCGGCAGCCCCAAGGTCCCTTTCCAAGTGCCACAGGGATCCTGGGACTCCTATCCATTTTCAAGAGGAGTCAGGCATCGTCTCCTTTGGAAGCATTGAATTCCGCGGACCTCTCGAGTTTTCAAAGTATGTGAGGCCTCTGGTCGTGATGAGGCAGAGAACTAGGTCTTTCTCTGTGGTCTCCACAGGGGATTCAGACATCCCTTCGTCTTGGGAGATGCAAGACGAGCCTGCATTCAATTCACTGCAGGGATATCCGGCCTTACTTCGAGTCAGAGCATCTCGGTGTAAATTCCACTTGAGGCCACAAACTTAGGGTCCCTCTCACATACCTGTAGCTGAGAGAAGCCTCCTCTTGAGGTGCTTGTGGAAAGTTGGTATTCCTCCTGAGTAGAAGCCAGGGACGAAACTCTCATCTCGTGTTGATTTCGGGTCCACGGAGCCCTTTCGTGTTGCTACAGTGACCTCAGGATCTCTCTAGACTTGAGACAGTGATCTTGGGTTTTCTCTGGAGTGCCATCAAGATAATCAAGTCTCCTTTAAAGTTTGATGTGGAACCCGGAATTGTTCTACACGCAGTGCAGGGGAATCGGGCCTCATATGGCGGCGAGGGGGAAGTCTCATGGTTTTTCTCGAGTTGCGGCCGGAACCTGGGGTATATTCTCGAGTTACGTCGGGGAGGGCCCTTCCAGACACGTGTTTGTTCAGCGAAATCAGGACTCCTGCCTAGGTGCAAGGAACACTTCGGGATTCTCCTCGAGTCTTGGCATGGCAATTGGGACGCGTCTCCACGTTGATGAGGGAGAACCAGGGTCCCTTTCCACGTGCCACAGGGATCCTGGGACTCCTATCCATTTTCAAGAGGAGTCAGGCATCGTCTCCTTTGCAAGCATTGATCTCCACGGACCTCTTGAGTTTTCAAAGGATGTGAGGCCTCCGTTCGCCATGAGGCGGAGAACTAGGTCTTTCTCTGTGTTCTCCACATTGCACCAGACATCCCTTCGTCTTGTGAGATGCAAGACGAGCCTGCATTCAATTCACTGCAGGGATATCCAGCTTTACTTCGAGTCAGGGCATCTCGGTGTCCATTCCACTTGAGGCCACACACTTAGGGTTCCTCTCACATACCTGTAGCTGAGAGAAGCCTCCTCTTGAGGTGCTTGTGGAAAGTTGGTATTCCTCTTGAATTGAAGCCAGGGAGTAAGCTCTCATCTCGAGTTGATTTGGGGTCCACGGGGCTCTTTCGTGTTGCTACAGTGACCTCAGGATCCCTCTAGTCTTGAGACAGTGATCTTGGGTTTTCTCTGGAGTGCCATCAAGGAAATCAAGGCTCCTTTCACGTTTGATGTGGAACACGGAATTTCTCTGGATGCAGTGCAGGGGAATCGGACCTCATGTCGCGGCGAGAGGGAAGTCTCATGGTTTTTCTCGAGTTGCGGCCGGAAACTGGGTATATTCTCGAGTTACGACGGGGAGGGCCCTTCCAGACAAGTGTTTGTTCAGCGACGTCAGGACTCCTGCCTAGGTGCAAGGGACACCTCAGGATTCTCCTCGAGTCTTGGCATGGCAATTGGGACGCGTTTCCACGTGAGGCGGGAGACCCAGTCTCTCGTTCCACGTGCCACAGGGATACTGGGACTCCTATCCATTTTCAAGAGGAGTCAGGCATCGTCTCCTTTGAAAGCATTGATCTCCGCAGACCTCTCGAGTTTTCAAAGGATGTGAGGCCTCCGGCCACGATGAGGCAGAGAACTCAGTCTTTCTCTGTGGTCTCCACAGGGGATTCAGACATCCCTTCGTCTTGGGAGATGCAAGACGAGCCTGCATTCAATTCACTGCAGGGATATCCGGGCTTACTTCGAGTCAGAGCATCTCGGTGTCCATTCCACTTGAGGCCACAAACTCAGGGTCCCTCTCACATACCTGTAGCTGAGAGAAGCCTCCTCTTGAGGTGCTTGTGGAAAGTTGCTATTCCTCTCGAGTCGAAGCCAGGGACGAAGCTCTCATCTCGAGTTGATTTGGGGTCCACGGAGCCCTTTCGTGTTGCTACAGTGACCTCAGGATCCCTCTAGACTTGAGACAGTGATCTTGGGTTTTCTCTGGAGTGCCATCAAGGAAATCAATTCTCCTTTCACGTTTGATGTGGAACATGGAATTGCTCTGCACGCAGTGCAGGGGAATCGGGCCTCATCTTGCGGCGAGAGGCAAGGCTCATGGTTTTTCTCGAGTTGCGGCCGGAACCTGGGGTATATTCTTGAGTTCCGACGGGGAGGGCCCTTACAGACATGTGTTTGTTCAGCGACGTCAGGACTCCTGCCTAGGTGCGAGGAACACCTCGGGATTCTCCTCGAGTCTTGGCATGGCATTTGGAACGCGTCTCCACGTGAGTCGGGAGACCCAGGTTCCGGTTCAACGTGCCACAGGGATTCTTGGACTCCTATCCATTTTCAAGAGGAGTCAGGCATCGTCTCCTTTGGAAGAATTGATCTCCACAGACCTCTCGAGTTTTCAAAGGATGTGAGGCCTCCGGTCGAAATGAGGCGGAGAACTAGGTCTATCTCTGTTTTCTCCACATGGCACCAGACATCCCTTCGTTTTGGGAGATGCAAGACGAGCCTGCATTCAATTCACTGCAAGGATATCTGGCCTTACTTCGAGACAGACCATCTCCGTGTCCATTTCACTTGAAGCCACATACTCAAGTTCCCTCTCACATACCTGTAGCTGAGAGAAGCCTCCTCTTAAGGTGCTTGTGGAAAGTTGGTATTCCTCTTGAGTCGAAGCCAGGGACGAAGCTCTCATCTCGAGTTGATTTGGGGTCCACGGAGCCCTTTCGTGTTGCTACAGTGACCTCAGGATCCCTCTAGACTTGAGACAGTGATCTTGGGTTTTCTCTTGAGTGCCATCAAGGAAATCAAGGCTCCTTTCACGATTGATGTGGAACACGGAATTGCTCTGCACGCAGTGCAGGGGAATCGGGACTCATCTCGCGGCGAGGGGGAAGTCTCATGGTTTTTCTCGAGTTGCGGCCGGAACCTGGGGTATATTCTCGAGTTACGACGGGGAGGTCCCTTCCAGACACGTGTTTGTTCAGCGACGTCAGGACTCCTGCCTAGGTGTGAGGGACACCTCGGGATTCTCCTCGAGTCTTGGCATGGAAATTGTGACGCGTCTCCACGTGAGGCGGGAGACCCATAGTCCCTTTCCACGTGCCACAGGGATCCTGGGACTCCTATCCATTTTCAAGAGGAGTCAGGCATCGTCTCCTTTGGAAGCATTGATCTCCTCGGAACTCTCGAGTTCTCAAAGGATGTGAGGACTCACGTCGCGATGAGGCGGAGAACTATGTCTTTCTCTATGGGTTCCACAGGGGATTCATACATCCCTTCTTCTTAGGAGATGCAAGACGAGCCTGCATTCAATTCACTGCAGGGATATCCGGCCTTTATTCGAGTCAGAGCATCTCGGTGTCCATTACATTTGAGGCCACACACTCAGGGTCCCTCTCACATAACTGTAGCTGAGAGAAACCTCCTCTTGAGGTGCGTGTGGAAAGTTGGTATTCCTCTTGAGTCGAAGCCAGGGACTAAGCTCTCATCTCGAGTTGATTTGGGGTCCACGGAGCCCTTTGGTCTTGCCACAGGGACCTCATCATCCCTGTAGACTTGAGACAGTGATCTTGGGTTTTCTCTGGAGTGCCATCAAGGAAATCAAGGCTCCTTTCATGTTTAATGAGGAACACGGAATTGCTCTGCACACAGTGCATGGTAATCGGGCCTCATCTCGCGGCGAGGGGGAAGTCTCATGGTTTTTCTCGATTTGCGGCTGGAACCTGGGGTATATTCTCGAGTTACCACAGGGAGGGCCCTTCCAGATACGTGTTTGTTCAGCGACATCAGGACTCCTGCCTAGGTGCGAAGGACACCTCAGGATTCTCCTCGAGTCTTGGCAGGGCAATTGGGACGCTTCTCCACGTGAGGCGGGAGACCCAGGGTCCCTTTTTACGTGCCACAGGGATCCTGGGACTCCTATCCATTTTCAAGAGGAGTCAGGCATCGTCTCATTTGGAAGCATTGTTCTCCGTGGACCTCTCGAGTTTTCAAAGGATGTGAGGCCTCCGGTCGCGATGAGGAGGAGAACTAGTTCTTTCTCTGTGTTTCCACAGGGGATTCAGTCATCCCTTCGTCTTGGGAGATGCAAGACGAGCCTGCATTCAATTCACTGCAGGGATATCCGGCCGTACTTCGATTCAGAGCATCTCGGTGTCCATTCCACTTGAGGCCACAAACTCAGGGTCCCTCTCACATACCTGTAGCTGAGATAAGCCTCCTCTTGAGGTTCTTGTGGAAAGTTGGTATTCATCTTGATTCGAAGCCAGGGACGAAGCTCTCATCTCGAGTTGATTTGGGGTCCACGGAGCCCTTTCGTGTTGCTACAGTGACCTCAGGATGCGTCTAGACTTGAGACAGTGATCTTGGGTTTTCTCTGGAGTGCCATCAAGGAAATCAAGGCTCCTTTCACGTTTGATGTGGAACACGGAATTGCTCTGCACGCAGTGCAGGGGAATCGGGCCTCATCTCGCGGCGAGGGGGAAGGCTCATGGTTTTTTGCGAGTTGCTGCCAGAACCTGGGGTATATTCTCGAGTTACGCCGGGGAGGGCCCTTCCAGACACGTGTTTGTTCAGCGAAGTCAGAACTCCTGCCTAGGTGCGAGGGACACCTGGGGATTCTCCTCGAGTCTTGGCATGGCAATTGGGACGCGTCTCCATGTGAGACGGGAGACCCAGGGTCCCTTTCTATGTGCCACGGGGATCCTGGGACTCCTATCCGTTTTCAAGAGGAGTCAGGCATCGTCTCCTTTGGAAGCATTGATCTCCGCACACCTTTCGAGTTTTCAAAGGATGTGAGTCCTCCGGCCACGATGAGGCGGAGAACTCAGTCTTTCTCTGTGGTCTCCACAGGGGATTCAGACATCCCTTCGTCTTGGGAGATGCAAGACGAGCCGGCATTCAATTCACTGCAGGGATATCCGGCCTTAGTTCGAGTCAGAGCATCTCGGTGTCCATTCCACTTGAGGCCACAAACTCAGGGTCCCTCTCACATACCTGTAGCTGAGAGAAGCCTCCTCTTGAGGTGCTTGTGGAAAGTTGCTATTCCTCTGAGTCGAAGCCAGGGACGAAGCTCTCATCTCGAGTTGATTTGGGGTCCACGGAGACCTTTCGTGTTGCTACAGTGACCTCAGGATCCCTCTCGACTTGAGACAGTGATCTTGGGTTTTCTCTGGAGTGCCATCAAGGAAATCAAAGCACCTTTCACGTTTGATGTGGAACATGGAATTGCTCTGCACGCAGTGCAAGGGAATCGGGCCTCATCTCGCGGCGAGGGGCAAGGCTCATGATTTTTCTCCAGTTGCGGCCGGAACCTGGGGTATATTCTTGAGTTCCGACGGGGAGGGCCCTTACAGACACGTGTTTGTTCAGCGACGTCAGGACTCCTGCCTAGGTGCGAGGGATACCTCGGGATTCTCCTCGAGTCTTGGCATGGCAATTGGGACGGGTCTCCACGTGAGGCGGAAGACCAAGGGTCCCTTTCCACGTGCCACAGGGATCCTGGGACTCCTATCCATTTTCAAGAGGAGTCAGGCATCGTCTCCTTTGGAAGCATTGATCTCCGCGGACCTCTCGAGTTTTCAAAGGATGTGACGCCTCCGGGCGCGATGAGCCGGAGAACTAGGTCTTTCTCTGTGGTCTCCACAGGGGATTCAGACATCCCTTCGTCTTGGGAGATGCAAGACGAGCCTGCATTCAATTCACTGTAGGGATATCCGGCCTTACTTCGAGTCAGAGCATCTCGGTGTCCATTCCACTTGAGGACACAAACTCAGGGGCCCTCTCACATACCTGTAGCTGAGAGAAGCCTCCTCTTGAGGTGCTTGTGGAAAGTTGGTATTCCTCTTGAGTCAAAGCCAGGGACTAAGCTCTCATCTCGTGTTGATTTGGGGTCCACGCAGCCCTTTTGTGTTGCTACAGTGACCTCAGGATCCGTCTAGACTTGAGACAGTGATCTTGGGTTTTCTCTGGAGAGCCATCAAGGAAATCAAGGCTCCTTTCACGTTTGATGTGGAACACAGAATTGCTCTGCACGCAGTGCAGGGGAATCGGGACTCATCTCGCGGCGAGGGGGAAGGCTCATGGTTTTTCGCGAGTTGCCGCCAGAACCTGGGGTATATTCTCGAGTTACGACGGGGAGGGCCCTTCCAGACACGTGTTTGTTCAGCGAAGTCAGGACTCCTGCCTAGGTGCGAGGGACACCTGGGGATTCTCTTCAAGTCTTGGCATGGCAATTGGGACGCGTATCTATGTGAGACGGGAGACCCAGGGTCCCATTCCACGTACCACAGGGATCCTGGGACTCCTATCCATTTTCAAGAGAAGTCAGGCATCGTCTCCTTTGGAAGCACTGATCTCCGCGGACCTCTCGAGTTTTCAAAGATGTGAGGCCCAGGGTCGCGATGAGGCGGAGAACTAGGACTTTCTCTGTGGTCTCCACAGGGGATTCAGACATTCCTTCGTCTTGGGAGATGCAAGACGAAACTGCATTCAATTCACTGCAGGGATATCCGGCCTTACTTCGAGTCAGAGCATCTCGGTGTCCATTCCATTTGAGGCCACAAACTCAGGGTCCCTCTCACATACCTGTAGCTGAGAAAATTCTCCTCTTGAGGTGCTTGTGGAAAGTTGGTATTCCTCTTGAGTCGAAGCCAGGGACTAAGCTCTCATCTCGAGTTGATTTGGGGTCCACGGAGCCCTTTCGTGTTGGTACAGTGACCTTAGGATCCCTCTAGACTTGAGACAGTGATCTTGGGTTTTCTCTGGAGTGGCATCAAGGAAATCAAGGCTCCTTTCACGTTTGATGTGGAACACGGAATTACTCTGCATGCAGTGCAGGGGAATCTGGCCTCATCTCGTGGCGAGGGGGAAGGCTCATGGTTTTTCTCGAGTTGCGGCCAGAACCAGGGGTATAATCTCGAGTTACGACGGGGAGGGCCCTTCCAAACACGTGTTTGTTCAGCGACGTCAGGAATCCTGCCTAGGTACGAGGGACAACTCGGGATTCTCCACGAGTCTTGGCATGGCAATTGCGACGCGTCTCCACGTGAGGTGGGAGACCCAGGGTCCCTTTCCACGTGCCACAGGTATCCTGGGACTCCTATCCATTTTCAAGAAGAGTCAGGCATCGTCTCCTTTGGAAGCATTGATCTCCACGGACCTCTCGAGTTTTCAAAGGATGTGAGGCCTCCGGTCGCAATGAGGCGGAGAACTAGGTCTTTCTCTGTGTTCTCCACATGGCACCAGACATCCCTTCGTCTTGTGAGATGCCAGACGAGCCTGCATTCAATTCACTGCAGGGATATACAGCTTTACTTCGAGTCAGGGCATCTCGGTGTCCATTCCACTTGAGGCCACACACTTAGGGTTCCTCTCACATACCTGTAGCTGAGAGAAGCCTCCTCTTGAGGTGCTTGTGGAAAGTTGGTATTCCTCTTGAATTGAAGCCAGGGAGTAAGCTCTCATCTCGAGTTGATTTGGGGTCCACGGAGCTCTTTCGTGTTGCTACAGTGACCTCAGGATCCCTCTAGTCTTAAGACAGTGATCTTGGGTTTTCTCTGGAGTGCCATCAAGGAAATCAAGGCTCCTTTCACGTTTGATGTGGAACACGGAATTTCTCTGGACGCAGTGCAGGGGAATCGGACCTCATGTCGCGGCGAGAGGGAAGTCTCATGGTTTTTCTCGAGTTGCGGCCGGAAACTGGGTATATCCTCGAGATACGACGGGGAGGGCCCTTCCAGACAAGTGTTTGTTCAGCGACGTCAGGACTCCTGCCTAGGTGCAAGGGACACCTCGGGATTCTCCTCGAGTCTTGGCATGGCAATTGGGGCGCGTCTCCACGTGAGGCGGGAGAACTAGTCTCTCGTTCCACGTGTCACAGGGATACTGGGACTCCTATCCATTTTCAAGAGGAGTCAGGCATCGTCTTCTTTGGAAGCATTGATCTCCGCACACCTTTCGAGTTTTCAAAGGATGTGAGGCCTCCGGCCACGATGAGGCGGAGAACTCAGTCTTTCTCTGTGTTCTCCACAGGGGATTCAGACATCCCTTCGTTTTGGGAGATGCAAGACGAGCCGGCATTCAATTCACTGCAGGGATATCCGGGCTTACTTCGAGTCAGAGCATCTCGGTGTCCATTCCACTTGAGGCCACAAACTCAGGGTCCCTCTCACATAACTGTAGCTGAGAGAAGCCTCCTCTTGAGGTGCTTGTGGAAAGTTGCTATTCCTCTTGAGTCGAAGCCAGGGATGAAGCTCTCATCTCGAGTTGATTTGGGGTCCACGGAGCCCTTTCGTGTTGCTACAGTGACCTCAGGATCCCTCTAGACTTGAGACAGTGATCTTGGGTTTTCTCTGGAGTGCCATCAAGGAATTCAAAGCTCCTTTCACGTTTGATGTGGAACATGGAATTGCTCTGCACGCAGTGCATGGGAATCGGGCCTCATCTCGCTGCGAGGGGCAAGGCTCATGGTTTTTCTCCAGTTGCGGCCGGAACCTGGGGTATATTCTTGAGTTCCGACGGGGAGGGCCCTTACAGACATGTGTTTGTTCAGCGACGTCAGGACTCCTGCCTAGGTGCGAGGGACACCTCGGGATTCTCCTCGAGTCTTGGCATGGCATTTGGAACGCGTCTCCACGTGAGTCGGGAGACCCAGGTTCCGGTTCAAAGTGCCACAGGAATTCTTGGACTCCTATCCATTTTCAAGAGGAGTCAGGCATCGTCTCCTTTGGAAGAATTGATCTCCACAGACCTCTCGAGTTTTCAAAGGATGTGAGGCCTCCGGTCGAAATGAGGCGGAGAACTAGGTCTATCTCTGTTTTCTCCACATGGCACCAGACATCCCTTCGTCTTGGGAGATGCAAGACGAGCCTGCATTCAATTCACTGCAAGGATATCTGGCCTTACTTCGAGTCAGAGCATCTCCGTGTCCATTTCACTTGAAGCCACATACTCAAGTTCCGTCTCAAATACCTGTAGCTGAGAGAAGCCTCCTCTTAAGGTGCTTGTGGAAGGTTGGTATTCCTCTTGAGTCGAAGCCAGGGACGAAGCTCTCATCTCGAGTTGATTTGGGGTCCACGGAACCCTTTCGTGTTGCTACAGTGACCTCAGGATCCCTCTAGACTTGAGACAGTGATCTTGGGTTTTCTTTTGAGTGCCATCAAGGAAATCAAGGCTCCTTTCACGATTAATGTGGAACACGGAATTGCTCTGCACGCAGTGCAGGGGAATCGGGCCTCATCTCGCCGCGAGGGGGAAGGCTCATTGTTTTTCCCGAGTTGCGGCCGGAACCTGTGTTATATTCTCGAGTTACGACGGAAGGGCCCTTCCAGACACGTGTTTGTTCAGCGACGTCAGGACTCCTGCCTAGGTTTGAAGGACACCTCAGGATTCTCCTCGAGTCTTGGCAGGGCAATTGGGACGCTTCTCCACGTGAGGCGGGAGACCCAGGGTCCCTTTTTACGTGCCACAGGGATCCTGGGACTCCTATCCATTTTCAAGAGGAGTCAGGCATCGTCTCATTTGGAAGCATTGATCTCCGTGGACCTATCGAGTTTTCAAAGGATGTGAGGCCTCAGGTCGCGAGGAGGCGGAGAACTAGATCTTTGTGCTCTCCACAGGGGATTCAGACATCCCTTCGCTTGGGAGATGCAAGACGAGCCTGCATTCAATTCACTGCAGGGATATCCGGCCTTACTTCGAGTCAGAGCATATCGGTGTCCATTCCACTTGAGGCCACTAACTCAGGGGCCCTCTCACATACCTGTCGCTGAGATAAGCCTCCTCTTGAGGTGCTTGTGGAAAGTTGGTATTCCTCTTGAGTCGAAGCCAGGGACGAAGCTCTCATCTCGAGTTGATTTGGGGTCCACGGAGCCCTTTCGTGTTGCTACAGTGACCTCAGGATCCCTCTAGACTTGAGACAGTGATCTTGGGATTTCTCTGGAGAGCCATCAAGGAAATCAAGGCTCCTTTCACGTTTGATGTGGAACACGGAATTGCTCTGCACGCAGTGCAGGGGAATCGGGACTCATCTCGCGGCGAGGGGGAAGGCTCATGGTTTTTCGCGAGTTGCCGCCAGAACCTAGGGTATATTCTCGAGTTACGCCGGGGAAGGCCCTTCCAGACACGTGTTTGTTCAGCGAAGTCAGGACTCCTGCCTAGGTGCGAGGGACACCTCGGGATTCTCCTCGAGTCTTGGCATGGCAATTGGGACGCGTCTCTATGTGAGACGGGAGATCCAGGGTCCCTTTCCATGTGCCACAGGGATCCTGGGACTCCTATCCATTTTCAAGAGGAGTCAGGCATCGTCTCCTTTGGAAGCATTGATCTCCGCGGACCTCTCGAATTTTCAAAGGATGTGACCTGTCCGGTCGGGTTGAGGCGGAGAACGAGGTCTTTCTCTGTGGTCTCCACAGGGGATTCAGACATCCCTTCGTCTTGGGAGATGCAAGACGAGCCTGCATTCAATTCACTGCAGGGATATCCGGCCTTACTTCGAGTCAGAGCATCTCGGTGTCCATTCCACTTGAGGCCACAAACTCAGGGTCCCTCTCACGTACCTGTAGCTGAGAGAATCCTCCTCTTGAGGTGCTTGTGGAAAGTTGGTATACCTCTTGAGTTGAAGCCAGGGACTAAGCTCTCATCTCGAGTTGATTTGGGGTCCACGGAGCCCTTTTGTGTTGGTACAGTGACCTCAGGATCCCTCTAGACTTGAGACAGTGATCTTGGGTTTTCTCTGGAGTGCCATCAAGGAAATCAAGGCTCCTTTCACGTTTGATGTGGAACACGGAATTGCTCTGCACGCAGTGCAGGGGAATCTGGCCTCATCTCGTGGCGAGGTGGAAGGCTCATGGTTTTTCTCGAGTTGCGGCCGGAACCAGGGGTATATTCTCGAGTTACGATGGGGAGGGCCCTTCCAGACACGTGTTTGTTCAGCGACGTCAGGACTCCTGCCTAGGTGTGAGGGACACCTCGGGATTCTCCTCGAGTCTTGGCATGGCAATTGGGACGCGTCTCCACGTGAGGCGGGAGACTCAGAGTCCCTTTCCACGTGCCACAGGGATCCTGGGACTCCTATCCATTTTCAAGAGGAGTCAGGCATCGTCTCCTTTTTAAGCATTGATCTCCGCGGACCTCTCGAGTTTTCAAAGAATGTGAGGACTCACGTCGCGATGAGGGGGAGAACTATGTCTTTCTCTATGGGTTCCCCAGGGGATTCAGACATCCCTTCTTCTTAGGAGATGCAAGACGAGCCTGCATTCAATTCACTGCAGGGATATCCGGCCTTTATTCTAGTCAGAGCATCTCGGTGTC